>NC_084922.1:39476381-39779411 GCF_958298935.1 Phragmites australis | reverse complement strand
CAACCGACCCCCTATCCGACCCCCTTTATTTGAGGACTCCTCAAATCTCCTCCCTCATCCCCTACATTTAGGGGCTCCCCATCCAACCCCTCATTTGGGAGAGAGGGGAGAGAGAGAGGAAGAGAGGGGAGAGAGAGGAGAGAGAGTTACCGGATATTAATAAAATAGAGATGATTCGAATATAGGGGGTCAAATATGAGGGATCGGTTGGAACACGTTGAGAAATAGGGGATGAAATCTGGATGAGGAGCCCCTAAATAAGAGGGATAGGGGGTCAAATATGAGGGCTTGGTTGGA
This sequence comes from Phragmites australis, assembly GCF_958298935.1. Taxonomy (NCBI): domain Eukaryota; kingdom Viridiplantae; phylum Streptophyta; class Magnoliopsida; order Poales; family Poaceae; genus Phragmites; species Phragmites australis. The sequence continues at coordinate 39,779,114 of NC_084922.1, read as the reverse complement.
AATGCTCTAAGCCCGTCGCCTCCCCTCGCCCTCCCCCTACCCCTACCCCTACCCCGTGCTTCTCGATCGCCGAAATCTAACCATTGGAAACCCTCGCCGCCGCAGGAGCCCGGGGGCAGGTTCCGGCCTCTTTCGGAGATCACCGGCGTGTGCCAGCGCTGCCGGGACCAGATCGACTGGAAGCGCAGGTTGGGAGTTGTCATCCCTCATCGGTTATCTTGACTCGTAATTAGAGTGGTTTCGACTGTTCTGTTGCTCCTGGGTCCGATCCGTTCGTCTCCTTTTGCAAGTACAAGCCCATTGTTGAGCCCGCAAAGTGGTATCTCTCTTCCCCTCTTCGTGCTTTCCGCATGTACGGAACAGCTAGAAGATTATACTGATGTTATTTTGGTTTGGCGATGGGCAGCCAGAAGTGCGGGAAGCGAGCCGTACGACAGGCGTACCACAACGTCTGCAGAGGTGAATTTCGGCTGCTCAATTGATCATGCCTCTGGTTCTGGTAGTGATGTGTTGTGTTGTTACTGATTTGGTTGCCTCTGCTTGATGTAGGTTGCTCCAAGGACCTCGGTGTATGTGCCAAGTGCTGCACTCATGTTAACGGGCTTGTGGGAAGGTGATCCCTGCTGTTTATTTCTGTTGTAAACTTGTAGTTGTATTGGCATATCTACATAATGTCAGTTATTTGAACAATTTGGTATTTTACTGTAGGGATGCTAATGAAGAGGAGAGTGAGCGCAGGGCACTAGAGGAGGTTTGATTGTGTTATATTTGAAAGAGGTTTGCTATGAACCTAGAGGAGTATTTCTTTTGTGCTGATGACTGAATTGTTTTTCAGGCTATCAAAGGTGCTAGGGAGGGGGAAAGACGCACCCTTCTTCGCATTGTGAGTAATTACTGTTCACCTCTTCGCACTGGATAAAATTTTATTATGGTGCACTTGCCTCTGCTATTTATGCTCTCCTTGATGCTAAATCTGAATTGACATATGACTAGGAAACCCATTAGCATGAAAACTGAAATTTCTTTTCATCACCGAGGTTGACCAATTGTTTGACAAATTCTGGATAGCCTGTGTGGCTTTGCTTTCAATTGACTAAATTGTTCCTAGTCTAGTACGACGTTTCAATTGAATAGAGATAGGTACATTCTATCCTTCTTTTTTGTGGATACATGATTCTTTGGTTCCATTATGTAGCATGAGACTTCAGGACGAATTGTGCGATTTTACACGTGATTGGACTACACTGTCGACTCCTAACTATTTGAGTGTTTAAATACCTTTTGGGTTTCTCGAAATCTAGATAATAGAAGTTGAGTTGTACTCATATTCCAGATGGGAACTGTTATCACATGCTTATTGATCCAGAATTCCATATTAAAGAACTGGTTGAAACTTGAAACACTCATGTCTCTTTTTTGTATCGAAAGCGATTTGACTGGTAATTGTCTGTTGGAAGATAGTCCAGGAGGCAGGAGCTTTTCTGCAATGAACAAACAAAACTTAGGCATGTCAATCACCAATGAACACTACGATGTTAATATTATAATAGTCTGATTTGCACGACTCTTCTGGCATTTACCTTTTGTGTTAAGTCAACATAAGTAATCATCTTGATTCTATTCTACCGCTCCAAAGCTACCCGCTCTGAACTTGGGGCGCGTCTTGTCAAGGTCCCTTTCGATTACCTTGAGATACAATAGAAGACCAAGGCAGCAATTTTATAATCGATCCATGCTAGGAGCATTCCGTTATGTAATATTCCTTCACTGGTTGCATTACGAGATAGTAAATTCTATTTATTTAAATTACATTAAAAAGTAGTTGAAATGTCTTAATAAAGCGGTGCTCTGTGTCTTGAAATAAATAGGAATAAGTTTCCTGTTTTGCTATATAGAATGCTAGTATCGGTGAAAATCCCATATTCATGGGTTTTGTTCAAAAAAATTCCCTATTCGTGGGATATGGTATTTTGTTATGAGACATCTATGCTTAAGCAAGCTGGGTTCAAATGCAAAACATTGATGATTTCGACTTGGAAGTTGTTGAGATGGAAGTGGAATATGATTCCAAATTATTGTGGTACCTTACTGGAACGAAAACCCCAGTTCAATGTTCTAATGTTGACATTTCAGTAACCAAAGTGAACCTTCAGACCTTTTTTACTCTCTTTTTTCACCACTGGTAATCTATGTGATTATTTGCGCAAAAACTCTTCACTAGAAATACATAAATAATTGATACGATTAACATTTCCTGGCAGATGAACAAAGGCAAGGGTGGGGAGAGTGGACCGTCGGTCCCAAAGATTGCCGACAGAAGTTGAGAAGGTGACATCTTCCCTGCTGCATCACTTGATGAGTACGTGGAACAAGCTAGAGAACAAGATGATTCTGATGAAGAGGCGGGAGATTTTGTAGAAGATTAAGTTCCGAATGCTTTATATGTATTTTTCTTACAGTAATGGGATGGTGTGATTGCGGGCAATTTCAGACGCTGCAGAAATATTATGGCTAGTTCTATTAGATGTGATATTCATTTGATGGTGGTAGGATTGTTCTGCTCTTATAGCTGTGTTTCTCTAAAGCTTCGAATTGGAAGCTGTTAGGTCGTTGTTTTGCTGTTCTACCTTGTTGATTGTTTTTTACTACTTATTCATGTATATCAGTTGTATTCAATTATGGCACAACAAAAGTTAATTAAAACAGTCGCCAGATAAGCCTACATCACGATTCAGAATTCACAAATGGTGAAATCACTAAACCAGTGTGGCATTCAACGTTCTCTTGAGGTCCTCCGTTATGGATCGCATTGAAAGTGGACCGCATTGAAAGTTACGAGAGTAATGGCTGACCAGTACTACGTACGCAACGTACAAATTTACCGTCTTGCAAAGAAAAACGAATGCATGCTAGATTTGTCCATTGAGTCCCGATCCAACGGCCGTTCGCCGGCAGCTGACTGCAGCAAAGCCAGCCGTTCCTTTCCCCGGCTAGCACTCAACCACCGGGCTCCCGATCCGTCATTCGCGCGCGCCACTCCGCGGCCCTGGTCGATTCAGGGCGACCCTCCCGCGGCCGGCTGACGCGTGGAGCCCCCGGGCCACCAAGGCCACGCGGCGTTATATATGGGCGTCCTCCTCCTCCCCCATTCTCACCGTCCACCTCCCTCCTGAACCGCGCCTCCTCTGCTCCGCTCGCGTCTCGGATCGAGATTCCCCAGCTGCCGGTCCGCGATGGCGCCGCCGCTCAAGGACGAGCTGGACATCGTGATCCCGACGATTCGCAACCTGGACTTTCTGGAGATGTGGCGGCCCTTCTTCCAGCCGTACCACCTGATCATCGTGCAGGACGGGGACCCAAGCAAGACGATCAAGGTGCCCGAGGGGTTCGACTACGAGCTCTACAACCGCAACGACATCAACAAGATCCTTGGGCCCAAGGCGTCCTGCATCTCCTTCAAGGACTCCGCCTGCCGCTGCTTCGGCTACATGGTCTCCAAGAAGAAATACATCTACACCATCGATGACGACTGCTTCGTGAGTGTTTGCTGCTCCTTCTTGCACTCGGTACGTTTCTTTCTCGCCCGTACTAGCTAGTGATGCGAGTGCCGCTGCGATGAATGCACATGCAGGTGGCCAAGGACCCTACGGGGAAGGACATCGACGCGCTGGCGCAGCACATCAAGAACCTGCTCTGCCCGTCCACGCCGCTCTTCTTCAACACCCTGTACGACCCCTTCGCAGAGGGCGCCGACTTCGTGCGCGGCTACCCCTTCAGCCTCCGGGAGGGCGTGCCGACCGCCGTGTCGCACGGCCTGTGGCTCAACATTCCCGACTACGACGCCCCCACGCAGCTGGTCAAGCCCCGGGAGAGGAACGAAAGGTACGTCAACGCCGTGATGACCATCCCCAAGGGCACCCTCTTCCCCATGTGCGGCATGAACCTCGCCTTCGACCGCGACCTCATCGGCCCGGCCATGTACTTCGGCCTCATGGGCGACGGCCAGCCCATCGGACGTTACGACGACATGTGGGCCGGCTGGTGTGTCAAGGTAACAATCAAACACCACTTTCGCGTCGATCCGGTGCACAATTCGCAACGCAACCTTTGATCGATTGCGCCGCTGCGTGTCCACATTGTGCAGGTGATCTGCGACCACCTGGGGCTGGGCGTGAAGACCGGGCTACCCTACATCTGGCACAGCAAGGCCAGCAACCCGTTCGTGAACCTCAAGAAGGAATACAAGGGCATCTTCTGGCAGGAGGACATCATTCCCTTCTTCCAGGCCGTGACGCTGTCCAAGGACTGCGACACCGTGCAGAAGTGCTACGTCGCGCTCTCGCAGCAGGTCAAGGAGAAGCTCGGCAAGGTCGACCCCTACTTCACCAAGCTCGCCGACGCCATGGTAACCTGGGTCGAGGCCTGGGACATGCTCAACTCCGGGGAGGCCGCCGCCAACGGCAAGCCCAAGGGGAAGTAGATCAGCCGCCGGTGAAGGGGAAAGCGATCGGCGCCGTGTGCTGCGCGCTGCACCTTTCCGCTTGTAGGTTCTGTGCATCAGGTTCAAGCTGTTGTGCTTCTTCCACATGGAGTGAGTACACTCCGTAAACATTACTTAGTTCATGGTCCTTTTTTTTTCTTTATTTGTTTTGTCAAGTCGAGGTTGTTTCCTCGAAATTCGCCGTTCATTCGTGGGACTATGCATGTGAACTTTCGTGTATTGTTTACAATGTAATGTGAGAATAATTAAATAAATATTGGAAAGACGCTTCTGTAGGTCTATGTATGTTATGTGGTGTATATTTTTTCCTTTATTTTTTTGGCAAATTCATTTGTATATTTATTCATTTGCAAGGTTGAAAATTGCAAAATACCTCCTAGGAGCAAGGTTGTCAGATCCACGTACAGATCCTAGAATCTTACGATCATATGATACTAGAAGTCAAAACTGATCTAACCATATGTCTTAAATTTATAGTATCATGATCTTATATGTGAATTCTATATGATCTCACACAATCGCTAAGATCCTATATTATATCTTGATCCTACAATTCTAGATGAAAGTTCTATAGGATCCTACAAAATCATTGAGATCTATGCATAATTAATCTTTATTACTTTAATCTAACATATTTTATTAGTTTGTATCTTCAGAATCTATGTTTAACGATATTTCATATTTGTTAAATATATTTTAAATATAAAAATAAATTAAACTTCAAAATAGATCCGATCATGCTCGATAAAAAACATCTTACTTAGATCCTGATCCTAAAAACCTTGTCTAGAAGCAACTTTAAGTTTTGTATTTCCCACTGTATCTCATTTGTTTAGCAAATTTCCTATGCGTGAGGCCGTTGCCTTGCTCACGTGCCAGGCACTCGCTGGCAGCGGTTTCTCCCGTGGCCTCTGCTTGTAGCCCCATCGCACCAAACGAACCCGGAGCCCCGGACAGTCCCAAAATACCCTCTTCCACAGTTCCACTTTCTGTAAACAAAAATCAGTTTCCAAAATTGAAATCCAGTACTACAAGAGCAACTAGTGAGTTCTAATATACGAACTAGCGTACCTCAGTTTACGAAGCAACAGACTAAACCATCTTTTAGTTCTTTCACTATGTAACTTAAGTAAATCTCTATCTTGCAGCTGCCACAAACAAAACTTTATAGTTATTTTGCTGGTGAGATGTTCAAGTGACTAACCCGCTATTGATGGTTCTGAAAGAAAAAAACTAAGAGAAAGTGCAAAGGAAAAGGAAGTGACACCGAGCTAGCTATCTTGTCTGTAGTTCACAACCACACATAAGCTTGGAAAGCATAGTCAATCGAAGAAAAAGTCTGAAAAGAATTTGAGATATATAGTATATCTTATATAACAGAACTAGTTGTTGTTTATGATCTTTCTTTCACTTATTATATATCTAAATGTTTATTTAAATATTTGGAATATAAATTATATGTCGAGTTATGGTATAACTGCATGAACTTCCGAGGCATAAACGATAGATGTCTTGTTCCGCATATAACCCACAATTTTGCCTCCACCAAAAATGAGCACAGGGGTATTTCGGTAAACTCCAAAAAGAACGGACAGGCCCTCCGTCCACAGTCCGCACCGCCCCTGGCGCTGCAAGAAAAAACATCGCCAAAAGAGCACACAACCTTGGCTGGAGGCGGCGGCAGGGCGAATCTCCGCAGTCTGAGTCTGAGATAACCCCACGCTTCCCACCAGCCCATTCCTTTCCCCACACCCCGTCCTCCTCCGCTTCCCCCGACGCCAAGAGCCAAACCTCCAGCTAGCAAGCTCGCTCGCTCCAGAAGCTTCCCCTTCCCCCTGCCCCTAGATCTCCCATTCCCTCCAGGCCGCCGCCGATCCGGCGATGGCGACGAAGGCGAAGCTCGGGGAGCTAATGTGGGAGCACCGGTTGCAGGCGGCGGCCGCGGTGGCGTTCGTTGCCGCGGCCGCCGTCTCGATCTCCGCCATCGGGCCCAGGCTCGGCGCCGTGGTCTCCTTCTTCTGGCCGCTGCTCGTCTCCACGGGCTTCTTCCTCGTGGCCGTCGCCGTGCTGCTCCGGATCTCGCCGCCGCCCGCGGGTGCCGACGAGTCCGGCAAGGAGCTCATCGACTTCGTCGCCGGGTGCCGCCCGGAGCACTTCGTCCCGGAGTCGGCCGCGGCCGGGGCCGCGCCCGCCGTGGAGGCGCCGCCGGAGCCGGAGATCTAGCGGCCGGCCGGAGGAGGAGCCGAGGAAGAGGTGTGGCACGGTATCGTCGCCTTGGGGTGACTCGAAGGTGGCGGTGGGGGTAACCTGTATGGGCCCACCTAGAAGTGGCGGGCGCACGGCCCCGGCCGGCTCCCGTACGGCGCGGCCGCGGCTCGGTAGCGTAGGATTTCTCCATGTCTCCCTCCCTAGTCCGGCTCTGGTCCGGTGTACAATACCGTGGAATTCAATAATAAACCATCGCATAAAATAAAACCGTCCTCGCCGAGGCGATCTGCGTGTGCCTTCCCTTTCGTGTTTCGCCGTCCAGTTTCTACTTTTCTAGTCGAGGCTTTAGCTCAGCATCATCGCTGATGCCAGGGAAAGCGAAAGGTGAACGAGACCTTAGCTTTCGGTCATCTGCTTTAGAGTCTCTTCTCACAAAATTCCGTATCCCCATCTAGCTTTCCAAGGTCTCGCGTTCCTCAAAATCATTCATAGATCTTTATATTTTTATCGGAAATCATTCATAGATCTTTATTGTTTTTTGATCGGAAATCATTCATAGATCTCATTTCAAAGCCTGATAGGTTGCTCGTTGCTGGATCCTTTCGGCGTCAGAGCGAATCTGGGACCGTCCAATTTTTCCGCTCGTGCTCTCCTAAAATTTTTCCTTCTATAACACTATTAAATTATTCTTTAACATTATTACGATATCTTTTATTTTTTATATCCTTAACAAGTATTTTAATTCCTATTTTCTATTACTCCTATTTTTTAATGACCTACCGTTATTCTCTTTAAACAGTGATACGAAGATGCCGACTCTGCTGGGATGCTCTAAGGGATGACGGCCGCCAAGTCGTAGAAGAATGAGTAGATGACCGACGCTTCCCGTCGCTGTCCTCGTAAGGCCCCACCAGTCATATTGAATTCGGGTCTGTTCAGGAAGGAGCTAGGCTGGGTAGTCACTGTCGCCATACTAAATTTTGATCTGCTTCGAGCTTTTGAAGGAACGGCGCTATCAGGCTATGGTCAGTTGGTCACCCTGCAGTAGTCAATGCATACCTGCGAGGTAAAGTGAAATCGTGGGGGTCCGTGTGCTCGGATGCCACATGGAACGTTGAAAAATGAAAATGATCAAGGATTAACGTCCATTGTTCTGCACGGATGACAAATGCTAGCTTTGTCTCTCTTGAAAAAAAAATCATGTTGAACTAGAACTGAGCATTGGTTTTGATGGTTAGGATAGGTGACTGTATCCTTGCCTGTCAGCTATCATACTTCTAGTTTGCTTTTTTATATGTCTGGTTAAGATGAAATTTTTAGTGGTAGGTGATGTATCAATCGATAACAAAGTGTTTATAACGATTTCGTCAATTTTCAAACTCTATATCTCTATATAAAGAACTTATAAATGCCAGTAGTTCTATTGGTATTTAAAAAAAATCCATATTGAACTATATAACTAGTCTACTACTTTTTAAAATGGTCTGTCGCCCTAACCCACGCTTGTGAATGGGCCCGCATGCTGCAAGTTTGCAAATCACTTAAAAGAGTTAGAGGGTGTTTTCGCACAAATAGATGTCAATATATTTGGCTAAATGACTTTGGAAAGTGTCAAAATTGATGTTAAGTTCCATTAAAGGTAAATATTGGTTGTGCAGCTTTCCATTTTCCTGAATTTCGGGGCGATATTTGTTTATGACACAACTCTTTGTGCTAAGGTAGCGTCGGGCTCGGGGTACGATAACCAGTTAGCTAACCCTGTTCAACTAGATTAGCTTAATTTATAAATTTGTTTTGACAATTAATTAATTAGCCCAATTAGTCATTACATCACATGATGTATAGAATCATTAATTATTACTACGTTTTTATATAACATGACACACCGTGTGGAGATGAAATTAAAATTAAACCTATTAACCCACCGGTGTTGACGGGTTAAACTTAAAAGAACTGCAAGATACTACACATGTTAAGAGACGACCCTACGATCATGTTGTGCATGCTAGTAGTGTTTTTAAGGATTGTTATGTAGATTAGTGTTGGTGCAAGAATGCACAGTCTGAAATTCTGAATGTTCTCCGGTCGAAGAGGAGAGACACGATCATGTCACTTCACGGCGTGCGTTAGCATGGGGAAAGGGGAATTCTGCTATTAGGTTCGGAAGGAGATGTCACTCCTTCACTGGTGCACATATATTTAATTTTACTAATTTATTTCTCTCATATAATATTATGCATATGTTGATTTCCTTATATATCTCTTTTTTTTACTACTTTTATAATTTTAAACTTAAATAAACAGTCATAATAAGCTCTACATGTAAAGAAAAAAGTTTTACTTGCATCTCCCCCTCCCTCGATCTCCAGACTTCCAGTTCGTCCCACGCCTCGGCGTCAGGGTTCAAAAATTAATCGGTAACCGACCAAAATGCGCGATAGGCATCTCGGTCCGGCTCGGTTTCAAAAACCGAATGGTAACCAAATTTGAATTCAAAAATTCAAAAAATCAAAAAAATCAAAAAAAATTGTAAAAAAACTAGACACAATTCTAAGACCTTATGTGAATTTTTTTAAAAAAATAATGTTATTTGCATCATATTCTATAGGGAGAAAGTTTGAAAAAATGAAAAAGTTGAAGCGTGTGGCTCAGTTATTAACTCATGTTAAAAAAAGCTTAATATGCAAACACATTTTTTTATGTAGAATGTATCTTAAGAGGATCTTTAAAATTGATTTCACTTTATTTAGAGTTTTATTAATTTCTCTATGATTTTTACAAAGTTCACAAGCATAAAGTGAATATGTTAAGAAACAACACTGTAATTAACTTTTTCATGTCTAATATTATTTTTTCTACGTAAATCATAGTATAAATAAACTAATAAAAGTGGTTTCACTAATTTTTGAGGTGTGATAGGTCCATTATGAATTAATCTAGTCGCAACACATTTACACAATCCTGCATGTTACAATAACTAATTCATGAGTTCATGTATTTTTAAAGGACATAGGATTATGTAAGAAGACTAACAAAATTAGTTTCATTATTTTTGGATTAGCAAAGAGTAAACTATGCATTTAACTTGGTTTAACAAATACATTTTTTCACAGAAAATTTTGAACTTTTTTATGAGTATAAATACTTTTATCATGTAGATCATGTTACAAGGAAACTAACAAAATGTATTTCACTTGATTTGAAGCTTAGATGAATTAGTTATTGATTTTATAAGATTTAGATAATTTTTAGATTTTTGGTTGAACTTTACTGAAAATCGAGAAAACTATCGAGAAAACTGAATGGTTACCGATAAAATCGAGCGGTTACCAAATATGCTGAAAATTCGAGAAAACCGCTCGATAAATCAAGAAAATCACCCGGTAACCGGTCCAATTCGACCGGTTACCGAGAGGTCAATTTCACGAATTTTGCCTCAAATTTTAAAGTTTATCAAACAAATTTTATCCAAATTTTATTTAAATTTCAAGTGATTATAATTATTATTATGAATTTTCGGTAATCATTGGAGCTCGGTAACCATTGGACTGTCGGTAATGTGAGCCATGCTCGGCGTCTGGCTAATGGCCACTTGGGACAAAACGCATCCTCCAAGCATATGCCAGCCCGTCTGACGAGTGGGGCCACTCGGAGCTCCTCCCTCTCCTTCTACCTCGTTCGCCATCGCCCGTCCGGCTATCCGCCTCACGCCCTGACCTCGGCATTCTCGGGGCCCTCGGCCGCCTCCTTAAACCCTCCGCGCGAACCGAACCAAACCAAAACCCAAGCCACGCCGCCCCGCATCCCCCACCTCTCTCACGAGCCCAACAATGTCCCGCGTCGCGAGCTCGCGCCTCCTCCCCAGGATCTCCGCACTCTCCTTCTCCACCGCCTCCCCGGCAGCATCCGCCTCCTCCTCCTCCTCCGCGGCGGCCGGGGCTGCCGCCTCCGATGCCTCGTCCGCTGCCGGCGACCCCGCCGCCACGCCGCCTCCGGCGGCCCGCAAGCCGTGGGGAGCGCTTAAGTTCGCCGTCGTCGCCGCTGTGTCCGCCGCGCTCGGCGTCACCGGCTACGCCAGCTACGGTGCGGATCCCGATCCCTTCCCCGCTCGGGGTCTGGTGGTTCCGCTACTTAGCGTGGCGGTTTTCGCTCCCTGTTTTAGATTCAATGCGGCCTCGATTTCGGTTTAGTGTCCCGTGTGTGATTCGTTTTCTCGTTTTTTTTTTGTTTGTGCTCTGTGTAGCTTATTCTCTGGATGAAGTGGATGAGAAGACGCGGGAGTTCCGGAAGAACTCCAAGCGTCCAATCCCCGAGGACGCGTCCGGCTTTGAGGTAGTGCGGTAACTTGTCATGTTTGGGTGCCTGTTGTCAACTTGATGTTTGGTTAGTTGTGTAAAGTCATGAGTAGCAGTGGTTATGAAATCAATTAGAGGGGTAAGAAATGTAACCTTGGGGATCTTATTAGTGGTGTAAAAAACTTTTCCCAGATCATGGTACTATGGTGAAACTCATGGCTATTTGGCGGCTGAATTTTGCGTTAGTCTTCTGCTAGGAATTTGCATCTGCTGAAATTACATATGGGGCAGTTTGGTTTTAGTGCATTTCCTGCTTTACTGCTTCAGGGGGGAATTCTTTGATATATAGGAAGAGATTTCAGCCGCCACTTCCCCATTTACTGTTCCATTCCATCAAAACGAACGTTGTACATGACTGCCTCATGAGGATTTGCATATATGATAGAATGCCACATGATGTTATACGGTAGGCTTGAAATCCGGGAATATAAGACAAAACAACTTGAATTCAGAACCAAGTAACCAACAGTGTTCTCCACTGTATCTCAACCATATCTAATAAAGTAATTGTTTTCCCTGTCTGCAGAAGTTTCAGGCTATGGCTTATTCAGCAGCTATGAAAGGTAGTAACTGCAACACACTCTTTCTTAATCTTTCTCATAGCCACCTCTGGACTATGGGAGTTGTCATATGCCATGCAAACCTTGTGTCCATCCACCTAATGAGCAATTCACCATTCTATTATTGTTGCTTTGTGCATAAACTTTGGAGCCTTGGGGCATCCTTGGGCAATTTCTGTACACATCACAGTGAATAACTAAGTCTCTTTGTTCTAGAAAATATAATTCCGTATGCCGTAACATAATGGTAGTCAGTAAGAAGTAGCTTAATGCATGCATGCTGCAATCGTTAAATTTCCAATCTCTATGCAATAAGTTCCAAATATGGTACCAGAGTTTACATTTGGGAGCACCACTCTACGCCCAAGTGTAAAGTACCTAGGTAACAGTAACACCCATCTTTTTGTAGCAGAAGCTTGCATCACTCTTTGTGATTGACTAGAGCAACTTTGGTAATTGAGGCAACATAATCATTAGACTGTATCAAATTATATGCGTTACATTATCACAGCCAATTGCTAAGAAGAGTACGTGTCATGGCACAAAAAAGCATTAGTGAAAAGTTAAGTCGTACTGACTCTCAATTAATGAATGATTATGACTGTATCCGCATATTCTAGATAGCTCTATACAAACGCATGTCACAGGGAAGGAACATGGTTATGAGCTTACTGATTAATCTGAGCACCATAGATACTGAGGTTTTTCAGTTAACGTCTGCATCCACTATATTGTTGTGAACTACCTCCTTAGATTACATGTTGGATGCCTTGCTTCCTTTTTCCTGCCTTCTGAGTACTCAGTATTGTATGTGTTTCTGTAGTTCCTGTTGCCGCTATTGAAGTATACTTGGATGTCAGGAGCCAAATTGAAGATCAAATTCGGGTCAGTAATAAATGGAAAAACTTTTTTTCCTTTGTGGTCCATGTTGGATATTGTGAAGAAATGCCCAGAGTCATGCTAATACATATACATATTTACTATAGGGCTTTAGTGAACCAATGTCAGACAAACTTCTTCCAGAACTAGCTCCTCAAGAACAGCATCTCTTCACCCTAGTTCTGGATCTGAACGAGACTCTCATATACTCAGATTGGAAGGTGAGCTTTTGTGTTTCACACATAGTTTTTCGATCTTGTTGCCATGGACCTCATGTATACCAAAATATGAGCCAAAATCTAATGTACTACAAACGTGTAGGCTAGGTTTATACAAGGGCTATATTTCTTTTATTAACACACGGTCAATTCTTTCTTTTTGGTTTTCTACCATGTTCATCTTATATGTTCACTCACTCCTTTGAGAGGCTGGGTGACTGCTTGATCAAGAATGCCTAACTAATGTTCAATATGCGTATAGCGTGAGAGAGGATGGAGGACTTTCAAGAGGCCAGGTGTGGACGCCTTTTTGGAACATCTTGGGAAGTTCTATGAAATTGTTGTGTATTCTGATCAGCTTAATATGGTAAGTTTATCAGAATTTTCAACTGTTTGCTTGTATTTGCAAGCATCTAACCTGGATGAAACTTTGTTACATGTGTAGTATGTCGATCCTGTTGTTGATAGGCTGGATCCAAAGGGTATTGTTCGGCACAAGCTATCAAGAGTTGCAACTAAATATGAAAATGGAAAGCATTATCGGGTATGGGAAATCTTACCTGCTATTCTGGTAGTAAAGCACATTGCCTGAATATCCATCCTTTTGCCTGAATATATTATATACTGGTTGGAACAGTTTTGTGATGTATTGATCTTTTAAATACCTGTCAGATAAGTCCCATATTATCTGTATATGCTTTTCTGGAATACTCTTGCTAATAATTTACAGCATGATTGGCTAGCGTTGGCATGTCATGGATTGAAATATTGTAGATGTTCCTTGAAATAACCAGTCAAGGATGTACTAAGTGAAAGTGATGTTATGATAAAATTGTTTCTGTCCATGTATTGAGAGGAACTGAGGCTAGCTCAGTCGGTGGGAGGGGTACACCCCCACCATCCAGGTCGAGTCCTCTACAACTTGAATTTGGGTGCCTAATTCTTCATGCAATGCCACCTAGTTCCTCCTTGGTGGATCGAGTTTTTTTTGTCATGTATTAAGTATTTAACGGAGGCTATATGTGAGTTGCCTAGTGTTTTTGTTGCTTTCATTTTGCATTATGCACACCAATCTTGTGTACTTTGCATTCCAGGCTTTCACAACGAAGTCACAGTTTTTGCCCTATCTCTGAAATTCTATTTCATCATAGCCTGATTCCGTTCTTTTAATGCATTTATATGTTCAGTTAACATAGTCGAGTTTTTCAAAGAGTGAAATGTTCCTTTCTCATTTACATCTTGCTCAGGGCGCCTTTGTCTTAATTGCATGAATGTTCCACTTTTGAGTTGGCGTGACTAGAATTTCCAGTTCTACAGTTTCATGTGCACAATTTTGGTAATTATGATTGGGCATCTAAATTGCCCTTTCTCAAACCAGTATAATTTGCATGGATAACACCAACAAAACAATTGCTTAATTTGAAATATCATTACACTAGAAGGAAAGACAAATATAAGGGATAACACTAGACTTTATTATCAGTATTGGAAAGGTTGAGCGATACATAGATGCAAAGCAACTGTCTTACAGTGTTTTGCTTGTTTATTCTTTAGCTGCATACCATTCTAGCAATTCAAGCCTAGGAGGATGCAGCCACACCAGCTACATCTTGGTAACTCCTATAGGTGTGGCTTGGAGTGAATGCACCAAACTCATTTCCTCTGTTATGCTTGAGTCTCCTAGCCTCTTCTCTTGAGACGCGGTATGCACTTGCTATAACATCATTTGGGAGGGCGCGGAAGATGGAACTCTTTCCTGCAATGTGGCTCACCATGGAGTTAGGGTTGGTCTTAAATGCAATATATGCACATCCCTCTCTCTGTGCCTTCTTCAGTACTACATAGTGTTGTGGTATAATTAGCAACTGTCCACGGCGAAGCTCTCCGTTGAAAACAGTTTTCCCCCTGTTGTTTACAACTTGGACCCGGGCACGACCTTGAGTAATGTACACCACACTGTGAGCATTGATGTTCCAGAATGGTGAAAGAAGAGCACCCTACCATAGAATTTTTTTGGGAAATAACACATCGTTAGCAATTAGAATAATATGTGTGCTATCTTTTCACCAAGAAAAATATGTTGTGTGTATTTACCTGGTATAGATTTACTTTTACAGCACTCATCTGGACAATATTTAGAATTGGGAACTTCTGGCTGTTAAGATGTGTAATCCTTCCTGCTCTCGGGTTGTATGTATCAGCACGGTTAGGGTTATCAATGTTCTGCCTTACCCTCATGGCACAGAAATTCTCATCCAAACCGTTAGAACGGCCAGCCCCATATTGCTGTTGTTGATATGGTCTTGGCTGGTAATACTCTCCCTGTTGTACCTGTTGTTGCTGCTGCTCCTGCAATGATGCATATGGTTGGAGTAACGCAAGGCCACGCTCGGCGTGAACTATTTCGCCTCTTGGGTCATTTTGACACTGGAGTTGCCTTGCCACCCCCGTGCTTATACCAAGAGCCTCGCTAAGCAGTTCGACGCTGAAGCCACTGAAGATGTTCTGAGAGCGCTGCTCAACCTCAGGCCTGTATGTTTGCTGGCTTCTCTTGTTGCCAGCTAACAAGAAATCCTGGGAATTGATTAAGAATGATCAATATGCTAGCAGATTGTGATCCAAGAAAGTACAAAAAATATGATCAAAATACTATCTAATATTGACTTTGGATAGGTTATGCTTAGTTACCCTCTGTCTTGGGTCAAGTTGGTTTGCACCATTGTTTATATCAGAGACATATATGGCCACAAATGGTACTTCACCATCATTGTAGCACCAATGAGCTACACCAGCAGGCAATGCGATGATATCTCCTTGTCTGAAACGATGGATCTTTTGGTGCTCATCTCTGAATTTATGGCTTTGGCTTTGACCCTCGAAAACTTGGGCCTGTCCAGATTGTTGGAACTGTTGTTGGTAGGTCTCGGGGCATCCTGGGAAAATCGGCCCTGTTATACCTCTCCCTGCAAGTATGGTACATCCATGTCAATCACAAGCAATATAGGCGGGGTTGATTGATCGCTACTTAATTAAATCAGTGCACAAACCTTGGATGATATACACTAGAGTTGGTGTGTTGGTGTAATGAGGTTGTAGAAGGCCTTTAGGTTCCACAACTCGACGGATGACTGATACACCAGTACATTGAAACATCGCATTAGAGACATCATAGTACTCAGTTGTACCAGCTTGGGACCTTACACTTCGAAGCGGCTCGAGTGCTTGCAATCTATCGAATCTGCACTCTCTTGGACTTCCACGACGAGGAGTCTGCCATTGACGGGTACTTTGGCTGAATAGCTGGGCTATAGAGCCATGACACAATAGGAACAAGCAAACAGTGAAGAAAACTACAGAACGATTGATGGTAGCCATGTTTTTGTGGGACTAATGAATCCCGATGCTTTTATGAGAAACAACGACACACCACTAGGCTTTTTATAGTGTAATAAAATTGTCATCTAAGGGTTAAGATAGAGTCTGTTGATGTCCTTACATGAAGTGACTCATGATATATCAACTGTGGTACACGGAAGGTGAATGGATAATAATGGACATACAAGAATGCTTGAGTGAGACAACATTTCATTCGCTTTCTTTTTTGGGAATGTGGCATAGATCTTGTAAAGATGAAGTTTGTTAATGTCCTTCCATGAAGTGATTCATGCATTGGAATTGTGGCATACGAATGTTGGATGGATGATAATGGACATACAAATATACATGTGTGACAAATGTCATTTTGCTCTTTTTTTTTGCTGTAAAGATATAGTTTGTTAATGTCCTTGCTTGAAGTGACTCATGACATTGGAAGCGTGGTGCACAAAAGGTAGATGGATAATAATGGAGATACAAATATACATGCGTGACAAAACATTGTATTTGCTCTCTTTTTGCTGTAAAGGTGTAGTTTGTTAATGTCCTTACATGAAGTGACTCATGATATTGGAAGTGTCATATACGAATGGTGGTTGGATTATAATGGACATACAAATATACATGCATAGCAAAAAGTAGTATTTACTCTCCTTTTTGCTGTAGTTATAGTTTGCTAATGTCCTTGCATAAAGTGACTCATGATATCGGAAGTGTCATATTCAGTAGATGTGGATGGCTAATAACGTGAAAAAAACATACGTGAGTAACACGACATTACTTGCTCTCTTTTTTTGCAAAACATTACTTGCACTGGAAACATTGTACACACGGTATATACGTTTCACTTTTCCGCTATGGTAACCTGGTTTGTTATTTTTTTCTACATGGTTGATGGTGATCATGACTTACATCATGCATTTCTTTTTGAGCAAGTACTTTAACGATGGAGCTTTTCGGGTGGTACGTGCTGCATAGAGTATATGGACCACAGCAGGTGGTTACAAATGATCCATAGGTTGGTAGAGACATGCTAATTTGCATGAGTAAACTTTTAAGGCTAATCAAGAACACACATTTGCTCATCAATTCTTGTTTTCTTTTCTTGGTAGTACCATGATCATTACAGATTATTCAAGAGGTTGGAGCATCTTGTTTCATGACTCATATTTTCTTGTGCCACCCAATACAACAAAGTTTTGTCTTTTGTATTTTTTTGGTGTTTTGTTTTGGTTAACTACAATGATGATCAACTTATCATTTTGAACAGAAGCCAAGAAATAACATCAAGAATAAAATCATCATCTCAAGCTCCTTCAGGCAAACAGTTTTACATGACCTATATCGTTGTCATTTATTCATGTAAAATTGTTATCTTTTGAGCTTCGTGTGGCAGCAGTTGGCCAACTACTTTATGTGAGGTAGTGACTGTAAGCTGGTAGTATCACTTGCTAGTTTTTTACCGCCGCTGCGTTGCTTTTGATCCATGGTAGTTTCCTTCCTTCTAATTTCATTCTGTTTCGCCTGTCGTTTTGGGCTCAATACAGTCTCCATTCTCTAATACTTGTTTGGCATTTCCTTTAATTATATTAGGAGAAGTGAACAATTTAATGATATTAAAGTACTTTTAATGGGGAAAAATCTACCAGTATAATTCCCATATGACAGATTAAAATACTTTGATGTGAATTTGTGCCCAAGATCTTAAATGTTGACTGCATTCATTTTATGAGATCAAATAAAGAGAACAGAGGGAGTAGTAACAATGTAAAAAATAGAATCTTCCTATATATAAAATTACTGCATGGCCTATGATGCTTTCAAACCGTTGAAAATTGAATGTTTGCCATATGTAATATTCTCCTCAGCTAAAGATGAGTTGACTGTTCTCAGTCAGTTATTTAACCATTTCCATCTATGGTGATATGACCTATTTGAGTGTTTGCAACTTATTTTTCAAGTATGGTGCTTAAGTTGATGTAAGTATCCAAATGCTCAAAGGAAATGTGCGTTTATTAGTTGCTTGCTGAATGGTTTCCTGACCCCCCAATGAGTGCTCTTATTAGTGATCAATACTTGTTTGAAGTCTGAAGTGAAATGTGGTAAATCAGTAAATGTTTCTCTAACAAACCGGTCTTTATTGTAAGTTCTTGGTAAAATTATAAGAGGCACTTTGTGTTCTTTCGATTTTTACAAGTGACTGACCCTTTATGACGTCATTATTAGGATTTGTCAAAGCTAAACAGAAATCCTGCTCAAGTTCTTTATATCAGTGGGCATGCTCTTGAGTCATGCCTGCAGCCTGAGAACTGTGTCCCAATCAAACCTTGGAAGCTTGAAAATGATGACACTCAACTGCTCGATCTTATTCCATTTCTCGAATGTAAGTCCTGTAATCATTTTCTCCCTTTTTATCCTGTGAGGCTAGGCTTTTGTTTTTCTAGTCTGCTAACTATTTCTGTTTTTGGAATTCTTATAAACCTATAAATGTTGTAGATGTTGCTATGGCAAGACCTTCTGATATCAGGGCTGTTCTTGCATCCTATCAAGGTCGTGACATCGCTTCCGAGTTTATTGAGCGCTCTAAGGAACACCAGAGGTAAACAGATATTTGCTTATCAATTATGTACCCTTCTGGTTGTAGGTAATTGATATTCCTAATATTTGGTGCACCCAATCTGTACAACTTTATGAAAGTAACAATTGCTGTCATGGGTTGTGACCACAACTATGGTCACACTTCATGAGAACATTTTGATTCATGTTTAATCTGGGCAATTGGCATGCCTTGGCCCTTGGGTTGTTGAGTCTAAGCTGCGAGAAATATAGTATTGATCATCACTCTAAACTGGACAGGGGAATCAGCTTGCATAACGGCACTGATGTTTGAGTGGAATAGTGGGTCCCTCTGTCTTACAAGACAATAATTGATTACATCAGGCAAAATGCACGGATGATCTTGCTCCATGGTTATCACCTCTTTTTTTTTTGTCTCCCATTGTTTTACTATAACAAAAATCTTGCTCCATGGTTATCACCTCTTTTTTTTTTGTCTCCCATTGTTTTACTATAACAAAAAAGTTTCAGGGTTTCCTAGTTCATATTGCTAAGATTTAATTGGGTCCAAGCAATGTCTATAAAATCTAATAGGAAAATAAATTTATCTCGATGGGCAGTTTGCTACAGTAGGGATACGCGGTTGTAACTTTGTGTGTTCTTCCTTGTCGGCATCCCCAAATAATTGTTCAGATCTTGGATTGGTCTCTTATAGTTGGGCCAAATGGTTTGCCCATCCCCAAATAGTTGGATTTGTTTTGCACGTGCCAATGCCATTTCCCAAGTTACCAAATTACCCCTCTTAAAAAATAGTTAGTGGAAAAGATGAGGTAATCTCAGTCTTTAGCTTTTACTTTTGTGCAAGCTTTTCTTAGGAGAGTGTGGAATCACCTCATCCAGTTATTTGAGTGTCTTGATTATGCTATTCAGCAACCTGCTTGCTGCTGCATGGGACAAGCTCCTTTAAACTGCTCTTGATCAAGCCAATTTCATAAGCTCAGGCCTTTGGTGAAACCCCAGTTTCTAGTTCCTGCTTCGTGTTCCTGGAGTTTGTTCTAGCTTAGGGGTTAGGAACATTTTGCTTTTGCTGTTTGTGCTTTGCTGCAGCCTGAAATCGTTATGGGGATATTTTGGTAATTCCAGTATGATTTTGCAGTATAGCTTCAAAAGGATTGTTTTGAGTAGTGCCCATATATGAAAAGTAGCAATAGAAGTGCTTTTATAAAGTTACCCAATACCAAACAATGCCCTTTCTTCAATTTATACATGTTAATCGACTAATCATTCTGGTTTTTGTTTGAGGGATACCGTTATTACTTCTGTCTCCTTGTAGTTATACTTCAGTCTTCTTGTACCGTTATTACTTTATTTTTTACTATTACTAGTGTCTTTATTATCATTATTATTATTTTCTCATCATCTTTTTAGTTGGATCTTGTGGGTTTCATTTCCAGCCTATCCTAACTTGCTTGGGATAAATGTTTTTTTTTGTTGTTGTTGTTGTCGTCGTCGTCACTAAACTTGACGGGGACTATCTCTTGTAGATTTTCTTATTTGTGATTTTTATCTTTGTACAAATGTATAGAGAATTGCAACTCTGGGTTGGTGCCCATTGCTGCTTAGTTTCTTTTTACCTAATTTGATTGCTGTGGGAGCAAGTTAGCTTCTTTTACCTTTGTGAGTTGTGTAATGTTTTTTTTAAGCTACTTCCACTTTGTTGTACATCTATATGCTTCCTTAATAATTGCAACATGTCAGAGATATGATGGGCAAATAGCTCATACCGTGAACCTGGAAGTTGGTGGTATACCAGTAATGCTGTAATTTACCAAAATTCTCAATATTGCTTATTCATATGAGAGTCCAAGTGTCAGTTACTTGATTTAATGCTTGTAACAAGCTTTTATGGGCCACCAAAATCATTTTGCAGGCGCATGCAAGAACAAAAGCAACCAGGACGCTTATGGCGGCGATGATGACTAAAATCTGCTGGAAGCAAAACAGATCAATCTACACACCTCTAGACACATCAAACATTTGGCGCTTCACTCCGACCGAAGTGAACATAACCAATGACCAAGGCTTGTAATTGTGTCAATTTTTGGAGAGATGACCTACCTTTGGTAGTTATTAAATGTTTCCATTTTACTAGGTGTCTTACAGTGACATCTAACATATATATTTTTTTCAGAATTATTTAATCAAGTATGAGATGCCACCTTGGCCAACATTGTGAAAGTAATTTTTTTGGTCAGATTTACTTACATTTTTTGTTTCTGTAAAAATAATATGGTTTGACTGAACAAATTCTTGTGTTTTAGAGGAAATTGCGTGCTAAAGCTAGCCAACTGGCTGGCTCAAGGCCAGTTACTGTAGGTAGGGACGGCCCGAAGATAGGTGGCCTAGGTCGGCACAGCACGTCTCGCCAGGCTATGCCTAGGTCGAGGCCGCGGCATAGCTGTGATGTGTCGGCACGGGCATGGTATGACCGGCTCAGGCATGCTACGATCGGCTTGACAAGGCGAGACACGGTGAGGCATGTTTTGGAGTCGTTGACGTGTGGCGCTAGCCTGATTGGGCATGATCGGCTGGTCGGCTTGACAAGGCGAGACACGGCGAGGCATGTTTGGGAGTCGTTGGCGTGCGGTGCTAGTCTGATTGGGCATGATCGACCTGTCGGATATGTGAGTAAACAGGTTAAATGGGTTGTGTTCGGACGGTTGAACCCATCAACTCGAATTTTTCAAAAAAAATTAGTCGTTTTGTGACCATTTAGGCTTCATTTTTTTTTTTTGCAAAATCCACTATTTTTACATATAAATAGAGCATCATCTGGTCTTTCCATTCGACATCAGCAACAAAATTTGATCTCTTGTTTTCTCTTCTCATTCTTTTTTCAAAGTTTTAGAGAATTTACGGTAATTGAGAAAAATTAGTTTGAATTGTTGCAAAAAATCGGAGAAATTTCAACACCATTATCCTACTGTTTTGAAGAAATCTTAGTGATCTTTTGCATCGATGTTCTTTCTTGTTTCTTCCATTCTTTGTTTTATTATTTGATTATTTCTCTTTTCTAATTTTAAATATTTGAATTTTTTTATCATTCAATATTGATCATGGACACCAGTGATCATGATGATATGTCAAACAATCATGATTTTTTTTCTTAAAGGACTTTCAGGGGACTACAACCCCTTTGATAGTAGTATTGCAGGTGAAGAAGGACCTAACGGTGAACTTACAACTGTTTCACATGCAGTAGGATCTCTATTGTCAAACTCTACAAGTGCACACAAGTCAACAAGCACCGGCTCCAAAAGATCAAGAGCCACTATTTCTGAAGTTTGGCAAAACTATGAAATAATCTACAGAGAGGAAGCCGAGTAAGTGTCAGGTATGCTAGGTATTATATTTGAAATATGAATTATCTGTAAAGTCCTCAATAGAAATGAAACACTTGAAGAGGTACACCGCAACTTACAAGCGAAAGAGTGGAGCGGCCATAAACCAACTATTAGCATAAGATTTATTAACGGTTTTCGTATCTGCAGTTTTTTAGGCTGCCTTCAATTTTACTAGAAAGATATTAAAGAGAGAAGAACAGGTCTCACAAATGAGATGGTGAAAATACTCACTATAGTAAAAGACTGGGAACAAGCTAAAGCATGAATACAACACACTGCAGAGAAACATAGCTTGAAGCTTTATTCAAAAATTTGTATCTAGATGTTGGTAAGAACGTATAATTTCTAATTTTTTAGTTTAGTTATACTCTTTTTTCTTTGCTAGAAAGATTTTTAATGAGACAATATATGAATAAAGCTTTTTTAAATGCATTATGTGTTCATATTATTTCTAATTTTTATTTTATTTTTTGTGACTTTTCGTAATTTGTTTGAAAGCGACCTATCACCCACCCACTTGGCCTATAAATAGCCACCACCAACACCATTCACAAAACCACTCATAGGCTCACGACATCTAATTTTTTATCTTTCTATTTCTCTTTTACTACTTGCTACTTTGCTAGCCACTTCAACAAATCAAATTCATATATCTATTCATGGCTTAAGACGTCAAGAAGTTGTTTGAATGGTCATTAATATGGCAACATTTTAAAAAGATCTATAGAGAAATATACAGAGAATATGTAAAATTTGCTAAGTATAATATATGTAATAATATATTATGTGTAAGATTTACAAATGTAATAAGCCACTTGAGGAAGCATATTACATGTTGCAGGATTTTTTTTTGAAGTTTCTAATTAAACCATGTAATTTTTGGAACATAGGTTATACTCTTTTTTCTTCTAGTAAAAATATTTTTAATGAGATAACCAATCAATAAAACTTTTTTAATCTATTTTCTATTTTTTGAATTTTTTAACTATTCTTTTTGAAATTTTCTATTTTCGGATTTTACGCCTCTAGCACACGGACTGGTATAACATAATCCGTCAACTTAACGGGCCTGACAAGCCTGTGCCTAGCCAGGCTATACCCATTTGGACATATCCCTGCGTGTATTCTAAGCTTGCACTTTTCTTTTACCGGTTTTGATGGTTGTTGCAGTCTTGTGAATGTAACGGCTGAACTGCAGTAGTAATATAAATTGTTGGTGGATGAGTTATAAAAACTCGATCAACCTAGTGTTACTATGTGTAGATGAGCTGAGCCTGTTTTGGTGGGTAATAACTGTATTTTTTCTGAACCTTATTACTTTTTTTGCAAAAAATCTGGACCTTATTACATGGTAGTGTGGGTAAGATCTAGAGGGTTTACTTGTTATTATCAGTTCTGAAGATGATTCTATATCAGGGCATTTCTTGGTCCTAACTTCTCATAGTTGGCAGGCTGAAGCTGCGTTCTACAGCATTATAGTTTGCCATGCAAGATTTTAACTTGCTGCTCCTCGACACGGTGGCTATTACTCTCTAGATTCAGCTGCTAAGGACATTTATGTTCACAAACTTACTAAATGCAAGCAGTGCTGTTGGGTGGAGGGAGCAGAGCCATAGTGGTTCCTTAGGCTCCCTCACAAGCCGGCGATCTGGGTTGATCCCAGCGTTGGCAGTAGGAGGCCCCTTTACAGCCTCCTATTCTGAAAAAAAAAAGAAAAAAAAAGAAGCAGTGCTGTTGGGATGTCAGGCATGAATGATCATGCACCAAAACAATTGCAACAGCAAATAAAACTACAAGTGTTCTAGGTACTGTGTTACGAAATGTGATCAAAGAGCAACCGCCCATGCGGTTGTAGTTGTAAGCGGGTGTCCGTAGTTTCCACAGAGAGGCACCCCTACCCTCTGTATGTATATGCGACAAGATCAAATGAATGAGACTACCGTTTTCACTCTCGTTTTCGAGTTCATTGTTTCACTGGGTTCCAACACTCTGGAAGCCAGCAGCCTTATCCTAAAGCCTGCTGATGCGAGCCCAGACTCACACAGCGGAACGGGTGCGTGGGCGTTCATCCGGAAATGGTAGCAAGTTCCTCGGTATTTATCGTGGATGCGCGGGCTTCGCGTGGCAGAGCCTGGGTCCCTCGCACGGCCGGTTTGCTTTCCACCGCAAGAATAGCGTACCAGTGGGACGTTGGCGCGACCCTCTGTCTCGCACAAGTGGTCGCTAGTGTACCGAAGCATAGCGCTCGGGGCCGGGCCTGCGGCACGGCAGCAGCAAGGCTTATGGCGATGCAGGCGGGCGCTCACCCGGCGTGCCTGGCGGGCGCCGGGCGCAGCGGCCTCTTCTCGCGCGGCAGCGTCGGCAGGACGACCCCTCCTGGCCGAGGCGGTGCCACCAGTGTTCGCGCCGTTGACGGAGCTTCCGCTGCGGCCGCTGTCGCCGCGGCTGCCGATGCCCCGCTCCCGCCCGCGCAGGTCACCTGGCAGATTGTCGTCGGTGCCGTAGGTCGGTCCATATATATGTTGTTTCTCTCGAGTGAGGTAAATATTGGTAGTTCTTCTATTTCATGAGTTCGATATGTAACACCGGCTCTTGGTTCTTCTTTGTGCAGCTGGAGTGACGCCTTTCGTCGTCGCAGGGGTCGAGTTCGGCAAAAGAATCGTAAGAAAATTTAATTTTCCTTGACTTAGTGGAGTTAAAGTTATTATAATTTACGGACCAGTATGGAGCTCGGTGACGATACTTCTGGATGGAGCCGAGCTGACGTGATTCGAGCTTCCGTCCCGTACCTTTAAATCTCCAACGAAGATCGTGCCACGCAAAAAAAGTTATTATAATTTACTGGTACTTAGGTTCGTTTTTGGTCTAAAATTTTAGTTGTACTTGGCACTGTGTATCGATTTTCTTGAACGGCTTCACTCACGAATTTCCGTCGGTCGGTCGCCGCTTATTCATGGATCATTTTCACTATTCTTTTATCTGATGATTGTTTCTTTCCTGGTTATGCAGATCGCGCAAAAGAAATGTGAAGTCTGTGGAGGCTCTGGCCTTGTAGCGAAGAACGATTATTACGTCCGATGCCAAGGGTGTGGTAAGTAGTACTATGCTTCAGCTTCACATTAGCTTTTTTTCAAATAAAGGAAAACAATATCCCGGTCTTCTGTGAGCTTCTGACCATGAATCATTGTTACATAGTTCAGCTCTTAGACTTCAACATCATATATCATGATGGTAGAAAAACTTAAACCAATAAAAACCATCATAGTTTAGATAGTGAGACTTTATTAAAGATAAATTCTATTGTTAAATCACCATCTATTGTAAGTGAAAATTTGCATCACCGTCGTTTCGAGAGTACGATATGCAGTCTGCATCAAATCTATGTCTTCCTCACATCTTTACAGTTGCGCTCAGAATAGAGATAGTGTGTACCTCTGCATAGTACCTGCATATAAGTTTTGAAAGATGATTTATCAAAAATCATATTATTTATACTAAACCATAAAGCCTAGCATAGAGCTACTGCTCCTAACAACATATGTTCCTTAGTCTTTTCACATGACCCAACAAGCCAATTTCCAAATATGTGAGAGGTATTAGTTGGTGAGTTAATATTAAAAGCAGTTTGAACCGATCTCTAAAAAAAGGAAAATTCTACTATTTACCACTGAATAAGTTGTCTGTTCTACGATATGCCATCAGTGTGTTAGTGACATATAGATCTAGGTTTCACATGTCATTCTCACAATGGATAGCATATCGTAGAATAGGCACTTATTCAGTGGCAAATCATAGATTGTCCCCTAAAAAACTTAGCATAGTGACAATCAAAAAACAAATATTGGATAGTCTCATTGTTACTAAAAAATAATACTTTTTACTACCATTCTAATTTCATCTAGCTAAGTTGTCCTTAGTTAAAATTACTTTCTTTTGTAGGTGCCACATGAATATCTTAATTTTTAAGGAGAACTTCACTTTCTATAGAACAATATTCCTCTCTATATTCCAATTGTTGCTTAGAGCTCGATGAACCGAAAATTGGACATTCTAATGTAAGTTTCATCTAAACCCATCATTACGATCATTAAGTTGCACATGAACAATACGGGTTACAAACTGATACCAAAGTGACATCTTATTTCCAATCAGTGCTGTGCGGAAAGAAATGTTTAGAGGAATTCTATCAAATACCGTTGCTACGGATGCATGTTTTCCTATGAACAATATTATATAGAGAAGGATACATATCTTTTAAGATGAAGTTATCCAGTCACTTATATTCTTAAAATCTAATTTGGTATCCATAGTTAAGATAGAACGTCCTCATACATAGAACTTGATCTAAGATAGAACGTCCCCAAACATAAAACTTGGTCCTTAACTTCTGTAAGACTCGGCTAGAACTGTGAGTCCCCTGACTTCTTGTCCACCTAAGCTATGGTTTCACATTAGCTTTGCAGGAGCACATTCAATAGATAGACCTTAGCACTTTGGAGCGCGGAAGGGAAATGTGACAGCGTATGTTGCCCTGCTTCTTTTGTAGGTGGTTTTCTTCCATGGCAGTCTTGGAGAAGATTTTTCACAGGCTAAAAGTGGTATCTAGCACCATACACTGTAAGTGAAGATGGACGAGGATGGAGAAAAACCTGTAAGATGTGAAATGATCAGCATTATGTACGAGTGCCCGTTTCACTCAACCAAAACTTAATGTATACCGTAGAGTTGCTCGTGCATATTGCCATATTGTCGATTTACAGATAGCCAATTGGTGTACTTGAGATATCTTGCTCGTTGCAGATATGCTCATTTTTGCGTTAACCTAACTTAATAGCCATCCTGTAATAATCTACAATGTAAAGAAATAGTTTTCCGATAATTCTACGTGAAACTAATAATATAAGACTAACACTTACTATAACTTTACAGTATCAGATAGGGGTGGATCTTAGAGAGGGATAAGGCGTAGGGGATTGAGATCCTCTCACGTTGGTGGATTTTTAACATTAAGGGGCAGTTGGGCAGTTTTGAGCCGTCTGATCGCAAACGGATAGATGAGATCTGGTGCTACAGTATTTTGATGAACAATAGAATCACTACAGTATTTTGATAAACAATTAAAATTCAGCACTGTGCGACGTCACATAACTGTAACGCCTCTCACATTTTAATGTGCGTCTCTGACGTTCCTCCACCAATGTCAGAGGATCCGGTTCCGGCGCAGGGACCAAGCCTCTGTTGGCTGGAAGTACATGGGAACCCCAAGCGCACCCCCCTCCTCCCCCAATTTTGTGCCACGGTGAGGCCTACTCCAATAGCAGCACCATCCACATCCACATCACTGTTTCCGGGCACTGTAGCGAGAATTTACCGCTCACCTGGCTCCAACGGAGACGGCAACTGGCCCTACAGTGTTGCTACGAGCGGCATTTTAGAGCTAACCAACGGCAAATTTGCCTAACGACAAATTTGCCGATCCTGTGGTTCCAGCACGGGAACCAAGCCCCCTGTTAGCTGGAAGTACATGGGAACCCCAAGCGCACCCTCCTCCTCCCCCAATTTTGTGCCACGGTGATGACCTGCTCGTGCTGAAGTACGTGGAGGAAGATGATGTAGTCCTTGGACTCTGGGCCAACTCAGTGCAAAGCTAACCAACCCACTACCTATGGTGACACGGCTTGACATCTAACATTGAAATATTCTGCTATTTGCTTTACTAACCAGCCCAGTCCCACTATCATTCTCTTATGGGTCCGCCCTTTGTACCGGAGACAAAATCATAGAGCAGACTGATGGTTAACATTTAATGTACTCCTGTTCGGTCTGCATATTTATACGGTACAATACTTGAGTACTAGTAATATTTAGTAGAATCGTATCAATCACATTCATTAGATAGATCAATACTTCATCTACTCCTATCTAATAAGAACAAGAACATCCAACTCCATAAAAGAATATTTAACTTTTGTGCCTTGTTCATACGCGGACCAGACAATGAAGCGAAAACGGAGGTATATCACCAGATTTGGATCAGATCACAAAATGACACATAGCATCGTTTTGTGTAGCTCACCTCCCCAAAAGTCAACTCTTCCTTGCCACCGCCCCGGGTACATACACCCTTTCTCGGTTTGTCCACATCCAGATCGGCGCTCGTCACGCGGCCGTTTTCCCCATCCCTCCCCGTATCCTTGCACCTCCCCAACGGCGAGGGGGCAGGCAATTAGGCAAACCGCCCACGACGGCCGGCCTCGGCTCCGCGGATAACGTAATAACGCGGATCGAAGCAGCGCGCGGCACGGCGGCCCATCCGACCTCAAAGTTGTGGCAGCTTTTGCCTTGTAAGTCTGGAATTGGCAGTTCGGCGGCGGGGCGCGCAGACACCCGCGAGCTGTTGTTGGTTACGTCGGGCAACCTCCCCCTTATCGCCTCGCCCGTTTTCCTGACTCGGACGCCGGCCTTCCCCGTTGTCCCGACGCGTGATGCGGCCACGACTCGTCGTCCTCTTGTGATCCCCCCATCCCGCTGCCTCCTCCCTCCCCCCCCCCCCCCCCGGTCACCTCCTCCGACTTGCCAGACTCCAACACGCCATGCGCCCATGCCCACGGGTGTAGATAGCTGTAGCCAACCGACACACGCCTCCTCCGCCCCCTCAGACCTCTGCTCTGCTCGGACCGATCCAGGGCTCGCGGCCGCCGTGAGCGGGTGACCCTTTACGTGCCGTGCCAGTATGGATGCCATCGCCAGCGAGGCTCCGGTGGGTGTGTTCGCCATCGGCCCGTCCACGGCGCTGGGCCGCGCCGTCGCGCTGCGCGTGCTGCTTTGCGGCTCCGCGGCGCGCCTGCGGCACCGCCTCGCGGCGGCGCTGCGCTCCGCGCTTCCGCTTGTGGCGGCCTGGCTGCAACCGCGGGACAACACGCGCGGGATCCTGCTCGCTGTCTGCGCCGTCGCGCTCCTGCTGCGGGGACGCCGCGGCAGGGCGGGGCTGCGGGCGCGGGTGCAGTCCGCCTACCGCCGCAAGTTCTGGCGGAACATGATGCGCGCCGCGCTCACCTACGAGGAGTGGGCGCACGCAGCGCGGATGCTAGAACGCGAGGCCACGCCGCGCCGCGCCACCGACGCCGACCTCTACGACGAGGAGCTCGTCCGCAACAAGCTCCGCGAGCTCAGGCACCGGCGCCAGGAGGGATCGCTCAGGGACATCGTCTTCTGCATGCGCGCCGACCTGCTCAGGAACCTCGGCAACATGTGCAACCCCGAGCTGCACAAGGGGAGGCTGCAGGTACGTGGTGCACTGCCATCACATGGATCAAATTAAAATTTGGACGCCATCCGATGATTGCTCTGAAACCGTATGGTTTAGCTTATCGAAGTTTTATCAGTTTATCTGAATTAATCAGAGACCAAATTTGAAGTTAGGACTTAGGAGGAAGACACGCATCATTTTAGCTATTTTTGTGTAGTTTTGCATATTGGACTCTGGTCGTTTTGCCATATCAGCGCAGACTTGTGGCTCTAATTTTGGGACGGACAAGGACAATTGCCAATTGTACATATCGGCACTAGACTAGTCTGATTCTGCACCTAATTATGCTAACGGGCATAGTTCATTGGTCAATATGGAATAGGATGAAAAGTTGAACAAGTAACACTGATCTATCCTGTTCCTTTTGGGTTACAAAAAGCAATCAGATATGACAAAATTAAGGTCTGCAACTGATTCATCATAACCATTAAATTATAAAAATATTGCATCTTTTGCACACGTTTTGGTTACTAAGGTGTGTTTTTGACTTGTTCCTTTGTTTCAACAAGTGTTCAGCTGTTGGAACTTCGATCACAGTTGTAGCACAATGTTGGTCATTAATGTATCTTCAATTGTAATTTCTTGCTGGTCAGGTGCCTAGACTCATAAAGGAGTACATTGAGGAGGTATCTACTCAACTGAAAATGGTGTGTGATTCTGATTCAGATGAGTTGCCTCTCGAAGAGAAACTTGCATTTATGCATGAGACAAGACATGCCTTTGGTAGAACTGCCTTGCTGCTAAGCGGAGGTGCTTCACTTGGATCGTTTCATGTGGGTGTTGTGAAAACCTTTGTAGAACATAAACTTCTACCTAGGATAATTTCAGGATCAAGTGTTGGCTCAATAATGTGTTCTATAGTGGCAACGAGGTCATGGCCTGAGCTTGAGAGTTTTTTTGAGGAGTGGCATTCCTTGAAATTCTTTGACCAGATGGGTGGGATCTTTCCTGTGGTTAAAAGAATTTTGACACATGGAGCTGTTCATGACATTAGGCACTTGCAGGTGCTTTTGAGAAATCTTACCAGCAATTTGACATTTCAAGAAGCCTATGACATGACTGGCCGGATTCTTGTTGTCACTGTGTGTTCTCCAAGGAAGCATGAGCCGCCTCGATGCCTGAACTATTTGACATCACCTCATGTCCTTATCTGGAGTGCAGTAACTGCTTCCTGTGCTTTTCCTGGACTTTTTGAGGCTCAAGAATTGATGGCAAAAGATAGATTCGGTGAAACCATCCCTTTCCATGCTCCATTCTTGTTGGGCATGGAGGAACGTACTGGTGCCACAACCCGGCGCTGGAGAGATGGGAGCTTAGAAAGTGATCTGCCCATGAAGCAGTTGAAGGAACTATTCAATGTGAATCATTTCATAGTAAGCCAAGCCAATCCTCACATAGCTCCATTCTTGAGACTAAAGGAAATCGTCAGGGCTTATGGAGGCAGCTTTGCTGCCAAGGTGTGTCATACACTTTCTCCGTGCTGCACTCTTTTTGTTGATTATTGACTTATTCTCCCATGCAATCCAGAGCTATTTTTTAGTATTAGACATGCTATCAGTTTCATGGAGAACATAAAGATGCTACTTTTTCCTTTGGTTGCTGTATGTTATGCGTTGCAATATTTCAGGAATTGTTGTCTGTTAATGGCTCAGTAGCATAGCATACCACTAGACTCAGCAAGGTGTTTCTAGAATGTTTATGCTACAAATATCGGATGAAGTTTCTGGCTGGATAGTTCATTTTACCGAAGTATAATATTGCGGACGTGTGATGCTGTACTAATATGGTTGTTTATTACTTCTTTTGATGTAGCTTGCTGAACTTGCTGAGATGGAAGTTAAACATAGGTGCAATCAAGTTCTGGAACTTGGATTTCCGCTAGGAGGATTAGCTAAATTGTTTGCTCAAGATTGGGAAGGTGATGTCACAGTTGTTATGCCAGCTACTCTTGCACAGGTCTTCAATGTTTCCTATTCCCTTCTCTCATTTCGTGCGAATTCTTTTTTTAACATCATTTCGTGCAAATGCCAATTCTTGGCACATTAACTAGAAAACTTACACCTGATTTCTTTTTCTCTGTCATCAGTATTCCAAGATGATACAGAACCCATCTTATGCTGAGCTTCAGAAGGCTGCAAATCAAGGCAGGCGATGCACTTGGGAAAAGCTATCGGCCATCAGGGCAAACTGTGCTACTGAGCTTGCATTGGATGAATGTGTTGCCCTCCTGAACCACTTGCGCAGGCTAAAGAGGACTGCGGAAAGAGCATCTGCCTCACAAGGATATGGTCCTACAATCAGGCTCTGCCCATCTAGGAGGATTCCGTCCTGGAATCTCATAGCAAGAGAAAATTCAACTGGTTCTCTTGATGAAGAGATTCTTGCATCTCCTACTCATACAAATCATCAAGGACATGGAGGAATTGCTGGACCATCTAACAGAAACCATTTTCTCCAGCGAAGTGCACATGACAGTAGTGACAGTGAATCTGAGAGTATAGATTTGAACTCATGGACGAGAAGTGGTGGCCCTCTTATGAGGACAGCGTCAGCAAACAAATTCATCAGCTTTGTTCAGAATCTTGAGATCGACACGGAATTCAGAACAATTCCATCAAAGGAACACGAAACTGACCTTTTGACACCACATGCTAGTGCCTTGTCTGCTCAGGCAATTAGTAGAGAAGTAGCTGATAGTAGCTTGGACAATTCAGGTTGTAATACTCATGATACAACTGCCACTAGATCCACATTTGGTCCTTCAACAAGTATCGTGGTTTCTGAAGGTGACTTATTGCAGCCTGAAAAGATTGAGAACGGTATTTTATTTAATGTTGTAAGGAGGAATACTCTTGTAGCATCTAGTAGTGGATTTGAGTCTCAAGGATCTTCTCGGGAAGCAGACGTTGAAACAGTACAGACGGAGTGCCTTTATGGTGTGTCAGCTTCTGATGATGATGATGTGGAATTGAATGTTGTTGATGATGAAGCACATGATTCAATGATCAGAGAAAATATACAATGTCAGGGGTCCTCACTGGCAGAAAATATATGTCAGTCCTCTTCCTCAGATTGTGAAGACAAGACAAACACCAACAAACCAGAAGCTGCATCTATTTTTGATATATGTGTTGAGATCCATCCGACAATTGTTAGCACAGAAAATAGCCTGCCTGAAGAGCCTTCTGCAAAGACGGAATGTCCTGCTGGCAATTCAGCTGCTAGGAAGGATGAAGTTGGCTCTGGTGCTGCTAATTAAGAGACTTCCTCTTGTTCTAAGACAGCAGGTGCTATTTTTGTATTCTGACAACTGTAAAACTAGGCAGCAGCATGAAGTGGATGCAGAAGTTGTAAACTGTTAAAGTTTCAGAAGAAGGTAGACCGGCTTCAGCTCGAGCAAGCAACCGGTTACTACTTTCAATCATAGAAACGTGAGGAGCATAAAGCATCTCTACTGGAAAAATGCATAGAAACTGTACGATCTGGGCATTGTATTTCAACTCGGCGACAGATAACTCGGATGGCAGCAGTTGCTAGCTCAATTGGTATTTGGCACTGCAGATGATCAGATGTTCCCTCAGAACCAACTAGCAGTCGAGACAAGAAAGGTGCCAGGACCTTCAATGAACATGGATGCTGACATAAAAAGTTTAAGCATCGACTCCATGTCTTGTTGGAAGTTTTGTTTCACGACCAAACTGAATTATGCAGATAACTAGCCAAGTAGGCGTGGTCCTAGGTCAATCAAGTGGGGCCAAAGGAACTTAGATTAACAGCCTCCAATGCCTCTGGTATATTGAAAGAAAGAGTTGGTTTGTCATCCTAAAGTTAGTAAAAGCAATGCTGATGAGGTCGAGGATGAGTCCAAGCAATTCCTCTGTTGTGAGCCTTCGAATCCAAGCAATTCAGTGTAAGGCGATGATAGTCGTAAATCTAAGAGCACCACAATCCATTTAGTATGGTTTTCTTGAGACATTCTCGTTTTTGTGCGATATATGCATTCTTCTGACTGTGATGTGGAGACCGGGATGCAAGTTTCTCTCTCTCTCAAATAAAAAGGATATCACCCCTTGGACGGTGGAATATTAAACACGAATTTCCAAGCTGCCATTTGAATTGTAAATCGAGTTTCAGCCGAAATTTACCGAGATCTCGGTGACAGTATGTATGGTAAGGACCAAAACCCAGAAGAATATGTGCTGAGCCAGCAGCGGAGCACCGTCACACCGCAAATCTGGCTCCTCACTACTGGGCCGGCCGTAGGTTAGATGTGGGCTTTCCTCGATCCATGCCAGGCACCTTTCCAGCGAACGGCACCTCCTCTCCCGTCTCCCGCGGGCGTCCTCGTCCCCGCTTGACGCCGCCGGCATAGAGTGGAGATCCATCCGTGCTTGCGTTGATTCCTTCTCTGTCGGCAAGGTAGCCCTATCGCAGAATTCTTTTCCTCTGTTGTGAGCCTTCAAATCCAAATCATTTCTTCCAGGACGGAGAGGAATACTCCGATCGATTCAGTTCGTTGCGGAGTTCTTTGCTGCGTTAAGTCTGCCCCTGATCACGCTGATCTCTGCGTATTGATCCGAGCACCTTCTCTATTATTTCAGCTTAACACCGGTGCTGGCGGGCGGGCGAGATGGGGAAGGTGAAGCGCGGATCCATCTTCATCAGGCTCGTGTCGGCGGCCGGGACGGGTTTCTTCTACGTGAAGCGCAAGAACCCGCGCCGGATCACAGAGAAGCTTGAGTTCAGGAAGTACGACCCCCGCGTCAACAAGCACGTCCTCTTCACCGAAGCCAAGATGAAGTGAGATGTGACCGGCGATACGATCGAGATCGTCGCAGACAAGTGTGATGGACAGTGCCATCTGGTTTCTGAACTACTAGGGTGCATACCATGCGTGGCTTGAATCCTTGATTGGATCTCTGCTCTGAAATAAAAAAAATCTTTCCTTTTCTTTGCCGGCGCTGCTGCTGAACTGAGAGGTTGAGCGTATCCAATGTATGCTCATGAAGCAAACACTGCCATGTTATGCAATAGCAATTTAAAAGATCAATAAATAATATGAGGACTGTGCTATTGTTATATCTCTGCATCATGCAACATGCCGGCAGATGACATTCTTTCCCTTTTTGAAATGGCAGATGGCATTCACTTGTGTTACATTTAGCTTCTGTCCCTTCGTCCAGAAGGGAGCTTGATCACTCGATCTGTTTTCCTAGTAAAGCTGTCCTTACCTCGTGGATCTCGATCAAGCGCTGCTCACCTAATTTCATCTTCGGATCTTCCCAATGACTCATACTTAGCATTGTGGCCCAACGAAGAAGTTTTTTAGGCGCATCGACGTAAGAAGAATGAAAACCAGAAACAGGAAACATGAAAGGTGTGACCGTGCGTGTGTGACACGCTGATATCCACCACCGTCTGACGAATCTTCCAAACCACAGCACAGAACCACAAAATTTGAAGTTCACGAACCACGCTGAGCACCGAGCAGTGACAAAGCCACGCTTCCGCATTCGGTCGCGCGTGCCATGGGTTCGGTGCAGTGCAACGGCTGCCCTGCATCCCACACACACGACCTGAGTACCTGACTGCTCTTGTGATTGAGCCAGGAGGTTGGGGCTCCTTGCCTCTGAGAATCTCGTCGCGCCGGCGCGGGCGACGCCCCCGGCAGTACTGGGCGGTTGCTCCAGACGCATCACCCTCCCTCGGCATGCGTGTTGAATCCGCCCGCTAGTACGCTCGGCTACGTACGTGGAGCCAAGGCGTCACCGGAAGGACTACGGCGTCACCGGAAGGAGCACGCGCCTGGTCACTGCTCACGCCTTTCGCGCGGGGGGAGCTAGGAATCTGCTGGCCTTTCCGTACGCAAGTGGATCGAGCAACTGCTTTCAGTTGTGAAGACGAATCCGGCCGGGTGCATCGATCGATCACGGGTTCAGCTGTGAAGACGAATCACGCACGCATCCGCGCGATACACGTGAGACGCTGCTGCCGCCGCGCGCGCACCAGCTTAGATTGGGGGCCGGGTCGGGATATGTCTCCTGACGCGATCGACTCCACGAGTCGTCGATCGTCACGCGGCGGGCTGCAGTGCAGCGGCTGTGCGGTTTTTCTCGTGCTGCAATCGTACGTGCGGCCGCTGATCCAGGCCTGGCCGGCCGTTGCGTGTGTGCTGCCCGACGACGGCGACGCGTTTGGACGGATGCGGCGGCCTCTCTCTCTCTCTCTCTCATCCGCGACGACGCGGTCGTGCCGTATCAGATGTTTCCCGTCACGACGCATTCGTTGAAAACATTCCGCGCGGCAACCGTGCGACCTGCCCGTTTCTGTCACCGCAACGTTTCGACTACTGAACCGCTACGTACGGCGGCCATAGGGCGCGTACGTACCTGCATCCGGGCCGAACTTCCGGTCGCAGCTGGTTAGACCTGTTTATGGACAACCCGATTCGTGCACTGCACAGTCGGGCTCAAGTTTCAAAATATAGACCCACAATTCTAGTCGAATTGATTTGGACTTTAAAACAGGTCCAAAATTCAAAAAACCCAAGAAACCTGACTTGATCTTAAAAAAACTGAAAAAATCCGAACCCGACAAAAATCCAATATCAGGTTGAGCTCAAGCTTAGCAACCAAGCCCAATATCAGCCTTGGGCCTACGGGTTTTTTGTTGGTTTTGATCTCGGCTCCACTCTCCCTAACGTCTCCTAACTAACAACCAAAACCCATGGAAGCCGTTTGCACCGTGATTGGGGGTGCAGTCAACGTTTTTGGTTGTGGTCCCACCTCGTGCAGCACTATATAACAGACGTGAGGGGGTTCGGCTGGGACACGATCGAATTCACAAAGTCAGCCGCCTCTCAACCCTAATCCAATTCATAAGAGTGATGTCAATGAAGTGAAGACCGCCGCCTCTTCATCCACTACGTGCTGGTGATCAACTACATCGGCCGAAGCCTCTTCCTCACTCCGGCGACCACTTCACCCTCATCTGATGGCGTCACCGAACTCAGGTAAATACCTCACGCTTCCGCACTTAGGGTGTTTGATCTTAGGGCTAGCAATTATGTTGATTAAGTGAAGCTTTAAGGTCTCACATTTGGCATCAGAGCCATCCTAGTCCCTAATCAAACCCAATTAGTCTTAATCATGTTGAATTACGATCGGTTGACACCAATTAGCGGTCAATTGGTTCCATTTTTGATCGGTTTAAGTACATTGATGATAAATTATGCGATTTAAGTTCAATTTTAGGCTCGGATCAATGTACAAGTTCATGTTTATGTCTCGGATTAATGAAATTAGGATGAATTCTTGTATACACTTTCATAAATTAATCAATTCGGCTCGGTTATGATGTTTTGAGCCTTAATTGGGCATTAGTTAGCGCTGTTAGTATGAGATTAAGGTCAATTAGTTTAGGTTTAACGTGTTTTAGCTCTAATCGACCTCGGGTCAATTCAATCAGGCGGCTCTTATGCTTATCTATTCATGTACTAAGCTTCTATATTGTGTTTATGTCTTCATGGGGCTCGGGTTCGGTCAATTAGGCTCGGATTAAGTGGGATTAAGCAATTAGAAGGAGGGGAATTGAGGAGATTAAGAAAAACCCTAAGAAATCCCCAATTCCCTCCCCCCCAAATCCGAACTCTAAACCCCAAATTTTCCCCACAATCCCGAACCCTAAGCCCATTTCTCAGAACTCAAAGCAATAGAAAGGGGGAAGGGGGGGGGAGGACTTACAGCTCCGGCGGTTTTCCGTCGCTTTTCATGCCCGTCGGAGTTCTCCTCCGGCCGGATCTTCCTCGTGTGCGCGCGGTTCATCCGGGCGTTCTCGCCTCCTCCGTGGGACGAGATCTCCTCTCGCCGCGCGCTCATCTCCCTCTCCTCCCGGGCTCCACCGCAAACCAACCGACGGAGGCGCGCGCGATCTCTGTCGCACGCGCGCTCCGGCGGTTTGGCTAACAGAGGTGCCCTTTTCCCTCTTCTCTCTCGTGCGTCCGGCGGCCGTAGTTGGCGCAATCTCTCTCTCTCTCTCTTGGCCGGGCCGGCGTTTTCCGTCGTCGGCAATCTCTCGGATCGGGCGGATTTTTCGGGGAGGAGAATGCTTTTTAGGGTTAGGGTTTCCGCCGACAGCTTTTTATTCCAGGCGATTTCGTCGGCCTGCCGTCGATTGCGATGAACGGCTGAAAAGCTCCGGGCTGATGCGCGCGAAGGCAGACCGGGCCGTGCCCTCGGTCGGGCCGGGCGCGGTGGCTGGGCCGTGCGCGCGTGCTGATGGGCCAAGCCAGGCCGAAAGGCCTTTTTGGGCTGCATTCAATAGAGCTTCGGGCTTTTCCATTTATTTGGAATTTTCAGTGATTTCTAACGTTTTTTCCATTTATGCACTGGAATATCTAATGCAAATAGCCCAAAGATAATGATGATTAATGCATAAAATATCATTAATTCTCTGGTTGAATTGGATCCAACGGGAAGATTTTTTCGGAGAATTTTACGATCAATTCATATAGGTTCATAATTACTTTCTGACCAAAGTTGACTGTAATTATGTGCTATTTTTCCTGTATTTATTTAAATTCTTTTCCGTTTTCTGCCCAACGGTGATGCGGATTGAAGTTTTATTTTTTGCATGATTTTAATCAGACCAACATAGGGTTATTTTCGTGCAAATTATTTTCTTATGATAAATTCACTAATCTGGTCCAATTCTTCTCTCTAGCTCTTAACGCTTCCTCTATTGCCGCCATTATTGACGGCATAGAGCAACTCACGGGCAATAATTTTCCTGCTTGGAAAGCTAAGGTGACTGTTGTCCTTGGTGTTTTAGACCTGGACTATGCACTCAGGGTTGACGCTCCCACAGCTCCCGCCATTGGCGTGGAAAATTATGATGAATTAAAGAAAACTTATGATGCACTTTCTGAGAAGTGGGAGCGGTCCAACCGCATGTCTCTTATGATAATGAGGAACTCAATATCAGATGCTATAAGGGAAGCAATCCCAAACTCAGAAAAAGCTAAGACGTACTTGGCATCTGTGGAGGAGCAATTTAAAGGCACCTCCAAGGTTTATGCCAGTACACTGATTCAGAAGCTCCTCAACACTAAGTATAATTATGGGTCCGATGGCATAAGAGAACACATCATGATGATGGCAGATATGGCTGCCAAACTCAAGGGCATGGATATGGAAATCTCTGAGGGTTTCCTTGTCCACTTCATTATGACCTCTCTCCCTCCTGAGTTTACTCCTTTTAAGATAAATTACAACACTCAGAAAGAGAAGTGGAGCATGAGCGACTTGATCGCAATGTGCGTCCAAGAGGAAGAGAGGGTGAGAGCTGAAAATAAAGATTTTGTGAATCAAGTAAGCAGCCCCAAGAATAAAAGAAAATTCCAAGGGGATTTCAAGTCTAAGAAGAAGTTGCATTTCGTCGCTAAACACGACAAGGAAGCACAGAGGGCGCCCAAGACATTTAATCCTTCTGCTCCTGCCTCTCAAGAATCTAAAGATGACGGATGCCACTTCTGCCACAAGAAGGACCACTACCAAAAGGACTGTGTTGGTTTCCTGAAGTGGCTTGCAAAGAAGGGTAATGATTTCATAACATTCATTGATGAATCACTTTATATTGATTTTTCCCTTAATTCATGGTGGATTGACTCAGGTGTCACTGTGCACGTTACCAACTCCTTACAGGGATTCCTTACCGCGAAAACATTAAGAAAGGGGGAGCGAAGTCTTAGAGTGGTAAATGGGAAGGAAGCTCAAGTAGAAGCTATCGGATCCCTTCCATTAGTTCTTAATAGTGGTTTCACTCTTAGATTAAATAATGTAGTTTATATCCCTTCTATGAGGAGGAATCTTATTTCAGTTTCGATGTTAGATGATGATGATTTTCATTGTAATTTTGGAGACAATAAATGCATTCTTAAATTTAATTCAGATGTTATTGGTCTTGCCATCCGACGAGACAAACTTTATATGCTTCCTCTTAATGAATCATCTGTGATGATGAATGTCTATGATGTAAGTCATAAGAGAAAGAGAAGTACAATTAATGAGACTTCTTCAAAACTGTGGCATTGTCGTTTGGGCCACATTTCGAGGGGAGAATGGAGCGTCTCATTAAGGAAGAGATTCTCCAACCCTTAGACTTCTCCGACTCTGACCACTGCATAGATTGCATTAAAGGAAAATACGTTAAGCAAATAAAGAAAGGGGCCACTCGGAGCACAGGATTATTAGAATTAATTCACACGGACATATGTGGTCCTTTTCCTGTGACATCAGTTGACGGTTTGATTCTTTCATTACCTTCACTGATGATTTCTCCCGTTACGGCTATATCTACCCCATTAAAGATCGATCTGATTCTCTCGATAAATTTAAGATATTTAAGGCTGAAGTAGAAAATCAGCACAACCTGAAGATTAAAGTAGTGAGATCGGATCGCGGGGGAGAATATTATGGGAGGCATGCCACATATGGGCAAATCCCTGGTCCTTTTGCCAGATTCCTTCAGGAAAATGGCATAGTAGCCCAATATTCTACACCTGGTGAACCTCAGCAAAACGGGGTAGCTGAGCGACGCAACCGCACGCTTATGGACATGGTGCGAAGTATGCTCAACTATTCTAGTTTACCAGTTGGACTGTGGATGGAGGCACTTAAGACAGCCACACACATTCTTAATCGGGTTCCCAATAAATCAGTTCCAAAAACACCATATGAATTATGGACTGGAGGAAAACCCTCTTTAAAGTATTTACGCGTGTGGGGCTGTGCAGCTGAAGCTAAAGTCTTTAATCCACATATTGGGAAATTAGATCCTAAGACAGTTAGTTGTCATTTTATCGGGTATCCAGAAAGATCAAAGGGATATCGCTTTTACTGTCCAGATAGGATCACTAAGTTTGTAGAAACAAGACACGCTGTGTTTCTTGAAAACGGGGATATGGAGCCAAGGAAAGTTGATCTTGAAGAAAAACGGGTTGATGTTCCTACTCCACTGATACAAGAGTCACACATCTCTGTGCCTCAGGTGGTTGCACCTTCAGTAGAAACTAACGTCAGTACACCCCCTGTTGAGGTCTCTGAAATTCCTAATGATATACCTAACGATGAGCCTCAGCAGTCCCCTGCAGTACCCAGTCCTTGTCCTGCAGTGCATAATGAACCGATCAGGAGATCACAGCGTGACAGGAGACCTGCCATCTCAAACGATTATGTCGTTTATATGAATGAGGATGTTAATGACATAGGGAAGACAGAAGATCCCAACTCATATAAAGAAGCCATGATGAGTAAGCATTCGTCTGAGTGGCTTAATGCCATGAATGATGAATTAAAATCTATGAGCGATAATGATGTGTGGGACCTAGTAGAAATTCCTGACGGAGCCAAAACAGTAGGCTGTAAATGGGTCTACAAAACAAAACATGACTCTAATGGGAACATCGAAAGGTTCAAAGCAAGGCTCGTAGCTAAAGGCTTCTCGCAAAGAGAAGGAATCGATTATAATGAAACTTTCTCTCCTATATCAAGTAAAGATTCTTTCAGAATAATTATGGCGCTCACAGCGCATTATGATTTAGAGCTGCATAAGATGGATGTAAAAACGGCATTCCTTAATGGTGACTTGGAAGAAAATGTTTACATGGCTCAGCCAGAAGGTTTTGTCATGAAAGACAACGAACATTTAGGATGTCGTCTTAAGAAATCAATTTATGGTCTAAAACAAGCATCTAGACAGTGGTATCTCAAGTTTGACAAAGTCATCAGAAATTTTGGCTTTAAAGAAAATGAAGTTGATAACTGCATTTATATAAAGTTTAAAGGGGGAAAATTCACCATCTTAGTTCTTTATGTGGATGACATCTTATTGGCCAGCAGTGATAAGGATATGCTGTTTGAGTCCAAGAGATTTCTTTCATCTAATTTCGATATGAAGGATCTCGGTGAAGCCTCTTATGTTCTTGGCATTGAAATTCATCGAGATCGGTCCAAAGGAGCATTAGGTTTGTCTCAAAAGGCATACATTGACAGAGTACTAAAGAAATACAATATGCATAAGTGCTCTGCCATGCCTGCTCTAAAGAAATACAATATGCATAAGTGCTCTGCCATGCCTGCTCCTATTGTTAAGGGCGATAAGTTTGGGACATATCAGTGTCCAAGGAACCAATATGAGATTGATCAAATGAAGACGGTTCCTGATGCTTCAGCTGTCGGAAGCATCATGTACGCTCAAGTATGTACACACCCTGACTTAGCTTTCGTGACCGGGATGCTTGACAGATATCAATCAAATCCAGGACCGGACCACTGGAAAGCTGTTAAGAAAGTCCTTCGCTATTTGCAAGGCACTAAGAACTACATGCTCATATTTAGAGAATCTGATAACCTTGAAGTCATTGGTTATTCGGATGCAGACTTTGCGGGGTGCGTAGACACTAAGAAATCCACGTCAGGTTATATTTTCACCCTCGCTGGAGGAGCTATCTCGTGGAAAAGCTCCAAGCAGACACTTACAGCATCTTCAACGATGCAAGCTGAGTTTGTGGCATGTTATGAGGCTACCGGGCAGGCTGTATGGCTAAAGAACTTTATCCCGGGACTAAGAGTGGTCGACAGCATTGCAAAACCACTTACATTATACTGCGATAATCAACCCGCAGTTTTCTATACGAGTAACAACAAGTTGAGTGGTGCTGCCAAACACATCGACATTAAGTATCACGTTGTGAAAGATAGAATCCAGGATCAAACAATAAGTGTCAAGCATATAAGCACTAAGTCGATGCTTGCGGATCCGCTCACTAAAGGCTTATCACCTCATATTTTTCGTGATCATGTTGCCGGCATGGGGATATTGGAAAGTCTATGATTCTGGATTAAGAGGACCATTAAACAAACCAACTCCCATTAAGTATAACGAATTTTCATTTCAAGATGGAATGGTACACTATAGGTATTTGGGTTTCAGTGGTATTTTATTGACCGCTGTAATACTTTGCCTTGGTATGCTGTTTCATTGAGAGTGGGCTTATGATGTTAGCCTTACGATCAAGGGGGAGAATGTTGGTTTTGATCTCGGCTCCACTCTCCCTAACGTTTCCTAACTAACAACCGAAACCTATGGGAGCCGTTTGCATCGTGATTAGGGGTGCAGCCAACGTTTTTGGTTGTGGGTCCCACCTCGTGTAGCACTATATAACAGACGTGAGGGGGTTCGGCTGGGACACGATCGAATTCACAAA
Organism: Phragmites australis; assembly: GCF_958298935.1. NCBI lineage: Eukaryota > Viridiplantae > Streptophyta > Magnoliopsida > Poales > Poaceae > Phragmites > Phragmites australis. The sequence goes on along the minus strand of NC_084922.1, from coordinate 39,736,485 downwards.
GTCAGCCGCCTCTCAACCCTAATCCAATTCATAAGAGTGCTGTCAACGAAGTGAAGACCGCCGCCTCTTCATCCACTACGTGCTGGTGATCAACTACATCGGTCGAAGCCTCTTCCTCACTCCGGCGACCACTTCACCCTCATCTGATGGCGTCACCGAACTCAGGTAAACACCTCACGCTTCCGCACTTAGGGTGTTTGATCTTAGGGCTAGCAATTATGTTGATTAAGTGAAGCTTTAAGGTCTCACAGTTTTCTGTTGGGTTTTTCAAAACTCAACCCAAAACTTGACCCGATCCGATGTTTGAACAGGCCTACTGCTGGTCTATAGAGAGGATCTTTCGTTCATAGCTATGATCCATCCATCCGCTTTCGTATAACTCACGGCCATTTAGTAACGAATTTAGAACAGAAAATTAGAAGACTCAATTCTTCTTTCTTCTTATCTTTTTCTTTTTTTCTCTTTTTTTTTTCTACTTTAGTCTAAAAATTGTAAGAGGAATTGAGAGACTCTCAAATGTTCCCGTGCAGTGCAGGGGGCTCAAGCCCAGTGGATCCACCCATGCCGCCATTTTACCTTTGTGTGCCAATCGTAACCAAACGGCTCAATCGACGTGGTTCAGCTGCGGACGAACCATCCTTTCGATCGTACGTGTCTCTTGGCTTTTGGTTGCACCTCGGTGGAATCCACGGCAGGGCGCCAAAGCGAGATGCTTTCCAGGAAGTGTGTGCCTCTCGATCGTACCTTTCGTGTGCAGCAACGTCCGGCGAAAAAGAAATGGACGGAAGGGGCTCGGAATGTAAGCCTCTTGACGTTCTTTCGGTGAGGGACAAGACAGCACCAGAGGCGATGCGTCCTATGTTTTTCATGTGCAGAGGGGCCTCCCGACTGGTCTCGGCGCGACCAGACGTACAATGATACGATAAAAGTGAAATGAGTCGTGTAAAAATGTCAAGTACGTCCGTTGAGCACCTGAGCGCTAATGCCCAGCTTTTTTTCGAGAACACGTAAAAGATCTGCGCGCCTTTCACTAAGTGAAGTGCGCGAAGCTCAGTGGCACCAAATGTTTGTCGGTGTGTCCCCTACTCCTAGATACTCCTACTTCCTAGTTCCTCCTACCACAGTCCACAGCTATTCTAATGCGTGGGGAATATATCAGAAAACAGCAAAATGAGATAGGTTGGTATGTATCAATCAGCTGGAGCATCACCCATATATATTTGTGGTGCCTTTAGCAATTTATTTGGTGAATGTCCAATCTTTGCTAAAGTAAATGAAATAGTATCAATTGTACACCCATAGTTGCTAAGCTTTAGCTTACACCACTCCACGTCCTCCATCTTCGCGCCTCAGCCCGGGCTAGCATTGCGTCTCCGAGGCTACGATCAGCTTAAATGACAAATGCTTCAGCAACGTTTTATATCCATGACGAATGCTCAAAATCACACCTATTTGTACCATGCTTTCTAAGTTTGAGGTACCTCAAATTTAGGAGGGGTAATCACGCGACGACAGCCGCGCGTGTACACTATGGTCGGTGAGGTTTAGGTTCAAAGAGGAGATTTTCAGGGTTGCCGGCGTGCTTCCTAAGCTTAGAGGGATGCCTTTGGAAGCAGGCCAGCCTGACATAAGAAATAGATGAGGCGGCAGTGGCACCTCTAGCCACGGACGGCGGAGGATGGCCGGTGGGCTAGTGTCGGGGTGGAGGAGACAAGACTAGAGACGGATGCAGGTAAGCGGTGTAGGAGAGCTGAACGCCGAAGACGGAGGTTGAAGAAGATCCATCTTTAGATTCGAATCTGACGATCTAGGGGTGTCGATTGAATGTTTTTTTTTCAAAAACAGGCACCTGATCATTAGCATCCGCCTTTTAGTACGTGTCCTTGCCGTATGACCCATCCGCTCACAGTTGATGCTTTTGATGCATTAGTGACAACACACTAGGTCCGAAACTTGCTTAAATTAAGGCTTATCTACACAAAATAGCCAATGGGTTAAAAAGAAATGGTGATTCTATTCTTCAAACAAGGCGACAACTGTGAGCTATTGGATGGGCATCCAATGACTCACAGTCGTCTTTAATCTCACACCTCACGTTCGCGCCTATCCTGCCCCACCTCGTCTCGCGTCGTGCCCCGCCTCCTGCCCGCCCGTAGCCGTCTTCGGTAGCGTTCTCACTGCTGGATTTGTGCTCGCCATCCCCGCCACGCTAACTACTCTATTTTCGCGCTCCCTGCCGCCAACCCCACCCACCGCTTGCCTACCGCCCGTAGCACCGGCGTCGACTCATCGCACCGCCGCCACAGCATTTGTCACGTCCTAATTTCTTAATCATGTCATTAAGCATAAACATATCATTAAGCATCATAATCATCTTGTTTATTGTTAAGCATTTTGGATTGCTTGCTATCTCAATTAGTGTTTTGATTTTTGTTAGGCGGTTTGAAAATAACCAACATTAGACTTTTCGTTAGTTTAAGTCTCGCTTATAAGTTAATCGCTGCACAAGTTGTTATAAAGGTTTAGTAGTAGTTATTATCTTCTCTCTCATGCGAGTGAGATCCACCTTTGGCTGGCCCCACCCCTCCTCTCTTTTCCCCATGGGCACCCACCCCTCTCCACCTCAGCTCATTCCCTCTCTCCCACCTCACTCACTCACTCTCTTACTATCTCTCTCTCAGCTGGACAGAGGAAAGGCAACAGCCTCTCTCTTCTCCCTCAAGCACTATCTCCATTCTTTCCTCAAAATCCCACCCAATGAGCAAGAAACAAGGTTTGCATGTCATACTATGATATTCCCTACTTCTCTAGCTCTGCATCTATCTAATTCTTACTCACATGCATGAAGGTTTGGAGAATTGCAATCAAATTCGTCACCCTTATTGTTCTGCAACTTTCAACAAATCTGCTCTCCCTTCTCCAAGTGTTTTCCTTTGGTTCTTCCCCAAATCGACGTCCTCGAGCCTTGGCAAAGGACCTTGGGTAAGTACCATAGGGTTTTCATGATAGCATTGCAAGTTTTAGCTTGATTTTGGTTGAATTTGTGGACAACAATGAAAGATTAGCAGAGCAATGTCATGTTCTTGAGACATTAGAGATGGAAAGAAGGTTTGGATGAGATAGCTAGTAAATCGAGGGTGTAGAGTGAGTGTATTAGGTTTAGAACCAATGTATTAGTGTAATCGTATGTTTATGTAGTTTAGATTTTAGTATGAAAGTCGATTCAATCGACGAATAATTGCGAACAATTGTTCTGTAGAAATCCGGAGAGTCCGAATAAAAATCCAGAGAGTTCAGATATCCTAGAGAAAATCCAGAAACCCGGAGAGTCCGGAGAATTATATGGAGACTCCAAAAAAATCCGGAGAGTTTGGAGATTTGTTCGGAGACTTCGGACTCATGTTACATTCTGACGATGTTTAGATCGCAAACTTCGTTATTTCTTTGTATGTTTTGTACTTTTAGCTTGATGTTAAGATGCATCCACTACTGATATGCATCATGCAGTATATTTTATTGTATCTCTTTCTTGCTCATTATTGCACGTGTTCTTCTTTAGTGAACGAAGAATCTGCGCGCGACGCGAGCGCGGTAGAAGACAACGCCAATCTCCCCGAATTCCGTGAGTGTTGTGCGGGTAGCATTAGACGATCACTTGAGCAGTAAGACAAGTATCTAAACATACTTCTCTCATTCATTTGGATCATATATGTCTAATGTGATAAATATGCTTTACATATGTTATGCATGCGTTCAAGTCGATGACGGGTTTATGATGGGTAGAACCTATGTTGATGTACTAATTCTCCTGTCATGAATAATTGTTGATCCGTATCTTTATAGCCTGGGTTTAATATGATGTTTTCTAACTTAAAATGTTATTCGTGATGTTTAGCAAGTGCTTAGTTTCTCATAGAAGTCGAGTGGTGAAATATTTTATCGTTCGCGAGCATAGGCTTTAATTACTTGCACAATGATAGGTTGGACCATCCAGTGAGTACAATTGTACAAATCCCATTTTGCAACCTCTCTGGAACAATTGCTTCAATGAACTCTCCGACGAGCACATCTTCAGCCGTTGGACCATTTGGCGTGTACATCTTTACCAGACAAGCTTTGCAGCCTCTCTGGAAAAATTAGTTTGGCGTGCACTGTTGACCATCGTCGGGCAATCCGGTGTTGCAATTGATTTTCTCTTATGAGTCAAAACCTTCCGACGTGCAATCTTACTGAGTGCCAGACTATCCGACATGTTCATTTCATCGGACGTCGAATAATCCGGTCAGGTAAATTTTTTTGGACTCAAAGATAAAAATGATAACTTCATTTTCTCTGCAACTTTAGTTAGTTATGATCATAATTGCAATACATAGACATAATCATATAATTTCAAAAATTATCAAACCAAATCAACAAACTTATCAATCACTCATCACGTACAAATCAATACATAATGTAATTTGGTTTGTCAATAATGTACAAATCAATACATAATGTAATTTGGTTTGTCAATAATGTAAGACTATATATAAAGTGTCGTGGTGTTCGGGGACATAATAAATGGATATCGATCCGACTGTACGCCGAGCGACCTGCAAGCACGGACAAAAACCGCCACCAAAGGCACTCATCCATTGCTGCACGTACCATGTGTAAAGCTCTTTGTATCTACACCTCCCAACTCGTTCTACTACCTCCAAAAGCTCCGTCAGATTGTCCGAGGTGCCTAAAGCCACACCTGGCCGTGTCCCAAACTAAGCCGGAAGCTGGGCAAGCAACAGCTAGTCCACACACCAACTACTGCAAACCTGAGTTCAGTTACTGGCGCCAGCCGTGCCTTGACGGCAGTGTTTGTCCATGTCGATCGATCCCTAATCCAAGTCATGCTGTTTATCTCGCTCGTCGCAAACACCCTGTCAGAAACAATTAGGAGCTAGCTTGTCATGCACTGAGCTGAACGGTTTCTTTTTGGGAGTAAGCACCGAGACTGAGATCACCAGCGACCACTGCCGTGCATACGGTTTGCATATAAATATTCGATCGCCCTTCTTGTAGCTTGTGTAGCCTTGCCCTCTCCGTCTTGAGCATGGAAGTCTCAACCATGGAGGAAGCCCTCCCGAAGGCGAAGAGGAAGGGAGGCCTCAGGACCATACCGTTCATCATTTGTAAGCAAATCAAGCAACCATGCTGCAAATTAATTTCCTTTCTTAGCTTGTTAATCCAGTGAAGCTTATCACTGTACATGGTTGTTAATCCAGTGAAGTTTTGTTTGTGGCAGCGAACGAGATCTTCGAGAAGGTGGCGACGTTCGGGCTGAGCTCGAACATGATCCTGTACCTCACCGAGCGGTACTGCATGTCGAGCGCTTTCGCCACCATCGTGCTCTACTTCTGGAACGCCCTTTCCAACTTCCTGCCCATCTTCGGCGCCGTGCTCGCCGACGCCTGCCTCGGCCGGTTCCGGGTCATCGCCCTCGGCTCCTTCGTCAGCCTCTTTGTAAGCGCTTCTTGGTTTCGTGCGCTACTCGGTAATCCAGTCGATCGCAAATGAGGACGATCGGTGTGCTAATTGTTAGTCTTGGTGTGGTGTCTTCTACGTACGCATCAGGGGATGTGCCTGCTGTGCCTGACGGCGATCCTGCCGGTGTTCAAGAAGACCCCGGAGTGCGCGGCTCGGCCGGAGTGCGCGGCGCCGCCGGAGTGCGCGCTGGTGCCGTGGCAGCTGCCGCTGCTGTTCACGTCGTTCGTGGTCATGTCCTTGGGTTCAGGCGGCATCCGGCCGTGCGCGCTAGCGTTCGGGGCGGACCAGCTGGACAAGCGGGACAACAGCGCCAAGAGCGTGAGGACGCTGCAGACCTTTTTCAACTGGTACTACACCGTGCTGGGCCTCTCCATCGTGTTCGCGGCCACTGTCATCGTGTACATCCAGCAGGCCAAGGGCTGGGTCGTCGGCTTCGCCGTTCCCGTCGTGTTCATGGTCACCGCGCTCACGCTCCTCCTCGTCGGCTCGCCCTTCTACATCAAGGCGGCGGCCGACAGGAGCGTGCTCGTGCGGCTCGTGCAGGTGCTCGTCTCCAGCTACAAGAACTGCCACGAGCCCTTGCCGCCGGAGACGGCCGACTCCTCGAGCTTCTATAACAAAGCCGACTCGAAGCCCAGGACTCCCACGAACAAGCTGAGGTACTTAAACCGGGCATGCGTGCTTAGGAACCCGGGCAAGGAGCTCAGCCCCGACGGGGCGGCGTGCGACCCGTGGAGGCTGTGCACGGTGCAGCAGGTGGAGGACACGAAGGCCACCATTCGCGTGCTACCGATATGGTCGACAGGGATCATGCCCGGCGTGATCATCGGGCAGCAAATGTTCCCGGTGCTGCAGGCGAAGACGATGGAGCGACAGATGGGCAAGCTGGAGATCCCCGCGGCCTCCTTCGGCGTCGTCAGCATCCTGACGCTCACCGTCTGGGTGGCCGTGTACGACTGCGCGCTGGTGCGGCCCCTGTCGCGGCTCACGGGCCACTCGCGCGGGCTCAGCCTGCGGCAGCGCATGGGCGCCGGCCTGGCGCTCTTCGCCGTGGCCATGGCCGTGGCCGCGCACACCGAGAGCGTCCGCCGCGCCGCCGCGATTGCCGAGGGGCTCCGCGACTTCGGCCCGCACTCGGGGCGCACGGTGCACATGTCGGCCATGCGGCTCTTGCCGCAGCACTGCCTGATGGGGCTCGCCGAGGGGCTGAACCTCATCGGGCAGATCGAGTTCTACTACTCCGAGTTCCCCAAGACCATGTCCAGCGTCGGGGTGTCTCTGATGGCGCTCGGCCTCGGGTTCGGCGGCGTGCTGGGCAGCGCCATCGTCGGGATCATCAGCGCGGCGACCGGGATGAACGGGCGCGACGGCTGGCTGGTGAGCAACCTGAACCACGGGCACTACGACTACTACTACCTGGTCCTGGCGGCACTGTGCGTGGCCAACTTGGTGTACTTCATCGTGTGCGGCTGGGCCTATGGCGAGGAGGGGCAGAACCGGGTGGTGGCCGCCGAAGCCGTGGAGGACACCAAGGAAGACCAGCACAAACCGGTGATTATTTTAGGCAAAGCCTTTGGCGGGCTGTGAGCACTGGGCAGCAGAGTATTGTGTTGGTCTGAGGTTGCACTTCCCTTTTTTTCCCTTTTCAAACTAAAATGAGTTTGTAGTTTTGTACTTCTCTGATCTCTCTCTAGTGTGAATGGTGGTATATATGCGAGTTTAAGAGGTTGTTTGGTAAAGTTCTAATTCTGTGGTGAGAGTGATTCTATGGTAAAAGTAGGGTAGAAGTGATTCTATGGTGGAAGTGATTCTATTTGTAAAATCGTTTGGGATGCTAGTGGTGGAAGTGATTTCTGAGAGAATATTGTGTTGAAATCAAAAAGAATCAGTCAGGAATCAGGTGGAAACTAGTTTTTTCAACTCCCATCTCACTATACAAAACGGGAAATAATTTCCACGCAGAATTACTCCCCAACCAGCCCATTTGGTAGCGCTGGGAACGATTCTAACGTGAAATCAGCTCCTAGAGCTCTACCAAACGAGATCTAAATCATTAATATTCTCTAACTCCAAAAGGATTGCTGCCGATTGCGACTCTCCAACTTTACATGTATTTTTGCGTACGGCTTTTCCATTGATTTCAAGGGTTTAGGTTGTATGATTTCGGGCATTTAATTCAAATCCAAGTTTAGAATTTGTGCGAATGTTTCTTCAACAACTAAATTGTGTTTGGTGGATTTGAATTCAAACTGTTGAATAAAGGCGCCACAGTACCTACAGATTAGCACACAGCATGGGCAGCCGGATGGGGGGGGGGGGGGTGCTTTGGACCCTGATAAGCCACTGAACAAATTCAGTGTCTAAAACTGCATTTGCAGATATCACGAACCGAATTGCACATCAAGACAAGCATAAGGGCCGCCGATATATTTTATTCTAAAACTAAAAATATGAACTCTAGGTATCTGCATCTCAAGCCCTTTGACTTGCGTCTTTAAATAGAAATAAGATAAATATTTTCCTACTTAATATGCTCATACAATATGTACTCTATCTAGTAACAATGTCGATTTTTGGATTTTGAAACAGTCCTTAAACATGATAAAATTAAAGAACAAGATAATATTTTGTATACATGCATCATTTTGATATGGTTCCTCTTTACGTCATAAAGATAATTATAGGTAAAATAGTTTGACTGTACAACTAAGTCACACATATTTACACACATGAGTGCGCTCAGTGTCTTAAGTACGTGCCCGTGGTAGTATACGAGTCTCTCTATGGCACGTGTGTGTTCGGACGTGTGCTACAAGAGGCACACGCGCGTGCAGCATGCGTGTGTAGTATTCTTTGTAATCGAAGAAAAAGGGTGCACATGCAATTCAAACTATACTCAGGGTATCCATTGTGTGGAAACTTGAAGTCTATCTCTTCCGATTAATGCTGTATCCTCCCGCGCAAAAAAAAAAAAAAAAAATAATAATAATCCTGCACAGCATGATCCATCACCACGTTTGCACACATGACCTCACAGTGCAAATGGCTCCTAATGACGGCTAAACTAGCAGACAAATTAGATCGCGCTACTGCAGTGCAATAATGGAGCTCCTTGGGGGTAAAGGTGCAGTACTGCCACTACTGCTGAGTACTGACTGAGGAAGGTACACAAGGGTCAACGAGCCTTCTGCTTCGTCGTGGTCTTCTCGCCGTTCCCAGTCCAACTGCCGGTCACTATAAGCATTGAAGTCTAGAGCTCCTACTGCATTGTGCTTGTCCTCATTTCTGAAGATTTTCCAAATTGCAGCAAAACTATTTTGAGCGAATGATTAATATGGAATAAATCTTTGGCCCAAATATTTATAGCCAGTGGAACAGCACAGAGTACATATGCATCCACCTGTAGCTGCAAGTCCTCACTCCTCACATATGACAAATTGAGCTTTTCTCTGCCACGGAAAACTTGCAAGAAACGTAGGAGTATCTGACAATTGGATCAAAGAAGGTATGTGCTATGTTTCCTTCTAGTTATGTCCTGCTCCTCTCAGTGCTCCCTTGTGTGACGCCACCTGCATTTGCTCACCATTTCCCTGTGAAACCGCAAGGGATTTCGTAGCTTCTACTCCTAAGAACTGAAGAACATGCACGTCCCCCTGATTTGTGCCTGCTCCACGACCCTTTGTGCGACTTCCTGGCGAAAAACGTCCCAGGAAAAGGATGTCCTTTTCTGTGCTGATCTCAGAAGCCACATTTTCCCTGCATGCATACGACCTAACCTAACTTGAACTCAGCCATTACTTGGTTCTGATCTCAGTAACAGAAGAGGGCATAAAAGTCGGGTGCAATACACCGAGAGACGCATCACTGATTCACCATGCTTGCATATATATGTGGCTGTGCGATGTTAACCCCAGGCACCTGCTACTGAACTTTTGATTTGCAGGCAGGGGATGGTACTGGGAGCCCAAGATGGTGATGTTCATGCGTCTGAAGATGGAATCAAAGTGAAAGAGAAAGTGGATTCAGAGCCTTGCCGTCCATAATAGGTATGCAGTAGGTTGGTTTAGGTGTAAGGTATGTAAGTACTGTTTTGGGTTAATCTCTTCTAGATCGTCTCAAATTGCAGTGTTAAAGTTGTTTGAGTTAGTACTCTGATTACCTTCGGTAAGTAGAGGCTGTTTTTTCCCCTTTGTGCTAGGAAGCAGTTAACCCATTTCGTTGCTCTTTAGAAGTAGAAATTGTGAATTATGGAATTCGAAATTTAGCACAAATAACAATTGTTTAAATGTTCAAGTTGCTGCATTAATTATCAAGAACTCTTGTTTTGTTACTTCCATTCTTTGAAAACGTTAATAAAGCCCAGTTTGGATGGGCCGGGATCAGACGGTATCCCGGCCGATTTCCTCGACGCATGAAACCGCATAGCATGTCAATCATGGCTTCCACAAAGTAGGCAAATTGAGCAGACTTTCGTCCATAGATTGTCCAAATGGTAATGCAGTTATATCGACAACTTATTCATATCGCTCTGCTTCAGTTATCCAGTGAAGGGATGGATGCATCATGCATGTACCAAGGCCTCATCCAGCTAACACCGTCTTGCACACAGCTACTGTTATGGGCGTTATTGTAGCACGCGTTACCGTAGCACTGTATCTACTTTATCTTTTAGTTAGTTATTTAGAAATATCAGATAACATTTAGAGATAATATTATATTAGATTTAGTAGAGGGTCATTTAAAAGGTAATATTAGATTTGTTATCGATTAAAGATAGAATCAGCTAAGAGATAGAGTTGGATTTGATTTAAAAATAGAGTCAGCTAGTAGATAAAGTTAGATTCGATCAGGGACTTTTCATCGTGAGTCCTATTTATAGAAGTCATATAATCAGATCAATTAAGCAGAGAATTGTCAATCTACTTCTATATCTCTCGGCTCTCTCCTCTCTCTCGGTTCTCTCTTCTCCCTCACGTTAGCCTTTTCCTCAGCCAACGCTGTCCGGCTATCCTCTCGACGGTGTTTATTCTAACAGCTACACTTTTAAAGGAGTATTAAGTTGCACATCTTCCCTACATGTGTGGTAGCCGGCAGGATACCAAACTGAGGATAGCCATGCCATTAGCATGGGCGGAGCTACAGAGTAGTCCGGGTAGGCCCAGACTACCCTGTGGTACTAGTAACCAGCCCAGCCCACGACCATCCAAGAAAACTAGAAAGGGCCCACATCTACTTGCACAATCTGGTGCTTCAATGTGACTTGCTGTCCTTGATCTTGATGGGGCTGTCCACAGCGAGGTCACACCGCATCTCCTTGCACAGCCTAGAGCTTCAAGGTGGGCTACTGGGCTTCAAGTCACTCACATCTCCTGATTCCCGGCATGGACGCCTGATCGCAGTTGCATGACTCGCACCTTGAATGCCACCGACCCACGCTCGCCACTCAGTGTGCTTGTGGCTGTTGCCGACGAGTTCTTGAATCCTCTCTCCTCCGTTGTTGAACCTCCGCATCAACCCGGTGAGTGCGAAGATGCCTTTGTATTTTGTTTAATTTGTTCCTGTCAGATCTCAAGTATTTAGAGTTTTGTGGTGTTTTTGAAAACAGTTGAAATTCAGTTTCGTCAGGCAAAGAAATAACTCGGCAGCAGTTGCACCGGTTCACCGATTTCAATCAAGCATGGTCCAAGACAACATGGCACGTTGATAACTCATCCGACGACTCCTGTTGTAATTTACTTACCGTGTTCTGTAATGCAAGTTAACTCAGTTAATTTACTTTACGTTGATAACTCATCAGGACAGGTTCTCTGTCATGGGAGTGCATGAGGCTATAGCCAATTTTCAGCACCTCAAACAAGATGGAACAGTCACACAATATGTGGATAGATTTGAAGAATGTTTGGCATGCATCAAAAGAGAGCATCCTTATCTCCAAGAAACCTTCTTCTTAAACTATTTTATTGGAGGGCTTAAGAATCATATCCAACACCAGGTCACCTGTCATCAACTAGGCAATCTGCTGGAGGCCTTTTGGTATGCAAAACATTTGGAATGAGCTGAGACCTACAAAAAACCTATGTCTTTTGTCAAACCTCATGTGAGTACTAGCTGGCAAAACAAACCCAATCTAGTGAGTCCCATTCTCAGTGAGGAGCCAAATGTTGTTGAGGAGTTGGATCAGCTGATGGCAATATCAGCACATGTTATTTATGGAACCACTAGCCCAAGTACTTTTTCTGTAATTGCCTTTGCAAATGGAAGGCCTACTGTTGCATTAGTAGATAGTGGTAGCACTCATCCATTCTTGAATGAAGAATTTGCTATACAAATGAATTGTCCATTTAAGTCTGTACCTACCAAGAGCATCACAATAGCTGGTGGGGTTGAGCTACAAACCAGCTCACAAGTAGAACAATTATCCTTCTTGATTCAGGGTATTCATTTCAAGAATACTTTTAGACTTTTGAAATTGGGATGTTATGATATGATCCTTGAGGTAGATTGGATGATTATATCAGTGTAGCTATTGATTTATAGCAAAGGTACATCACTATCACCAAAGAGGGTGCATTAGTTAGGTTTAAGGACCATACCGAACCTGGGAAGAACTTTCTGATTCAAGCTGATAAACTGGAAAGTATGGTCAGTAAAGGAGCTATAGGGTGTGTATTACATATACAACCTTGTCAGCATGAATCAATTCCCAAAGAATCTTTTGCCTCAGCTAAGTTTGAGGATGTTTTGTTGGAGTTCAGTGAGGTGTTCAAAGAACCTGAGACCCTTCCACCTATTAAGGATTGTGATAATAGAATATTATTGAAGGAAGGAGATGAACCTCCAAACATAAGACCCTACAGGATTCCCCATTATAAAAGAGAGGCTATGGAAGGTTTGGTCAGACAGCTATTGGATAATAAAGAAATAAGGCCAAGCATTAGCCCCTTCTCTTCACCAGCAGTGCTTGTTAGAAAAAAAGATAGTTCATGAAGATTATGTGTGGATTATAGAAAGCTCAACTCTATTACAGTTAAAAACAAGTTTCCTATGCTTGTTATTGAAGATTTTCTAGATTTTTTACATGGTGCTAGATTTTTTAGCAAAATTGACATAAGATCTATATATCACCAAATCAGAATGCAAGAGTAGCACATTATTAAAACAACATTTGGTACTCATCTTGGTCACTATGAATATATTGTTATGAATTTTAGATTGACCAATGCCCTTGCCACTTTCTAGTCTTTGATGAACAAAATTTTTGCCCCATATATTGGAAAGTTCATAGTAGTCTTTTTTATGACATATTGGTTTATAGCAAGAGTGAGCAGAAAAATATTGAGCATTTGAGGGTGACACTGAGAACCTTGCAGGAAAATCATTTATTTGTTAAGAGGAACAAATGTGTATTTGGTATACACCAAGTTGAGTACCTTGGGTATGTCATTACTAAAGAAGGAGTATCCACTGACCCCAAGAAAATCTTAGATATACTTCTGTGGTCAAGACCAAAAGACATAACTAAATAAGAGGCTTCTTGGGGCTAACTGGATACTACATGAGGTTTGTAAAAGGGTATAGTATCCCATGTCGACCTTTGTTTGATCTTTTGAAGAAAGATTCATTTATATGGGAGGATAAGCATACCAAGGTTTTTGAGCAACTCAAGACAATCATGACCAGCTGTCCTGTATTGGCTCTTCCAAAATTTTCAAAACCTTTCATATTGGAAACTGATGCCAGCAACATTGGATTGGGAGTTGTCCTCACGCAAGAGGGTAAACCAATTGCTTTCTTCAGCAAAACACTAGGGCCAAGATCAAGAACACAATCTACTTACGACAAAGAAGCTATGACAATATCAGAGGCTTTAAAAAATGGAGACATTATTTGCTTAGTAGCAAGGTGATAATCAAGACTCACCAACACAGCTTAAAATACATTCAGAAGTTAATGGATGGAATTCAACATAAACTTCTACTCAAATTATTGGAGTTTGACTTTGTGGTGGAATATAAGAAGGGCAAGGAAAATGTGGTATCAGATGCTCTATCTAGGAGGGTTGAGACAGCAGAAGTCATTGACTAGCAATGTGTTTCCATTTGTGTGGTGGAACCTAAATGGATTGAAGATGTAAAACAATCTTATCACGGAGATACCAAGTGTCAAGAACTGCTACAGGTAACCCAAGATCAACCTGATCAACATATACATTATGTGTCTGAATATGGAATTCTATACTATAAGGGAAGAGTATATGTGGGCAGTGAGGGCAATCTAAGGAACTAGCTGATCACTAACTTCCATGCATCTGCATTTGGAGGTCACTCAGGTATGAGAGCTACATACCACAAAATCAAGAAATTATTTTATTAGCCTAGGCTGAAAAAAGAAGTAGAAACTTTTATCTCTAAATGTCTAGTTTGTCAAGTAACAAAAGCTGAAAATATAGCTAATCCAGGGCTATTAGACCCCATATCAGTTCCAGACATGGCATGGACACATATCACCATGGATTTTATTGAAGGATTACCAAAATCAAAAGGGAAAGACACCATTTTAGTAGTTGTAGACAGATTTACTAAATATGCTCATTTCATTGCACTGTCACACCCATATACAGTACAATAAATAGTTCAGCTATTCATGAACCATATATATAAGCCGGATGTCATGCCAACTTCAATTATCAGTGATAGGGATAGAGTATTTACAAGCAAACTCTTCACTGAAATCTTCAAGATTCTTAAGGTCTATATGAATTTTAGTACTGCCTACCACCCTCAGATAGATGGGCAGACTGAGAGGGTAAATCAGTGTGTAAAATCTTATTTGAGGAGCATGGTAGTACACATAGTTGCCAACTGCTGAATGGTGGTACAATACTATCTACCATGTTTCTCTCAAAATGACACCCCTTTTAAGTTCTCTATAGATATCCACCTACACAAATTGGGGAGTTGTCCTTGCCATGCAATATATCTGAGGAGGCCAAGGTGACCATCACTGTAATAGCCCAAATTTTTAAAACCAAGAAAATTAAAAACTTTTTCAAAGAAAATAAAAGAGTCTTGCAAAAACTAAATTAAATTCCTAAGTATGTATGTGTGTCTTTATGCATATACACATATGTGAGTATGTGTGCTATATGTATAAATACATAAATACATTGAGGGCTATTTTCTTATAAGGGAATGTGTGTGTGTGTGTGTGTGATTGCTTGATTGAGTTTGTGAGCTAATATATAAGTATATATGCTATATGTATATACATGTGTATATACATGAGATAAAATATAATAGAAATAGAAAAGCCTTTGAGTTATTAGCCCGAAGGCCATCCTTTTTTCCTCTTTTCTCTCTATTTCGGCAAGCCCAACTCTCCCCTGTTCCTTCTCTTTCCACGGGCTGCCTTATCCCCTTTCTTTATTAGTTTCCTAGCCTGCCCTTTTTCCTTTCTCCTTTATCGTCCCTCTCTTCCCCCCTCCTTTCCATCTGGGCCACAAGATAGCCTGAGTCGTGAGCCTGCTCTCTGGGCTGTGAACACGCGTCACCCACCCTCTCTCAGTCGCTGATAGCTGAGGCCCTTAGGTCATCCCCAACCTCCCACCGTTCCCCATCAGCCCGAGCAAGAACCGGCTGTGAAGCCAAGCCAAATCCGGAGGGATTACACAAGGGAGGATCATCTAGAAGGCCGCAATCGAGTTCGAGACCAACCCCTCTATGAATTCTAGCCTTATCTCCAAGGGATTCACGTTTGAATGAGGAAACTGCATCGGACATGAGCACTCATTGCCATAGATTCAAACCAAGCTCAGAATCTATCTCTAGCCCTCCCCGCCTATAAATAGCCGCCTCTTGATCCTTCTCACCTCATCCCAAGCCTATTGCCCATCAAGCCAAGGCAAATCCATCGCTAGTTGGCCCATGCGCCGAAGCTCCGAAGTCGTGGCCGCCCTTAGCTACCACTGGCCCTCCACAGCCATTATCGACGATGACGTGCCCCACAGCCGAGTTTACGGTGATCCCCTGGTGCTATTCCGCCACTCGCCGTAGACCATAGTGCACTAGAACACCTGTTCCGTCGAGTCCCAAGAGTCGTCACCGCCTTCTCTCACCGATGGCTCATCTCGCCGCCTCTCCGACCCTCCTATTGCTCCATGTGAGATGCTTATCTACTCCTGATGCTATGTTGTCACTCTTCGTCACTCCTCGTGCACCGCAACCGAGATTCGTCGATCTCCGGCGAGCCTCCACCACATCCTATGTAGTCCGCCACTGTTGGTCCACGAGCTCTCCCATGGACTGAGTCCACAACCCCGGCCGACAACCACACATATCTGATTTACCGAGCCCAGCTATCACATTCAAGATCAATGGCCCAGATATGGGCCTTTGTCCACGTCAACCTACCACATCACTGTCCACGTCAGTAACTTTGCTAACATGTCTATCAAGTCAACAAGCCACATTAGCCAAACAGCCTAGTCAATATTTATTTTCTTTTATTTGTTTTAATCATTGTGATGATGTCATAATACTTAAATATTACGTAATAAATAGATCTCCAGTGTAAAAATAATTCTAAATAATAATAATAATAATAATTAGTTAATTAATTTCTAATAATATTTAATAATGTTTTATAGGTTTATTTAATTCTAGTTAATGTTTTTCTATGGTTTAAATAATGTTTTATAGAATAAAAATAATTCCATAAATAGGATAAAATCTGAAATAGTTCTAGTAGTGTTTAATAATGTTTTTGGTTATGTTTTGTGGTTTTTATAACTTAATAATTAAAGTAAACGCTAATAAATTCCCAAAAATCCTAGAAAATCCCAAAAAATCATAGGTGACTTTGGGAAAATACTAGAAAATTCCTAGTAACATAATTTAATATGTAGTTAATCTTTTTAGTCCTACTTTGATCTTTAGAAAATCATAACTTGATAACCGTAGCTCCGTTTTGACCTGTTCTTTCACCGGATTGTCCGAAAAGCGTGATCTTGTGAGTGATGATGTTTGTTATGTGATATTTGGTTCTTTTTGGATTTCGGTGTTCATGTGTTTCATTTTTTTCTTATTGTTCACGAGTAGACGCCAATGTTGTGCAGGAGCTGGAAGGACTTCAAGATCAAGATTTCACTGAAGACTCAACTGAAAAGAGTGAAGGCAAGTTGTATTCTTGATCATATTTGTTCCAGTTTTTAAAATATTTTGTTTTAAAAATATGCATGCTAATAATTTTGTTGGGAAACTCAAGAGTTAGGATTTACCTTAGTTTTCTCTTATCATCCTTGTCGCCATAGCATGGTTTTGGTTTATAGGAGGGTAGATGATGCTTAGCCTTGCTTTGGGATGGTAATCATGATAATTGCTCCACAAAATTGATAATGGTCTTATGTAACAATAATAAAATATAATTGAATAATTTTATAGCAACATGGCATAGGAATTTGAGCAAGTGGTATGATAAGGTTGGTATGTGATGTACGGTTGGGAAAGTGGTAGTTTTGCTCAAATCTAATGACTGGTTCGTGGGATGATCTTTCTGTGTTTACAGTACAACAACAAGCCTGGTACGGGACGGACCTAGCCAAGTAATATGTTTTACTCTCAGCATAGTGTAGATCATTTAGTGGTACGAAGAATGGAAGGGATGGACTTCCTTAGATCCGTAAGGTGCAAGATGGGGCTTCCATTGTTGAGGTGGAATCATACGGCAGTGAAATCTTAGCGGGTAAACATGTGCTGAGAGGGGCATTGTAAAAACTTTGTAGTGATCTCCTGGCTACACACCTTAGATAGTGTGCAGTATGGCTAATCAGCACGGGCAAAACAGAGACTTAATCACCTGCTTGCGGGTGATGAGATCACGACTTGTGGGTAAAGTACAACATCTGCAGAGTTAAAACTGAATATTCAGTCGTACTCAAGGTCACAAGCGATGTTGAAAACCTACTATGATTATAATTTGATATTTTGGTTAGTTGGTCAATTGTGATGGAGGGAATCATAGTTGAGGGTGATCAATCATAGTGGAGGGAACTGTGATTGAGGGGTTTAACCTTAGTGGATGGAACTTTAGTTGAGATGTTGTGATGTCGGTTAAGTCAAGATGGACGAAATCTTGAGGGGGTTTGTCATTCACTTAATTATTATCATTTTTCCAATATTTTTACTTAAATATTGTTTTATGCAAAAGAGCTATTTAGGCATGTTCTTGTTAAAAGCCTTCATATGCATATTATTCCTTCACAACTTGCTGAGTACGAGATGTGCTTACACTTTCTATAACCAAACGCTCATTTGAGGAAGAATTCGAAGACTTCGTGGAGGATGTTTTCTAGGGAGGTGTTTTCCATCGAATTTTTCCCGTAGGGTTATCGGTGAAGATGAAGTCTGCACCTAGGATCCGCTATAGTTGTTGGTTCTTTGACCTTTGAAGGTCTTGTGTAAGATGATTTATTGATTAAGGTATGGATATTGTAATGATTATCATCAATAAAGTCACTATGTGTTTGGATTGATTCCTAGGCTCAGCATATAGGTGAGTTTGGTTTGTTTCTTAGACCGATCTCAACAATCACTCAGAAGAAAATTATGTTGAGACAACTAAAACATAACCTCTTGCAAGTTCAGGAGAGAATGAAGTTCTATGCTAACAAAAAAAAGAACAGAAAGGGAGTTTGAAGAGGGGGATAATGTTTATCTCAAACTGCAGCCTTACAGGCAAAAAAATTTTGAATTGAGAGGAACACTAAAACTCAGGTCTAAATACTATGGGTC
Source organism: Phragmites australis (assembly GCF_958298935.1). Taxonomy (NCBI): domain Eukaryota; kingdom Viridiplantae; phylum Streptophyta; class Magnoliopsida; order Poales; family Poaceae; genus Phragmites; species Phragmites australis. The sequence goes on along the minus strand of NC_084922.1, from coordinate 39,718,177 downwards.
ATTTAGAGTGTTGAAAAGAGTTAGAAGAATGGCTTATAGATTGTTATTACCTGAGGACTCTGGGATTCATCCAGTATTTCATGTCAGTCAACTAAAGCATCATTGTGGGAAACATGCTATACCCCTGCCTAGTTTACCCTTAGTGACTCAAGATGGTAAGATCAAGATTGAACCCGAGACCATTCTGGATAGAAGGATCATACCTCGCAAGGGTAAACCGGTGACGCAATGATTGGTAAAATAGCTCAATTTGCCAGTGGAAGATGCTACTTGGGAAGACATCACGTTCATCCAAAAGACCATCAAAGATTTCCATCCTAGAGGACAAGGATTGTCTTCAGAGGGAGGCACTATCAGACCTCAAGTATTCAGAGTTCTGTGGTTTTTCTAAAAACACCTGAAGTTCAGTTTTGTCAAGCAAAGAAGTAACTCGGCAGTGGTTGTACTGGTTAACCGATTTCAGTCAAGCGCGGTACAAGACAATGTGGCGCGTTGATCACCCATCTGACAACTCCCACTGTAATTTACTTTACTGCGTTCTGTAATGCAAGTTAACTCAGTTTACCACATGATTAGTTGTTTAAACCTTGTGTTAGCTTAATCATGCTTATGCACTAATGTTATCTGAACTTGGCAGTTTATAAGCTAGTATTCGTAATGGAAACGAATCAAGAATGTTCCAAAACATATTCTTACGTATTCGTAGTTTAGGTTTAGCTATCTGAAATTTTCCCAAATATGTTCGCTTTTTTGGTGTGTGAATTTGGGTGAAATTATCCTGAATTCCTCGTTGTGTGGATCTGAATACTTGTAATCTTACAGTTCCGTTCCCTAGTTTGATCCGACACAGTGCACTAGTGATTGGGACTGTTTGGACAGAAAACAAGTAAACAACCCATCTGTTCTAATTGAAGTACTACAACGTTTTGGTGATTTTTGGAGTAGGGAGTCCATTTAATGTCTAGCATTTTTCTTGTTGTGATTGTGAACTGACCCACAAGTTGACTAAACTCTGTGATTGCCATAGCTTTACACTGAATTAGAGCTGACCCACAAGTTGTCTAAACTAGTTATTCAATGGGCATCTTCATAATCTAGCTAGAAATTTTTAGCTTGTGTGCTTAAAGTAGCCAATGGTAATGAGTCAGGATCTCTAATCTTTCCTGTTTAAGGTCAGTGGACAACATTTTTTTTTCTGGTTCCTCCTCAATGAGTAGTGGAAGATGATCGCGCCTCTTAAATTGGTATTGGTCTTACTGGTGGCGACGGCGGTAAGTGTTGAAAGAATATTTTTAGTATTGAGTCTAGTGAAGAATAAGTTGAGAAACAGTATAGATGATAAGTTATTCAACAATTGTTTAGTTATATTTATTGAGCGCGATATTTTCTATAAGGCAAGTGAGGATGGCATAATCAAGACTTTCATAGCTATGATACATCGTAAAGTAGAATTCTAGAGTAAGAATTATAATCTTTTATCTATGCAAGATTTTATTTCATATTTAGACTATTTATATTGTACTTTTCATAAATTTCAAACTTATTTATTAAATTTATGATGTTGAGAACTTTAAATATATTTATATTGTACTTTTAACAAAATTTATATTTGTATATTGGATTCAAAAATTTCCAACGAACCCACCTAGCCACCTAGCGATCAAATCCTAGCTCTACCACTGACCATTAGTGATGAGCACATGGCATATGGGGTGCAGCCTGAGATATCCAAATGGGCCACTCGGACTGGCCCGGCACGGGCCCAGCTCAGCACAGCCTGACTACTGTAATGGGTCGTGTCGTGCCAGCCCGCGTGCCTCCTCCTCGGCCTATGGCACGGTCCGTTGGTCACCATGTCGTGTTGGGACGGTCCAGGCACAATTGCGGTCCGGCGGCACGGCGAGCCCAGCGGGCACAACAGACACGACGAGCACGGCGCCACAGGTGATCCAACGACATACGAGTGGCTCGTCGGCACAGCCAGCTCGATGAAATAAAAATAACTACAAAATTAAAATATATATATAGAAAATAGATAAAAATGAGATAAAATATAAAAATAGCTACAAAATTAAATATATATATATATATAAAAATAATAGAAAATATCCGGATCCATACGTACCGGACCGGATCGTGCTTGGCCATATCGTGCCCATGCCGGTCTGGGCTGGGCCATGCCCGTATCGGCCCGACTCAGTCGGGCCATGCTGGCACGCCGTGCCACATGCTCGGCTCAGGTACGACCCGTGGTTTCATGCTATACTGGCCCAGCCCATCTTGGCTCGGGCCATACTGCGCCTAGATTGTACCTACAGTATTGTATCTCGGACCGGTCCTGTAGACTGGATTCATTTGGGCATCTTTAGGTGCAGCTAGAGATGAATGACTGAAGTAGAAGTAGACATCCTCAAAGCCCATCCAGTACTAGTGAAATGCACGAGGAGACGCTCCTAAGGGGAGAGAGGCTTTCCAGCTCTCCTTCATTGTGCACTAGCCAAATATTGCAAAAGTTCATAGTTGAGCTCACCATTATTCACAAATAGCTGCCTCATTTGTTATTTTCAGAAAAACTTCTCCATCTTTATTTATTTATTTATTTCAAAAAAGAAGAACAACTGCTCCATCTTAGTCAGGCATGTAAATATAAAGGCATGTAAATATAAACGATAGCGATGCCTGCACATGCTGCATTCCACAAGAAAAGAAAAACTTGCACACGAGGATTCCTATTTGCAGCTAGCTGCTTACCTATACGGGAGCTACTAGCTGTCGTCCTTGTGACCTACCTACCGTCTACCGATGAATCTAGTGCCATGGTATATACAAGATGCAGTGGCACCCCAGCCAATCCTTTAGCATTATTTGCCATTCATTTCGACTGCGCGCATCATGGAGCACTCCCTTGTTGCTGAGCATGGAGCAGATGAGGAGTGCTTCAAGGGCAAGGGCGGTTTCAAAGCCCTCCCTTTCATCTTCTGTGAGTTCTTCTTCTGAAACTGATCGTCCTGCTTAAGTGAATTTCAGAAAACTGACGATGAGAGTGCTAGTGATGTTCCTTCAGTTTCTTCTTCTGTTCCTTTTTTTCCTATGGATTTCTTTCTTATCATCTGCTTGCAATCTTCAACTTGAAGTCTACCTTGCTAATTTTCGTACTTTGGCTGGTATTCATGTGTCTGGGTTATGATCGTCATGTATAACTGTGTCTTTCCCTTACATTTTGATGGAAAATCTCGTTCCTTTTTGGATGCCTAGCAAATGAGATGCTGGAGAAGGTTGCAGGATTCGGGCTCAACACAAACATGATCACGTACCTGACCAAGCAGTACCACCTGAGCAACGTCACCTCCCAAACGATGCTCTTCGTGTGGGGTGCACTATCAAATTTCGCGCCCATTTCCGGTGCCCTGGTAGCCGATATGTACCTGGGCCGGTTCATGGCCGTCGCGTTAGGCTCCGTCGCGTGCCTAATTGTAAGTGTTCACAGATCAGAGATTCATTGGCTTTTTTCTCTCAGCAGAAGAGAACGTGATGAGTGATCGATGCTTGCTTGCTTCCGTTTGTGTACTCAAAGGGCATCGTCTTCCTATGGCTGAGCGCCACGATACCTGGAGCGCGGCCGCCTCCGTGCAACGGCGAGCAATGTGCGCCGCCGGGGGCGAGGCACCTTGCGTGGCTGCTCGCCGGCTTCGCGTTCCTGTCCATCGGCGCCGGCGGCGTCCGGCCGTGCTCGATGGCGTTCGGGGCGGACCAGTTCTCCAGGCACCCCAAGGAGAGGCGGGCCAGGATCCTGCAGGCCTACTTCAACGCCTACTACGCGTCGATCGGCGTGGCCTTCGCGGTCGCCGTCACGGTCATCGTGTACGTGCAGGACAACGTCGGGTGGAGCGTCGGGTTTGCCGTCCCGATGGGCCTCATGCTGCTCTCCACGGTGAGCTTCCTCCTCGGCTCGGGGCTTTACATCAAGGAGAAGGGCGACAAGCAGATGTTGTCCGGGATAGGCGACGCCGTCGTGGCGGCGATCAAGAACTACGGGGCGAGGTTGCCGGCGAAGACCGACGACGGCGTGTACCATCACCTCAAGGACTGCAAACTCACTGTCCCCACAGACCATCTGAGGTACGTCATGTGAGAGTTAGCATGCCGCCGCAGCAGCAGCATTGCGCGTTCTAGGATGCGTGGTCTGACGTACTCGACGACGTTTGAATCCCGTTCAGGTTCTTGAACAAGGCGTGCATGATCCGCGGCACCAAGGAGGAGGACGCGCCCGGCAACGGCGCGGACGCGTCGGCCTCGGAGCGGCACGGGAACAAGGGGAAGAGGCTGTGCACGGTGGACCAGGTGGAGCAGCTGAAGTCGGCGATCCGCGTCCTGCCGATCTGGTCGTCCACCATTTTCCTCGCCCTAGCAATGAACCAGAGCTTCGCCGTGAAGCAGGCCGACAATATGGACCGGCGCGTCGGCGCGGGCAGGTTCAACGTTCCCAGCGGCTCCCTCTCCCTGTTCAACATGGTCACCATGTCGCTGTGGTCGGCCAGCTACGACAAGTGGATCGCGCCGGCGCTGCGGCGGTACACGGGCAACCCGCGCGGGCTCACCATGAAGCAGCGCATCGGCGGGGGCCTCCTCCTCGCCACCGCGGCGACGGCGGTGTCCGCCATGGTGGAGGGAGCGCGGCGGCGGCTGGCGCTGCGCGGGGTCACCATGTCGGCGCTCTGGCTCGTGCCGCAGTTTGCGCTCGTGGGGCTCGCCGAGGCATTCGGCGTAATCGGGGAGATCGAGTTCTTCTACACCGAGCTGCCCAAGAGCATGGCCAGCTTCAGCATGTCGCTGCTCAACATGGCCCTGGGCATGGGCAACCTGGCCGGCGCCCTCATTGTGAAGATGGTCCAGGTGGCGAGCAGACGCGGAGGAAAGACGAGCTGGCTAGTGGACGACTTGAACGCCGGGCACTACGACTACTATTACTGGCTGCTCACGGGCTATGGCGCGGTGAACTTCGTGTACTTCGCTTGGTGCGGCTGGGTGTACGGCGAGGAGGGGAAGAACGTCGAGTGGGAAAAGGAGGGTGACAGAGAGCAGCCTATGGTGTAGTGACTACCTTTACTGAAACCTGAGCTTGGACGGCTGTGTAAGAAACTTGTAAGGTTGAACATTGAACTCCTGGGACTCGTGGCTGCGATGTATGGTACAAGTCATCAGTTAGCTTCACTAACTTAGATTTTGATTCCCCGAAACATCACGGTTTGTAGAAACGATCCTATAACTATGTTTAGATTTGTAAGGGTGATCAGCAGTCTTTACTCTTAAGTCTTACCAAGTCAGTGCACACTTAACAGTGACTAAAGTTTTTCTGATGTGCGCGCAGTGCAGCTCCGTTAGGCCGTTACGAAATTTCTATGGCTAGTGCTTTTTTCGATATATTATTTTTGGCTATGTCCTGAAGCAAAAATACAATAACACTTATTTGCTAATCATTAGGATAAGCCTGCCTTCCTAGAATTCTAGGGAGAAAATCAAGATAAGAGTCACGGCTAAGCTCCTAATAATTTCTTCAGCTCCTTCTTGTTCACCTGAAATAAGCAACAGTTAAGTCAATAGCGAGCCCAGTACAAGAGTGCTGTTCAAAGGAGATCATTTCCACACCTTTCCCATGGCATTCCGAGGAAGAGAAGCCCACAAGTACAATCTTGTTGGAATCTGTCATCCATAGAAAAATAAATAAACTACGATGTGAAATAATACCCTAAAGTATTCAAACTCAGGACTGATTGGAAGGCACTAGCTATGTAAATGTTGGTATAACAAAATCATAAATGCCGTAAATGGCTCATCAACACTTTTTTGTTAACATAACAGATATTTCTGATACTTTCTATCAAACCAATTTAAAATTTTATAATGTCAGGCAACAGAGCACTTAGCAAAAAGCTAACAGTGCAAAGGAAAACTTATATGAAAATAAAAACTGTAAAAAAAAAAGCAGCTAGAAAAACGGGAAATAATGTAAATGGCAAACCTTGTATGGAGCAAGCTTATCTTTCGACCAACTAGTCAATGCTTCCAAGGTTAGTGCTGGCTTCAAGTCCTGCTCCGCCCTTTTCTCTGAGTCCTCCTTAGGCACAATTATTGCACATATAACCTCCCCATAAGCTTCATCAGGCAAGCCAAGGACAGCACATTCCAGTACAGCATCATGCTGAAGATGAAAGCAGACTAGTTTAAGCAAGATGAGTAAGAAAGGAATTTATTTGACTGTTGCGTGAAGCCTTCCTCAAAGCTTTCGACCTAATATAATCTACCTGTTGGTCTCAATTCGAGGAAAGTAGTTTACGGTCTGAAGAGATAGAATGAAAGTGCTGTTCAAACGTCAGCATATTCTTTCGGTGCATTAACTTTGTTAATATCATCTAGCACCTACCCTTCAGAAGTAGTTTCGAGCGTATACGAGTTTACCTCTAACAGTACCGCCTCAATTTCTAAGGCTGACAGCTTATAACCACCAACTTTCATAATGTCAGCATTTGTGCCTGCATAAGGTAATACAAATGATGACAGCAATCCCAAAATATTTACCCCAGGTACTAACACAATGAGACGATGAAAACAGCAAGCAGAAGGACATAATGGTGCATGTGCGTATAGTGGTACTTACGCCCTAAAATTATGAAGTATCCATCCTCATCTATAGTTACAGTATCACCTGTCTTGAAGAATCCACCATCAATGAAGGATTCTGCTGTAACCTGCAAACAGAAATTCACCATTTTCAATGGTGAAACAATGTAAATTAACTTCTCAGGGTGCGTCCTTCAGTGGTTCCCTTATGGTTAACATACTCTAGTAAATTTGTGTAATACGGCTTAGAAGCAATTCCAATGCCAGCAATCATAAAAGTAACAGAACATTACATTTAAATAACAAGCCATATAATCTATAACTGTAGTTTGTACAAGCCAGAACTTTCGCGGTGATAGGGAATCGTATCCCCTCCAAAACTGTACACAGTGACAATCAATTATGCACAAAAGAAACAGCATAATCATACCTCTGGTCTTTTCCAGTATTCCTTGAAAAGGGATGGACTTCTAATACAGAGCTCGCCAACTCCAGTTGTAGTTTGAGTCCCATCCTCCATAATGATCTTGGCCTGAGTCCAAAAGATGCCTTAAATGCTATGAGGCAATACAGAATACACAGAATATATATCATTGTAATGATATTCCTAACTCCCATGAAATTGTTCGTCGTACCTCAACACGTGGAAGAGGTTTACCAACTGTACCTTCTTTCCGCATGCCATGCAATGGATTAGACAGTGCCATGACAAACTGTAACCAATAAGTCTGTCAGGAACCATGTAGTGTAATTACTAGATGACGAAGAGTTAAATGTTTGTAACCTCAGTCATGCCATAACGTTCCAGAAGACGGTGACCTGTCACTTCCTCCCACCGCTTCATAAGTGGGGAAGGAAGAGCTGATGATCCACACATCTACAGAGATTTAATGAATGTTGATAACAAAACATTTATAATTCATTGCACCAATCCAAATTATGATAGAAATGAACAAAGTTTACAGGAAAACCCTATAATCATCTATTACCCACAGCTGTAGGAGTCAAATACAAACCAGGCAATAATTTAGGTTCAATGCACTGCTAGATAAAATAAAGAACATAAAACCAAAACACAAGCATAGCTGGGCTTTCAACAGAATGCACGCAAGAAACTTCATCTTGTGTTTAGGTTCTTGCAGTGTTAGAAGCCTCGAGACAGAGAGATGATTAGCCCACGTTTTGAAGGCCTCTTGGTCATTGCATGTATAAAGTGTAACATACTCCCTCCATTTCAAAATATAGGACATGGTTTGACCCGGCATGGTCTTTAAAACCAAACTTTGACCATTAGTTTCTCTCAATTAATATTATTTGTGGCAACAAAATTATAATCATGCAAAGTACTTTCAAATACGAATCTAGTGGTACCATTTTTGTAACACAAAACCTACATATTGCTAGAGTACTTGTTAGACAAAGATTGAAAAGTTTGAATCTTGAAATGTGCGCACGCCTTATAAAAAGAAATGGAGGGAGTATATCTCTAGGTCTTTACTAAGGTATTTCAGCAGTTGATTGAGCAAGTATAGCCATTGAGCGTCTGATCCAGTGGACCTTGCACATTTAATGGCAGGATCAAAGGGCCCATGCCTAAGGGTGCTACTTGTATAGTGTATACCTCTGTATAGGAACTGAGCCTAGCTCAGTTGGTTGAAGGTTTGGACGTACTCCTAGGTTCGGACGTACTCCTAGACTAGCCAAGTTTGAATCCTCTTTGACTCGAATTTAGATGCCTATTTCTTCTTATTTACAATGCCACATAGTTCCTCCTAGGTTGGTCAAGTTTTGTATACCTATGTATATCTTCAAGCGGTTTGGTACATGGGTGGCTAGTGGTGAGGCTTTCATGAAGGAACTTAGGGAGATAGAACAAGACTTATGACACAATTTGCGTTGTACATGGCAGACGCATTTAACAATGTTCAAACCAAGGTGCTAATTATTAGATATATATATGTAGAACTTACCATTAGCCTCAGCTGCCTTGCAGCGTAAGAAGAGGCGGATTGCTGATCAGGATCCATACTATCATACCCTTGCAGTAAACGTGTGTACATTGTTGGAACCTGCCATATGGAAGTATCAAATTACCGTAACATATCAAACAATATGAAGACAGATCATAATGTGGCATAATCTAAAGATAGCCTGTTGTTGTATGATTGAGATTCATACTCCAGTAAATACTGTAATGGCCTCATCACTTTTACTGGCATCATTTGGATATGATTCCCGCCATCTCTGCCATATCCCCCTTACACTAAATTTAGGCATGAACTCAACCTGCAATCAAAGAGAAAATATATTACTATGAAAGAATCTTTGAAGATCTGCTGCTAGACTGCCAAATCAAGCTTCCTTGCATACAGCTCCTAAATCAAATGTAAATGGATCTATTATATGAGCAGAAAAGAAACCCAATAGCTACAGAAGACCAGTTCACCAAAACTAAACCACAATATCTTTTGATCAAATGAAGCACTATCTCCTAGATGAATTATTTTAGAGAAAAATATAAGTAAGGGAGGGCAGTTACCACTGATCCTGAATAGAGGGGTGCAAATAGAGCATTGAAAAGACCATGCACATGTAAACTTGAAGTTAAGGACTTCAACAAGAATGACAAAAAAAACCTTGCCAAAAAAAAAAAACAAAAAACAAGAATGACAAAAAACATGAATCCTCCCAAACATAATAATAAGTTGTAAAGAAGGGACACTATCATTGACTCACTGTTTGAATTAAGCATTGCAAACTAGACCTAGTTCTATCATCCTGGTATGTGTATTTGTTGACTAGTACATGTCTTGGTACTTCAAATCCTAAGGAGCATGACAAGTTCCCACCACACTACACCTAGGACATATGGGCAACTACTAATGGGACGGGGTATTACATATCATCCATATTTGTATCCATGATTCCATCTTGCTGAATACTTCAATTAAAATAAAGGGGTTGGTTTGAACAAAAATGTAATTTGAAATACTAATACACAATACTGTGCTAAATAGTTAAATAGCAATAGCATTCATTGTGGATATGGTGCAGCGGGAGGCAATGCAGAAATTGATCTTTACTTTGATATCCCCATGCTTCGGCCAGAATTTGGACCTGCCAAACCAGTTACGAATAAATGTTATATATATCTTGCCAGCAAAAATGATCATTTAGCAACTGAAAACAAGTCACAATAACCATTCAAACTCCTAGATCAAACAACGATAGATAACAGAATCATGGAAAGGTGGTAAAAATACAGAAATAGCAACAGCAAAGTAAGCAAAAATATTAGCTTCTATTGGACAGTTTCTAGAACCATGTATAGATTTATTTAACGATGAAGAAATGCACCTGAGAAAGTATGCCCTTGTGGGTGTGGACTACTCCTTTTGGTTTACCAGTTGTACCACTTGTGTAAAGGATGAGAGCAGGATCATCTCCTGTATAGCCAAACTCCAGAATAATTAGGTTGATCGGAGCTAGCTGCAAAATATACTATTGAAGAAATACTCATGGTTGGACAGAACCAGTAGTGGAAACACAAAAGGAGAGTATAGAAATAGCAAAAGAAATTCCATCCGTTAAGCTAAATTTTAGTACAAAATAACAGCAATTCACCTTTGATTTTCTTTGAACCATTAATCTCAGCTATTAAGTTAGAGACTGATGAAGTCACTTCATTGCTTGAAGGTTCTTGGGAATTTATCTCTGGAGGTACACTTGAGATAGATGGAAGAAGAGAACAATGAGCGGAACACTTGGTAGAGATGCTCTCCATAATGTCATGATGCTCCTTAGTGCTTAAAATCATTGAAATGTCCTGTAAGCCACATCAATTAGAAACCAAAAAGGCAAATTGGTTTTGCTGGTTTTGTACAGTTGTGCATTTAAAAAAATTCATAGATGTAGTACGCGTTAACATGTGCACTTAAAAAAAGTAAAAAAGTTGCAATCATATATCTACTGCAAAAAAAAGAACAAAATTTTGTTTTTTCCCCGGTACAGTGCCAAATGATCATTTTTTTTACAATTTTCTGGGAATGCGCATGTTCGGAATCTTTGAGAATTTTTTTTTCAAGTGCACAAGTGTACTTGAAAAAAAAAATAGGTGTACAAAATCCACTTCTGCCATAAAAGTATGGATTTGTACACAAAGTTTCTGCATATATATACACTAGAAGATGTCAAAATTGACCCATATGACCAACTTAACAGATAACAAAAACTGCTATCAGCATCAACTTGGCGCTTTGTAGAATTTATTTATAAATTCCACTTGCAACACAAAGATGAGAAGAAAAGTATAGCAAGGCAGCAGAAAATAGAGATCTTTCATTTCATGTTGATATGTTGCAAAATGAAATAGTGGAATAAGCTTGAAACAAACCGAGTCATTCATGACATGCAGAAGTTCAGCTTCTGGATAGCTAAGTGCAAGGGGTACTGCAACTCCACCAGAAAGCCAGGTTCCAAATATCCCAGCAACAAATTCAGGAGAGGGCTTAGCCACAATACCAATACGAGCTCCACGAAGGAATCCTGTTCCATTTGTTCCTTCGAAAGAAGAATCTTTAGTTCCGTTGCGTGTCATCTAAAAAGAACAGAAGAAGTGAGGTTTGCTTGTGTATGATCAACAGGTATTGAATAAATTAACAGAACATGTTTAACAACTCTGTATGATTAACTTTTGCATTAAACTACTTGGCCGTAACAAAATTGACTGCAGAAGCAAACTACCACATATATGTTTTTAAAAACTCTTTACTTTTAACTTATGCATTGAACTACTTGGGCATAACAAAATGAACAGGGAAAGCAAACTACAAAGTAAGGTGGAGGGCCCAGTGCGTCAGCATATTCTCAGAAGTTAAACGGGAAGCATGAAAAACAGCAGAACTGCATATGTACTTCATTAATGTAATTAGATGGGAGAACAATGATCTTCGTAAGCACATTAGGTGACAGCCCTACTGAAGATTTGTGCAATTAAGTTGTTAATGATGCCTCACAGCAAACATGCAAGGACAAGGACGTGACAAACTAACTGCTTAAATGCAAATAATTGTTTGATACAATGGAATGTCCTCTAATTGAGATCTCACAACTAGTTTCAAGGGAAACCCTACTCACGTCGCACCAGAAGTGCTTCAGCAACATCATGAAGTCTGATTTTATTTGCATTATGCATTTTGTTGAAGGACTTCAGCCCAACGTTATGAGTAAAAGTTGTATCATACTGAATCCAGACAAAAGGAAAATGGAAGCTAATAAAACTATCATATGAAAGCTAGATATAAATTCAAGATTGACACATTCTAATCACCTAATGGGTGATCTCAAATGAATACGCTGAACATAAAAGGAGCTGCGGTACATTTTTGCTGCACAAAATGTTGTGGACATCCAGAGAAGATGCAATGAGCTGGACAAGGCTATAACTCTTTTGGCCAGCTCTTACAGCTGCATGGACACCATGCGCTGAGCCATGCTTAAGGACTTCTTGAACCACCTCCATGAATGTATGGGTATTTTGTCTGACGCTGTGAGCTAAAGAACAAACAAGGAAATGGAAACATTAGAGAACACAAATGAAACAAATTGCATAGTATTTTAACCACATGCTTCAAATTATAGAATGTAAGTTGAATGACTAACAGACTAACTGCCTGTGCACCCAGAAACCAGTCAGCAGATGTTCCTCTATGAAATCAATCAGACGACCATTCATCTAGACCGCTGATTTGTAGTTGAACTCATGAAGCGCAGGCACATTCTCAGTCATATGATTTCAGTGAAGGACAAAAGAGTCGTTGCAAATAGCTAACCTACTGAATTGATTAAACATAAACCATGGGAACTTGGAAGAGGCACAGCTATTGAACGATAGTTAGTTTTTTTTTTCCTTTTTTGCGGGGAGAACGATAGGATGCAACTAATCAGACGACCCCTGTTCCTATCACGACAGGATGCAACTTGACACAGGTCAAGGACAAGCCTGGACATCATGATCGCGTAACACCCCGAGGCTCGCAAGGCAGCTTCGAAACCCAGAAGGACCACTACACAGTACCATCGCCAGTGCTCCACTGGCCAACATCACGGAAGTTATCGTACCCAATTCGACCACTTCTGCATCAAATTCTTCCATCAAAACAAAATCGGTGCATGAAAGGAATAAAGGATCTGCAGCCACTACTACAGCTGCACGCCTACACCGTTACGCGGGATATCCGCCGAGGCAAAATGGCGAACACTCCCGTTCTGTCGAACCAAAGCACAGATGAGCACCCCAGCGATCAGCTCCAGCGCGGAATCGACGAATTTAACCAGCTCAACCGGGGGACGCCGTTGTGGCAAAACGACGAACACCTGGCGTTCGACCGAAAAGGACGGGGCAGAAAAAAAATTGAGCAGAGGAAGTAGAGGGGCTGACCTGGGGAGGCGGAGGAAGAGGCGAAGTGGCGTCGGATGCGAGAGACAAGTCTGGAATAGGAGGAGGAGGAAAAGGAGTAGGGGAAGAGCAGGTGGGAAGAGGAGGCGTGGGTCGCGCGGCAATTGAATGGCGTCATCAAGCGCGCCACCGCCCCGCGCGCCCACGCCTGCGTCCGCATTTACGGGCGCTGCTGGGTAGGTGCGCAGCGCCTACGCGTCGCGGTTTCGTGCTTCGGTCTCGCCGGCCAGTCGACACTGAGTCGTGGCCAGGTACTTGGTAGGTTGGCAGCGCCGCGGGGACGGGTGGGGACGAGAGGGGGGGACGCCGGGGGGTGGGGTGGGGCGAGGCGCGTCGGTCGCCTTGATGATGGTGCTGGGTGTTCCCGTTGTCTTTCGCGGATTCGCTTCCTCCTCCGGTGGCTGCGCTGGCGCGACCCCAGTATGTAACTGCCCGACACCTATTTTTTGGAATTTCATTAGCGCATGCGTATCAAAACTGTTTATTTTATTGAGATTTATGTTAAAAGTATAAAACAGGAGTTGGATTATCAACTCCCACTTTTTTAAATGGAAGTAAATTTTATAAAATTCTATTTAGTAAAATTCTTATAAACTCTTATCTATATTATTTGTTGTGTGATTTAATAACTAAGTAGAAAAGAGAAAAAGTAATGAAAACGTATCGAGAGAGGGGTAAGAATCCAATAAAATTTGCTTTGCCGTCCCCGCCTCTTCATTGCCGCCACCAGATTCGATCACCGTCACCACTTCCGCGTTCGTCTCCGGCGCCCAGGCCGAGCAGCCGAACGCCCTCTCCCTCATCCTCCGTACTGAGGCCGTCGTCTCGGGCGTCTCCCGCAAGGCTGCGACCGCGCGGCAGCAGTCCACACTGTTTGGCCCCACGTCGTCCTCGAGGCCCTCGACGCCGCCGTCGCCTCCTACCTGTTGGGGATGATCTCTAGTCCCCCTTCGTATGGCAAGTCGAAGTCTACCGGTTGCTGGACACTGATGGGTGTTACAGTGGTGTTTTAGGAAATGTAGGCGAAGGCCATGGCGGATCTACGGTCAGAGCTCGAAGGTTGGCCTGCAACCTCCCCCATCCGTGCAGTCGAAGGCCACGACAGACCTTCGGTTGGAGCCCGAAGGTAGGTCAGCGACCCTTGCCGCCTGCGTAGGCGAAGGCTGCAACAGTCATTCGGTCGGAAGCCGAAGGTTGACCGGCGATTCCGCTCATCGGAGCGGGCGAAGGTACCGGTGTGTCTTCGACTAGAGGCCAAAGGTTGACCCACGGCGCCGGAGGACAGGAGTGAAGGTCGTGGCGAATCTTCGGTTGGAAGCTGGAGAGGGGCCCTCAGCGTAGTCATGAGACTGGTCGAAGACCACAGATGGACGTCGAGGCTCACTTAATTGCCAAGGGCACAATTGTAATTATGCAAATGTACTTGATTGTACCATAATACCCCCGAATATGCCGAGAATGTGGCAGTTGAGAGGGTTAAACTGTAAATCCTAATGTTAAGTGGTTGTGTATGGGCTATAAATAGGGTCATACTGTACCTGAAGCGACGGGAGAAATCAAGATTATTTACTCATTACACGTGTCACACCCTGGAGCCTTCGGTTTTCCCCTAGAACGAAGGTCTTCTTTGGTTGGGGTTAGCGGTTCCAACACTACCGCTGAGAGCCCGCTCTCGAGATCTTCGAGCTGAGGTCGCAGACCTACACACCACTACTGAAGATGCTCCGCAAGTGCTGGCAGCCTGGTCCTACCACCGCCCTCTTCAAGGCGATGCTCTCGGAGTGGCTCAAGCCAACGGTGGTCGTGTGCACGGCGCTCGTTGGCGCGTATGGCTACAACGGCTTGGAGGAGGCGCTGCCCACCATCAATTAGATGAAAGGCGCCACTGATTGCAAGCTGGATGAGTACACGTTCTTCGTCCTCGTCAACTGTTGCGATAAATCACGCCGCTTTGATCTGATTCCTATTGTTCTTGATGAGATGTCGTACATGGGGCATGAATGCAACTATATTCGTCGCAACCACCGCTCTTCCACTGCCGCCCCCGCCTCTTCACCACCGCCACCTTTCCTCTCCGCCCTCACCTCTACTCTCCACCACGACTCCATTGCTGCATTCCCACCAAAAACATCCGCTCTTAATTCCTCAACCTCATGCAGATTTTGCGCAGTTCATCCCCTTCGGAGCTCGAATTGTCCCCAAAGCTGCGGTGGCTAGGAATGGTGGCGTCAGAGGTGACTCTGATAAGAGGTAAAGGGTGGTGTTCATTGATGATGATGATGACACAGGGGATCAGGACACGATTGAGAACAGTGATCAGGGCACTCAGCTTGAGAATTGGGGGTGGTGCTGTTGGCGGTAGAGTGCTGGAGAGCGGCAGTGTTGATGAGGAGGGAAATGGAAAGAAGATCAGGGTGCAAGGGGCAGCTCGGGTGGGCCAGTGTGCCAAGTTGAGGGATGTGGGAGCAGATCTTACTGCGGCGAAGGATTACCATCGGCGGCAAGGCCTGTGAGATGCATGCTAAGTCTTGTATTTATTGATCATGTTGTTTATATATTTATACATGGTGAAAAGATATGGTGAGAGGATATGTCTATTGGGAAGATACGAAAAACTCGAAAGCCGGATTCTGCGCCGTGCTTCACACGGTCGGTTGCTATTGTACAATGGACTCACTGACACCTGGTGATGATGCAGTCACCGTCAATGGAAGAGACGGCCAGTCGTCGATCTTCATCATCGTCTTCCTGATGGAGGGCCAAGTTGAGGACGTCCAACAAACGTGTTTTGTCGTCCACCGCTCTGACCATCATGCAGATCGATGCAACGAGCCTCCGTTGAAGTGCTGGCCGATGAGTTTCATTGGTCGATTAGCGTCATAGTAGAACTAACATGGCTGATAACGTCTTGTAAATATAAAGTAGAGACAGAAAGTAGAGAGTAGAATGAACTCATGTTATTGATTCATGATGTGATTACATATTTATACATGGTGAAAAGACATAGTGAGAGGACATGTCTATTGGAAGATATCTGTTCTCAATAGACACAATTCTTGGTAATTGATCACATGATTATATCTAAAAGTGTTTATTCATAACACTAAGGCCACCATTGATGTGGTTGGGAATGTTGTCCAGCGGTTCTGCCAACAATGTAGTAGGTATCTTTGCATGTCTTTGATTATGTTTTTGGTATAGTTAATGTACTTTACATGAACTATGCACACTTCATTAGATGGTATTGAGCGGTAGACTTTTTAAATTCCAATACCACAATAGCTGTAAGAGTTAATATTAGAATACATATTTGAACACGTGGATTATCAATGTTTAAAGGAGCTAAGCCATTGACATATATACTATATGTAAACACGTTAGTCTGCTATTAAAGTGGTGTGTTTTGCTATTTGCAGACCATGTAAGCGGTGAGGTGGAGTGTGCCTTCATGTCAAGTTGGTGGCAATAATCAAGTTTGTTAACCCTTCTAGAATGGGTTGGGCTCAAAGGGAGGGCTAGGGCAGCAATTGTATGTATTATTAGTGGCAGTACTGGATGGTGAGGATCATATCAGATAGAAGGGTAGTGAGTGTGTTACATGCTGGGGCAACGGAAGTTGAGTTATAAGGAGTTGGGATGCGGTGGCATATTCGGAGCCAAGAGCTGCTAGATAAGGCAGCGCGTTGTGGCAGATAAGGCATCGCACTATCGGAGAAAGCAAGAAACATAGGCATCGTAGAGCACTATTGTTATATACATTAAGTATTACTTTAGCATCATGTTAGGATCTTTTATAACGCACGGGTATTGTACTAGTGTAAAAAAATCATAAGGTATATGAGAAAATCGATATGAATGAATATTAAGTATGAGGGATGAACGATCGAGATAAGCTATGAGTACGCAAGGATCTGTAAACTTGCATTTTCCATTCCGTGGGCTCCTTCCTTGCCTGGAGACTTTTGCTAGTCTCGACAAAGGCCCTCTTGTACTCGTGTATGTGTATCATTCCTGCGGACCTATGTAATTGTGTGTTGCATCTCTTTTTCTCCCACTTTTCTACATGGTATCAGGCTATCAGCTTTCCTATGATCCTAGACTTCCGTTGCTCTTATCTCCTCACGACACAAGCAGGTTGTCTTCCTCCTCTTCGTTTGGTGCACCCGCTCTCTGGAGCCACTCATCGCTCAAGTCGTCACCAACCCTCCTGCTTCCAAGGTTCTTGATATCCATGAGTCCAATTACGAACAATGAAGCCAATTCTTTCATGTGGTGTTCGGTAAAATTGGGCTGCCCTATCACATTGACAGCTCTAACGCACTTTGGCAACTACACCATTTACAGCAAAGATCTTCACTACTATAAAAATGATCATCAGCGCCGACTAAAAAATGTCATCAATGATGGTTTTTGAACCGACACTGATTACTTGAAACTGATTGTCACGGACTATCAGTGCCAATTTATTAACCGGCAATGGAGCCGATTCTTTCATACGGTGTTCAATAAAATTGGGCTGCCCTACCACATCAACAGCTCCAACGCACTTTGGCAACTACACCACCATTCACAACAAAGATCTTCACTACTGCAGAAATGGTCATCAGTGTCGGCTCAAAACATCATTAGTGTCTGTTTTTGAACCGGCACTGATAGTCATGGACTATCAGTACCGGTTTATTAACCGACACTGATAATGAGTATCAGTATCGACTCATGAAAAAAACTGACACTGACACTAAGACTATCAGTGTCACTTCATAACAAGTAATCGACACTGATATTCAACTATTACTGTCAGTTTTTGGTACAAGCCAGTACTGATAGTCTCCATATCAGTGCCGATTTTTTATCATGAGCATGCATTGATAGCACCTCCCCTGTACAGAATCTAGCCGTTGTCGACAACAACACAAATAATATCACATACAACAAGATAAACATGTATTCAAGTTTCACATACATATATAATTATCTCAGCACATATGATATCACACACATATACAATTCATTCATATCTCATCTTATTCATGCATACGTAACTATGTCATTAACTAGAGATCATAACTAACACAAGTTTGCAATAAAAGTTCATAATTAATAGAAGTATGCGACAAAATGGTAAGAAACAATGTCATTCAATTATTCTTGTTGACCGAAGGCCCTGAACTATGCTTATTGCTTTGAGAAGAATTAGATAACGAACTCCACGAGCTAATTGAAGGGACAGCTTGCGAACAACACCATTTCAAAACATGGTACCACCTGGACTCTGGAATGACTTGGTCATTGATGAACCCGCAGAGTTATTCCTGAATTGCGTTGATTCTCTATGGCATGAGGATACCTGTTTCCAGCTTGAAGTCCTGCAATTACCAGAAATTAAGAAATCAATCTATTTGAACACGAGTAAGAACTGAAAATTAATCATCAATATGTATATATCAGTGTATCAAGAACCGGGGGTCCCTGAGTCCCGAGGCCAGGCCAGCCATCCGCCACGTGTCATCATCCCGCGAGGTCTCTCCCGCGGGGTAAGGAGAGTTCAAGTCCCGGGAGAAGGTGCTCGGGGCCACAGTCATTGGTCCCCGAGCACCCCAGTTCCCCGATGATCTTCGGAGTCTAAGTACCGGGAAGAAAAGTGCTCGGGCTGGTGCCAGGTCACCCCCGAGCACCCTAGACCCCCGATGACTAAAAGAGCTAAAGTTCCGAAAGAGAGTGCTCGGGGCTGCGAGCAGCAGCCCCCGAGCGCTCGGTTCCCTGAGGTTCCACACAAAGAGTGCTCGGGAGAGAGTGCTCGGGGCTGCACGTGG
The DNA here is from genome assembly GCF_958298935.1 of Phragmites australis. Lineage (NCBI taxonomy): Eukaryota > Viridiplantae > Streptophyta > Magnoliopsida > Poales > Poaceae > Phragmites > Phragmites australis. The sequence goes on along the minus strand of NC_084922.1, from coordinate 39,699,289 downwards.
CGGCCCCCGAGCATTCGGTTCCCCGAAAGATCGTGCAAGAGTGCTCGGGAGAGAGTGCTCGGGGAGGTGAACAGTACCCCCGAGCACGCGGTACCCCGAAGATAAAGATAGGCATTCCCGGGAGAGAGTGCTCGGGGAGGTGAACAGTACCCCCGAGCACTCGGTTCCCCGACGACCCAGAAAGGCCCCCGAGGGGCCCACCGATGAGGTGTCCGCCAGTCAGAGGTCTGAGGCCGCATTTAATGAGCGTGCGTGGCCTGACACATCCAACTGCTCCCGCCGCAACGTCAGTTCCTGCCATGCTTTGGCAGAGGGGCGTGGGGCTATTAATTGCACGGGTCCCGTCCCGTATCGCCGGTATCATCGTAAGGATCGCGTTCCGTCTGCCGCCCTGCTGTGGCAGAGGAACAAGACAGGGCGGGCACGCCGGGTTGCTCTGCGGCTGCTCGGTGGGCCCCCTCCATGGCGCCCGTTGCCAAGGCGTCCACAGTGATAGGTGACCGGGCGGGCGGCATTTTTCCACCCTCCGGTCACTTCACCCAGAAGAAATGATGACGTCTTTCCCAGTGATGGCATCTTGGAACTTGTGCCCCCCTCCTTCCCGTTTGGGGCATGTCGTAGCCGGCAAGTGCTTAAAAGAGCTGGCGGCACAGATGAACAGAGAAGAGCGACAAGCCACGAGCCACGAGCCACAGGCAAAAGAAAGAAGGATAGACAACGAAGACAGAACTAGAGACCAGAACCCGAACAAGAGCATACAAGCATCCAAGCATCAGAAACCGAACCATAGACGAACACAAAGCACAAGACCAGAGGGTAGTTCTAGAAAAGGAAGAGAGAGCCTCAAGCTCTTAGTTAGATCATATTTCTTGTAACCAGCTACATCCTTGAGGGATCTCCCTCAGGACAATTATTGCATCCATACAGGAGTAGGGTATTACGCCCCTGTGCGGCCCGAACCTGTCTAAACTCCGGTGCATTTACTTCCTCTTGCACTAGGTCATCATTCCCCACCACCGGCCGTTGCATTTACTCTCATTCATTTCTCCGATGAACTTATTCAGGATCATCCCCCCGGCCGAATCTCTAAAAAGGGGTCTCTCGGGATCCCTGCGGCAAGAGTTAATCCTCCGACAGTATACCAGTTATCTCAGCTTTGGTAATTATACTATAATTGTTTTTAGTCAATCCATGCATGAAGTCACATGCATAGTAGCCATATAAATTGTTGCACTAGGTCTGAAGCCTACAAGAAAAGTCTGTTATAATTTCTATTCCTTCCAGAACGGAAAGTGACGTCCTTTCTTCTTGACGTAGCGCACATATACCATGTACGTATGTGATTATTGACTGTAACTAGACTTAGATTTAATCAATTCAAAGTTTACTAAAGCGCTAATGAAATGATTAGTTTACCTTTGTAGAAAGTCTATGACGGGTTGGTATTCAGCTACTGGATTTTTTTTCCTATCGAGGACAACAATACTGTTATAGTCAGTCTGGATGACAAAGAGGGCACAGTGAAATATGCACATGTGTCACCATAGGTAATTAGTCCTAAGTCCTAATATCATGATGCTAAAAAAGAATAGTACAAACATAGATGAAAACATGTACCCAAAGTTGTAAGTTAAAAGTATGTATCTCTTTAATTGGTACGCTTGAATAAATTTAAGTGCATAGTCCTCGGTTGCCTATGGCTGGGTGGCGACCATCGTCTAGTTTATCTTCATTGGGTCGAGGAATTCTACTTTAGTGATGCCCTTTTGACCGCATGTATATATCTCTGTTCTACATACACAAGAAGTTAAGACATTCAGTCTAATGGTATAAGAATATATACTATGAATTATAAATATAAGATATTTATAGAGTCCACAAACTTATGAGATGAAAGTTGAGGGCGTCTTGGTGGTACAGTTGATACATTTCATCAAAATGAATCTAGACTTCACCGTCCCCGTGGAGAAAATCACAATGTCTGTATTGGAACACGAACATTTCTCTACCAGCCTTCGATTGTTGCAAGTATCAGGCATGGAATCTCCGTATTTGGGTTGTTAGCTCCAATAGGGACTCGACCAGTGATTCGCTGAGCTTAAATTTCCATTTAGATTTTGCCTTTTGAACTTTGGACTTGTCATAAAGTGCTTCTTTTGTCATTCCGACCTCAATTATAAAGTTTCTTTCTAATTTTTTCTGTTACTCTAGTGCTCTTTATTTTTTTACCTTCTCGATCAACGCCTTCCTCAACTATTTTTTACCCATGATGCGTGTGTAGTTAGATTTTAACGGTGGGTCCATAGGTCTTGCCAAAGTCTAAAGAAACTTGGCGACCGTTGCTAGATCGATAGCACTCTTCTCTAGCTCAGTACGTTTGAAGTGTGTTGTGACATCAGCATTCACTTTCCTTCTGATTTCCTCATTAGTTTTATCATAAGGCAGAGGAGATGCCGGTTTCATAGATGCTGACTGTCGCTTCTTAGTTGTTGCTCGCTGTTGTGACGAAGTCAATTCCTAAGCTTCCGCAGGTGCTACTGGCTTCTGAAGCGGGATAGCAGTGACAGCGAAGGCCGAAGGGGTTGGAGATCTTCTTGATGGCTGTGGAGGCGGCGACGGAGGTGAAGATCTTTTGGGTGGTTGTGGAGGCGACGGCAGAGGAGGCAGAGATCCTCTGGGTGCGTCCGGTGACTCCAAACTAGACTCAGACACATCTATGTCTTCGCCAAATAATATGTCGTGCTTGCGCCACATGACATAATGACCTACGTTTTTAGAGCCACGTTTCCCCCGCCTCTTTAGGGTAATCTAACTTGCTTTTACGATACTTATGTATTACACTGTCCACGTGTACCCAGGCGTATCCCTGTGGTACCAGACGACCGATGGTCCCTTCCACCCATTGCTCAGCCAGACCCCTAGCCACCATGGTGGGAACACCCAAGACTAGCACGACAAGCTTGCATGGTGTGCTTTCTGTGATGTCCACGGGGTGACGGATTAAGGCTTCTCCTGGAAGCCCTGTGGACGCGTAGCTACTCCAGGGACCACTAGGGCTCGGCACCAAAGCATTATCTACGACGACTAACACCTCTTGCCTTGCTTGTTGCCTGGCTTGCTGCATATCTCCCTTTATTTTGGCATCTATCATCCGTCTCTCCTCTGTAAGTTCTTCTTTTAGAAAGGTCAACATTTCTGACATATTTTCTTTTCTTCATTTCTTGTTAGTGTGTTGTTCGAATCTGACCTTTCAAGGCCTTAAACCCTTGTTGCGTGTGCGACAAGTGTGCTCCTTGTTTCCCAGTGCCAAGGTTAACTCATCGTTCTCCCTGTCTGCTTGGAAAAAGCCCTGGGAACATAGGATGTGGGCATATCTAATGTTCTGCGTGACTTTCAGTTCTCGTTCGCTTTTCAAGTATAAGCTTTCATCAATCGTAAGGGTCACCCCTCTCCCATATAAGTAGTTCTTCGTTCGTGGAATCCACTCAACCATCACAGGTGTGACACCACTTTTAGTTACGTCTTCTTCTATCTTCTCTCACTTGTCAAGTTTCCTAACGTACTAGCGCGAGCCAGTTCTGTGGGAGTATAAGTTCTTCTAGGAGTTGGCCTTGTTTGCTTCACTTATCTTTTTTCTTCCTCCAAATCCCTATACTTCACAAAATCATTCCAAAAATCTTTCACCATCAGATAATCATCCCAGTCTGGCGTTCGCCCCTTCAAGTGATAATCTTTGTACAACTTACCCTTAAAATTCTTAAAAATTCTGCCCATTATGACTAAGGCCTAATGCTTCGTTGTGGCCATGTTGCATTCTTCAGGGTACTCGAACTTTTGCGATAACTTGCCTCACACGAAATCTTTGATGGTATCGGGACCACCCACTTGTCACCTCACCTAGTTTGCCTCTCTAAGTTATATAAGTGATTGTGACATGGTTTCTTACGAGACACCCGCATGTTGTCTTGAACGACCCGAGCACATCTAAAGGTTTTATGGGCTCCCCGATTGAATCGACCTTCCTGATGACAAAATGTCCCTCAAACATCTTGCTGAGACCTCGACCATGCCTCGTTCCTTCAGACGACTGACCATTCGACGCAGCATCAATGGTCGGAGACGAGAGTGCATCATCAGTGACCAGACCTTCCGGAGCATCAACGTCAGGTTAATTCGGATTGAGGTATGCACTCGGGCTTCGCAACTGAGCATCATCCGAAACTGGATTCTGGTCAGAGGAGGGGTCTTGTATCGGGGGGGCACGTCCGTGGACGGTGACTTAATTTTGTACGAGTTATTCCTACATAAAAATTTCATCTATTCAAATTTATTGCAACATCATATTAGCATATATAACACCCATCACATTGATAGAATTCATGACAAAACTTATAAAGGTGAACTTGGAGCATCAGAAAGTGACGTTGGGTGTACAAGGGGATATGTAGTGGTTTACATTCTCTACATCGTTCACTTGAACCTCAAAGCAAGCAATATATTGTTGGTGACAACATGGTGCCGAAAAGACCTACTGCAGTTTCAATAATGGATAAACGACAAGGCTTGGTTGGGCATATGGAATAAATTGCAAGGATTAGGTTGAACAATTTCAACACATGGACAGCTAGTTGTATAATTTAAACCCATGGAAATCTAGCAGATAATTGAAACCAGAATAGCATCATTGTTGTCTTACAAGCATCTACTTTAAGTTGTTAAACTAAATACAACATGGATAGCAATAGTTACAAGAACAAGCAATCGATCTAATCTGTGGCCACAGTCCAATCTCCAAAAGTAACAGATGGATTTTCCTTTTCTGATAACTAAAATAGAAAAGGGATAAATTACAGTAACACCAATGCAAAGTCCAGTTTGAACTTTCAAGTTAGATCAGAATCAATCATTCATTCAACATGAGCATTAGAAAAAAATGAACTAGAAAAGGAAAGCAACCAGTTACATAGCATGGAGAACTATGGGAGCATGAAAGCAAAGTATTTAATTAAACATATCCTATCAGAGTACAAAACACATATTGATCAGGCCTATACAAACATTATACGTTCAAATTACGCATCAGATTCACTCGGCCACCAGTACTCATCGCTATCATCGCCTGTCGTCAACCTCTTAGGAACATTGTAGTCATAAGAAAAAACATAGTTCGGGTCTACGCTAGAATGTGCATCATCCCCCTCAAGGTGGCCAACATCTCGATGGCCCAGCAACTCGGCTGATTGAATGGTCAACTTCTGAAGGCTGCTCACTACCTCCTCAAGTTAGAGTACAAGACGGTTCACATACATGGAGCACTTGCATGAAGCTTTCGTTAGCTATCTTTCTTAAATCTACAACTATATCACCAATCTTTTTTATGGTCCACGCCCATTCATCAGTCATTGTTCTACAACTATCCAAAAAAGCACGCTTTGTCTGAATCTTATAGAAAAACAACATTTTTTTTAGTTAACCAGGATAGGATAACAATTAACAAGGATTGACAATTAACAAAGATTGACAATGCAAGAATCACACAATTCCATATAGCTCTCCAATTTGAAAGACACATAAACATAATAGGTTGAGTATGCATAGATGCTTGTCTTGATCACACAATTCGTCAATGACCAGCTTGGATTCAATCACGTGCACGGGATCAACACTCTCCGGTTCGTCAGTCTCTAAAAGAATGAAATTGTTGTCATAAGGATGAGTGTTGTACCAAATCAAGTATTTTTCCTGTAAACTACAACTGAAATGATGAACTTTGGTTTTGGATTCACTTCATTTGGAGTTATATATACTTAATTCTATGCAACAAAGACAGACTGAAATCTCCTTACTACAAATAAATTGAAATTGCATAAAAGTGGATTTCTGTGCTTGGTTGGTGGTGGACAAACAACAACAAATTTAGATTATATGCATTTTTTGCACCAAAATTTAAGTGTTTGTATGGATGTATGGACATATACAATTCTACACACATTAGCTTAGAAATCATCAAGATGATATCTCTTTATCCAGGAACCTAATAAACACACATTAAGATCTCTCAGATCTAAATAGCTAGGCTAAAATGTCACCCAAAGCATGCTTCCTAAATAATCATAAGACAACAGTCGTGCCACATTCCTTTATGTTAACAATCTAGCCACATACTACATATGATCATACCTACTGAATTTGGGAGGAAATCCAACACGAATTTGTTGGAGCAACATAAGAAATTTGAGTAAACCAAGCACTAATGAGCAGAAGTAGCTTTGAAATACCATACCAATTACCATATCTATTACAAACAGACCAGACTATTCAACTGAACGTGTCATTGCAGCACTAGCACTTGTGAAGTATGATTCATGGGCTACACCCTACCAGACAATACACTAAGTAGTAACAGTGGCAAACACACCTCATTTGCCATCCATAGATTGTGAGTACAAAGATGTTATCCACATATGGAATCACTCGCTGGTCATTGAACAAGCTAATCCACTTCTTGAAACTAACCTGCAGATCATTAGACAAGCTAATTCACTCCCAAATATAAACTAGAAGCCATTGGACAAGTCAATCCACTCTAAACACTTACTTCAAATGTCATAAGCCAATCCACACTCTCTAACCCTAAATCACAACCCACTGAAGCCAAGATCCATACGGGAACAACACACGTAACTGCAAATGTCACACCAACCACATCGCATGCCTACACGAATCATGCTTTGGAAACCAAAACCTAACCATAACCATAGATTCAACGACTACACAAATTTTGCCTTGGAAACTCGATCCTACAGGGATGACAGGGAGGCGGTGTTGGCCCTGGGGACGGCGACAGGGATGACGTCGGCTCCATGGGCGATAGGGATGACGTCGGCTCCGTGGGCGACGTTGGGCCTCTGAGGACCGCGGCGACGGGGAGACAACTGGAATAGGTCGCCACGCAAAGGAGGAATGGAGAGGCGACTGTTAAGTCCGGCTTATATAGGGATAGAGTATCAGTGCCGGTTGTAGACCACAACTATCACTGATACTTGGATTATCAGTGCCGGTTGTAAAATTAAGCCAGCACTGATATTGGGGCTATTAGTGTCAGTTTTTCCCTATAATTGGCACCGATATTGGTTTACTTTTTTTGATAAAATATTTTGTTATATATCTAGGTCTGTAATTTATCTAATATTGTATATTTAGGTTTGTAATTTATTGTATACTAGGTAATTTATTTTATATTAGGTTTATATTTTGTGCAGTGCATATTTGTTACTTAAGGCAATCTATAACTATCATACAATACCTTTATTTGTACTAATTAAAGCATAAATGATAGTTGTAAACTTTTTACTTAATAAAAAAGCATATTCTTACTTAATACATATCGTTGATACAAATTACAGCGAATCTTGAATTAATTATTACATCAAAACTGCTTTCATTTAACTATTATAGCTTCGTTATGATCGCGGCGTATGTAGGTAGGTTCCTCAATGTCGTCAATGAGAGGTAGTTCGACATTCTCTCTGAAAGGAGGCAGGTCGTCGAATTGATTGTAGTCTTCCTCGTCGATGACATCCTCAACCCTGACAACCTTTCTTTTTCCTTGAAGAACCACACGACGTTCCTCCTTATTAACTGGGTTCATGTCCTTTACATAGAACACTTGAGTAACATCTTTGGCAAGTACAAATAGTTCTTCTCTATATCCGACGAGTTTGAGGTTGACGGTAGTCATACTGTGCTCGTTGGTATTCACTCCGTTGCGAAATAACATGCAGTCGTTTCGATATGCATGTGTTTTCTCTACTTCTAACCCCAACGGCCAGTCAATCTGTTTAACGTGGTACATGTTTTTAGGAAACTCGTTGCCCTCTAGAAACAAGTCCCTCAAAAATTGTAACAACTCGTTGAAGCCCTTATCAGACCAACCATTGCTAGATTTCATTTGTAACAATGTCTGCACAACATGCAACTTGTTGTACTCTTTTGTACAGCCCGGGAACATCGGTGTTTTATAGTCCTCCATCGTACGCTGGAACCTTTCATGTTTCCTATCACTGATGAAGTCTCCCTCAGCATTGCGCAACATTTCAGCTAGGTCATCATCACCGTTGCCGATAAAAGTATCTTCAAACATCGACATATCGATGTCTTTATCAGTCATCATATTGTTGCCTCCATCTTCCTCGACTGTGGGCTGTTCTTCATGCACAACATCCTCATATTCTCCGTGCTCGGTCCAACGGATATAGTTAGGCTTAAAACTCCTGCGAAATAAGTGTGTACGGATCTACTCTATGCCTAAGAATTATTTCTCATTGTTGCAATCAACGCACGAACATCATATATAGTGATCATCACGCTTGTTTTTTTGGCTTTTTACACCACGGTAGCCCTAAAAAAAGCATCCACACCATGAAAAAACTCTGGACCGTGACGGTCAGACTTGTACATCCATGTCCGGTCCATCTGCAAATTTATAATTATCATTACGTTTTAGCAATCAATGAAATGATAACCATGCAATATTTCAAAATGCACATCTAATTTATTGAATTACCTTGCATCTTAATTGCTCCATGTTAGATGGTCTATCACCTTTCGACATTTGGTCCGGATCGGAGGACCCACCTTCTAAATACTACCATGCCCTCTCGTGACTAGTAGCACAATATTCATATTCAATATGTTGATCTATTTAGAGGTGATTTTAATCTTTTTTACTTATTCACTAATAGAAAATTGGAGCTAGGTTTTAATCTATTTAGAGGTGATTTTAACATTTGTTTCTTAAATTGCTACTAGAAAATTAGACATCTAGGTAACAATGGCATAATCACATATTTTCAATGAGAAAAGTAGCTAAAAATGAAAAATAGATCATCTCTATGTGCCTTACAATGATAAAATTATAATTTTTACTCAATTAGAGCTCAACTAGAAAGTAGCGTAGCGTTGTGGCGCGATTTGACCCATCGTAGGGTTTTTTAGTTATTAATGATTTTCTTACGTGCGATTTTTATTCAATAATTAAAAGAGGAGATGCAAACTAACTCATATAAAGGAATGGATTAACATGGCAATATGTATTTTTTATGTTTAAGCTACATCTAGGAAAGTCTTAACAACAATATTTTTCTATTTTATGTTTTTTATTAATTTATGTAGAAATTAATGAAACGTAAAGGTTAATTAAAGGTTAACCAAGAAATTATGTTAATCAACTGTTTCATGACTTGATGTTATTTTTTCTGTACAGAGGATGATAAAAGAAGTTTAACAAAGTTGGTGTCATGATTTTTGGATTTTTCTTTGATTAGTTATGGAATTAATAATTTACAGGACAATTAATGGAATAAAAGAATTTCAGTATACTTTTCAGGAGTGCATGTATTTTTAATATGTATATTACATCAATGTGAACCCAACAAAATTAGTTTCACCTTTTTTCGAGCTACAATTATTTTTCCTACGTATTTATAATCTTTTAGTCGATTAAAAAGTAGATATCCATTTTATCATAAATCTAATTAACCTCATATACTTTTCCTACCTAGGTCTATATAGCCTCTCTCTGTTTTGTGGGTCCTGGGCCCGCTTGATAGGATCAAAATGTGGTTGAGCTATAGTAGAGGGTGAGGGGATCGGCTTTGATCCGATGTTGACCGGCCGCCGGCGATGAACGGTGGCGAGGTCTGGCCAGGGATTGGTATCAGGAGGAATAACGTGAGGAGAGGAACACATCTGAGGGATAAATGGTGACATGCACGCCAGCGAGAGGGCTCATTGACAGCAATGACATTCCGAGAGGACGGCGTCGGCTTGATCCGGTGAGGAAGAGAGAAGGGAGGAGCACATGAGCTACTTAAGAAGGAGGGGGATATAACCACGGGTTCGGTCTGGTAGGAGAGTGGCCGGAGGTGGCTATCGGTGTGGAGGCGGAGAAGGAGCTCGAGGTGCCTGGCCGAAGAAGAAGGAGAGTGTCAGAACCCCGAACCCGGGTTCCCCTGTGCCTCCTGTATCAGTCCCTGGATCAAGTAGCTGATACGCACAGAATTCAACAGAATGATATCAAACACATACTTCGAAAACAAATAAGTAAAATAAATACTTGAAAAGAGAAAAGATGGTCTGGTGGACAAGAACCCACAGCAGACCAGCCAGGCAAAAGAGCCTACAGCGCAGCGGAGCGAAACGACGATACAACCCAATGCCACAAGTAACTCGGGTGCGGACGCGACCTTAGACTTCTTCTCTTTGACTTCATCTGGGTTGAGGTTGATCTCCAACTCAACAATCTGAAAGCAACAAGACTGAGTACGGAAGGTACTCAACAAGTCCTATACTACTTTAAGGGGTTGATAGATGCATAATAGGTATTTCAAAGATAAGGCTTTACGACATAGTTTTGAGCGTAAAGTAGATTTTATGCAAGTATCCAGTTATATTCTCCACTGTTAACCTTTTGAAATAAATGTAACAAAGCTTTTGAAAATAACTGCAGGCATCTTCTGTTGGTACTGAGTATCACCTCAAGTCCCCAACGTATTAGAAGGTGACCTGGTAACAAAGCTGTCAAAATAGTTTTAAAACCGAAACCAAGGGAACAAGTTATATCTGGGGGGGTTTCGGTCTTGGGAGGGGCTATATCTCACTCTGCAATCCCTTTGATTACATCTGGTGTACCTCTAGTACCACACGGCTTCTGGCGGATCGAGCCAGGAACCTCATCGCACGGACATCTAGTCCACACACTCACTCATCAAAACACACACACCCGAGTCTAGTCAAAAAGGTTCTGCCTTCGCATGTCTATGACCGTGGACATGACTATTTGAATAGATTTACACTCTGCAGAGGTTGTACAGCTTTACCCATGCGATATGCTCAGCCTCCATCCGTTGCAAGCGGAGGAGAGAATCATATCGAGACTCTTCTAACACCTTTCCTGTCGGGCTTTTCCACGAGACACGCCAAGTCCCAGAGCTACATGTTCCGAAGGCCAGCCTCCCTTTTTAAGCCTAAGTCGGCCCCTGAAACCTCCAAATAGTGGGACAGATAGACCCTTGGCTGCTCGTTGCTCTTAGCCTCCTAGTATAATGCCCAACTCAGTCTGGTGAAGGAAAAATCAAGTCTTGCCCATACAGGACGCATGGTTGCATGGGGCCGCTAAGGCATGATGGCGAAATGACTAGGTCCTTAATTGGCCGGGCCAGGCATCTTCATGGGCAATGAATACCATCATGTAACTCAAGCCCCCAAGAGCATCCTCCCCGGAGGACTACTCTACCTGCCCTCCCCAAAACAGTTTTCACCCATTTTTACACATCACCAACCATATCCCACATGGCATCAAGGATTTCACGACCATTATGGAATTCACAACCATCAAGGAGGTATGGTATATGAGTTGTCATTGATAACAATAATTCTTGTCTCCGAAGAGAAGTGTTTTTAAAAGCGACGTCTCCGAGGAGACGTATTCCATCCTAAGCATGCTAGATATCAAGGCATCGTCTATCGTTAATATATTTAACAATATATATTCCTAGGGTGATATGTATTCTGAATGATGATATGTAAGGCATGACAGTGTTGATAGGATTAACTACTATAAGTAGTTTGAAGGAAAACGCAATATATAGCACATGCGATAATAAATCAGGTTTTAGTTTGATCATGTATATTATTTGAACTCATAGACTCGATATGATCAAGGAGATAGGACTTGCCTTCCTGAAGGGTCAATTCACGATTGGTCTTGTCGTTTACATCTTTCTGGTTCTTCTTCATCATCAGGCCTCACCTTCTGTTCCTTCCTCGCGTTCTTGCTTAGAACCTTGACTTCGAGTCTACGCATATTAACGACAAAAGCGCACAACGACTAAGCAAATGAACACCAGCACAAAACCAAGAAATACCAAAGCGGAAGAAGAACGACGGAGAAAACGACGAAAGCTAAACCTAGCGGAAGACGATCGGTAACTCTAAGCAATACGAAACTAATACACAGAGAATAACGGGACAATCTAGTGAAGCTAGGTTAAGCTGTTAACCTAGTATTTTATCAACTTAAGAAACAAACTGAACAAATCACGATTAACTAGGTGAATGTTTATTAGAGTAACTGCCGGAAGGCGACAACTTAGGGATTCTACGTGTAGGTGAGTGCAGATGTACATGCATGAATATATGTGTAATACTTATGTCTATATGTATGTGAACATGTATACATATATACGTAAGTATAACTCTAGACAATTATATGTGCTTAAGTGTGGAGATTAAACATTCTAACCTTGCACTAAATATGGTTATTTAGTGATTAATCTTAATTACTTAGTGTTGTTAATTGCCACACTAATTAAGTTATATTTATTGCTATCATAAAAACATACAGGTAATTAATTATTTATATTAATCTATTCTTTGAATCTAATTAATTAATTGCTAAAAGAGTATTCAATTAATTATTTACCAATGATAACTTATTCTATCATATTCTAATGATTGATATTTATTTATTTAACAGCTACACTGGTTAACCTATTACATTAATTGAACTAAGATTAATTTATAAACTATCTCATGAAATATCACATGAAATATCAATTTATTCTTAACACTTAATTGAAACAACATTTAGTTATTCTTATTAAGCAAAGGAATTAACCTACTTAAGCTAGGTTATCACATCCGACTATACTATGATCACAACCTAAACATCATTATCGAATTACGTAACTCAACTTTAATTAATAAAAGACAAAACTATTGCTAGGTTAATGCGACGACACGAAAATAATTACCGAGTGAGAAATTAAAATGAACCCCAAAAATTACTAGATTTGGCATGGAGGTAGATTATGATTTTAGAGGAATATTGGCGAAAGAATCGCCGAAATCGGAGTTGAAACGGAGGAGATACGGACGTCGGAAGATTTATCGGAAAAATAATCCTGGAAATTGGAAAAGACACTGTTCTATAGACTTGGTCTATGGCTTTTGTGGACTGGAGGTGTTTGTGAGAAGGGTGCACGGTGCACTGGAGCTAGTGGACTTGGTCTGCGGATTTGGTGCACCGAGGTGGCTCATGTGGCTGGTCCACCATGGACCATACCGGTGGACCGATGACTTGCCCAGCCACTGGGGCCCACATATTGGCATGAGAGAGGTGGGGGGAGGATAAGGCCGGATGGCCTTCACCCGTGCGGTTCACAGAGAGAGAGGGACTAGAGAGAGGGGCGACGGCGCCGGGGAGCAGAGAGAGGCGGCGACGGTGCCGGAGGGAAGAGGGGCGTCGACGGAAGAAGCAGCAGCGCCGGCGAGAGAGGAGGAGGAGGCGTCGGCGGAAGGGAGTCTGGCCGGAATGGGGAGCTCGGCGGCGGGACGGCCAGAGGGGCGATCGAGGAGATGAGAGAGGGAGGGAGCCGGCCGGGAGTCGGAGGCGGAGCTCGCCGGAGGGGGAAGGGGAGCGGCTAGGGCGGTGAAGGCGGCGCTGCGCACCGGGGTGGCGCGTCGGCGCGGGACATGCCGCGCGCTGGACAACATGACGTGGCGGCCAGCAGCGCGGCGCAACAGAGAGATGGCGTGGCGCGCACGGCTCGACCGGCGACAGCACGCACGCGAGCGGCGGCCTTGGCGCGCGCTGGCAGCGATGACGCGTGGCAGGCGGCAGCGCGTGCGGCGGCTCGGCCACGGCTCAGAGCCGGGTAGGCACGGCAGCGCGGCTGCGATGGGGAAAGAGAAGAGGAGAGGGGGTGATGCTCACCGGGAGCACTGCACGGTGCATCGACGGCCGGAGGTGGCACGGCTGCGCTCACGGCGTGACGACGGCACAACGGTGCAGGTCGGCGGTTGGACAACACAATGGCGTGGGCCAGCGGCTGAGCGCGGCGATGGGCACGGCACGGGGCTGCGCCATGATGTGTTGCTGCGTGTGTGCTTGTGTGTATGCATGCATGTTTGTGTGTATGTATGCTCGTGTGCGAGAGGAGCAAGGAAGGTGCTGCTGTTGTGCTTTGTGCATGCATGTATGTGTGTGTGGAGAAGCTTGCTTAAGAAGGGAGAGGAGGAGTAGATGGAGTTTGCCATCCAGTGGAAGGAACAGGAGAGAGCAGAGGAGAGGAGGGCAAGTTGGCTTTTGCCAGTCGGGGAAAAGATCAGGGGCATGGGGATGGGCTTGCGGTGGCCGACGGCTGGTGTTGGTCAGTAATCAAACAGAGAGGACAGAGGGATGGGAGAGGAGCAGAGCTGTGTGGGTGAGAGAGATGTGAGATATTTGTATGAATATTGATTCAAATTGGAATGGAATGATTCAATTTGAATGCAATTGAATCGAATGGATTTGTGATAATTCAAATGGATGTACTTGAATGTGTAAATAAAATGTGTGATGATTCGATGAATGTAGGTGGGTTCAAAATGAATTTATAGCAATTCAATTTGAATAGCTCGAATTGAATCGGATTGGTATGAATTGACAAGATATTGCTACGAGAATTGGATTGAAAATGGATCGGAGTAAATCAAAATGAGATTCAATTGACATGATTTCAGAATGAGGGTTCAAATATGAATTTGGCTCGGAGATATTTGGGATTAAATTCAAATAGGAGTATTTGAATTTAAGATTGATCTAAAAAGAATATTTGAAGTTGGATTCAAAATTGAGTTTGGCATTAATTCAAATAATGGTATTTGAATTAGGAATAATATTTTATACTGGTTTAATAATTAGAAAAAGTTTTAATTTGTAGCGAATTTTGCTATATTTTTATATGCTAAAATTCAGGATCTTTAAAATTGATTTCACTTTATTTAGAGTTTTATTAATTTCTCCATGATTTTTACAAAATTCACAAGCATAAAGTGAATATGTTAAGAAACAACACTGTAATTAACCTTTTCATGTTTACCATTATTTTTCCTACATAAAGCATAATATAAATAAACTAATAAAAAGTGGTTTCACTAATTTTGGAGGTGTGGTGGGTCAGTTATAAATTAATCTAGTCGTAACACTTTTACACAATCCTGCATGTTACAATAACTAATTCATGAGTTCATGTATTTTTAAAATATATAGGATCATGTAAGAAGACTAAAAAAATTAGTTTCATGATTTTTGGATTAACAAAGAGTAAACTATGCATTTAACTTGGTTTAACAAATACATTTTCTCACTGAAAATTTTCAAGTTTTTTATGAGTATAAATACTTTTATCATGTAGATCATGTTACAAGGAAACCAACAAAATTTATTTCACTTGATTTGAAGCTTAGATGAATTATTTATTGATTTTACAAGATTGAGCAAATTTTTAGGTTTTTTATTTAAATTCACTGAAAATCGAGAAAACTGCTCGATAAATCGAGAAAAACGAGCTGTTATCGGCAAAATCGAGTAGTTACAGATAATGTGGAAAAATCGAGAAAACCACTCGATAAATCGAGATAATCGTTCGGTAACCGATCCGATTCAACCGGTTATCGAAGGGAGAATCTGACATTTTTTATCCAAATTTCAAATTTTAGCAAATAAATTTTGTGTAAATTTCAGCCGAATTTTGAGCGATTATCGCGATAATCGTACATTTTCGATTAACGATAGGGACCGATTACTGTTTCCCCGACAGTAACTAAAACTTTGATTACACGTAGATTATGAAATATGTATTAAAAAAATTCTAGAATTTTTTACGAAACAGAAGTCCACTATTTTTAGGAATGAAAGGTCGCTGCGTGCTGTAAACAGTAAACATGAACAGTGCTCAATAACAGTGATTTTCGACGGCAGTTCCGCTGCAGTCTGACGGAATGGCATGGAAGGCACAAAAGATAAAAGGGATGACATATAAGAATTTTTTTTGAAGCGGTAAGGAATGAAGAGGCAAAATTTTTAATGGTAAATAAGTAATTTGCCCTTGTTTTTTTCTCCTCTCTCATTAAGACGCACTAGATTGTTTCCTCTGCCTCCAGCCAAATTGTGGCACTCTCTGTTCCTCATTGTGTCGTGTTGCTTGTTCCCTCACCTTACTTACATTCATCTCTTGTGGCCCTCTCGCCGCTGAATCCACGCTCACCATTTGCTATCACGCTAGCCGCTCTGGTTTTGTCATCCTCGCCACCAACTCTGTCCGCCACCACTGGTCTGATCGTCGCCCAACCTCCCTCTAACCCAGGGGTTGCTGGTAAACCTCAAAACTCTAAATCTTAACCTCCTCTCCTAAACTCATCGGCGCCGGTGCGTTCATAAGGTCACATGAAAACTTTTGAGTTTTCTTCATATGCCTTAACTCTACAAAGCATATTGAAATTTATATCTATACTTATATAAAATAGACGAGTTGTGATAGATCAAAATAATCTTCACCGTTCATCTGAGTTAATCAAATATTCATAATGCAAAGTTAGACTCCATTTTTGCTTCTAAAAATACTTTCAATCTCTCATCTCACAAATCAAGGTATTAATAATGATAGTGCTATCTTTTTTTTCAACTGCACACGTGTGTTTTTAGAAAGTCCGATATACAAATATCTCTTTTGTTATGCTATATTATTTTATTTTTTCGGATTATTATATTCCACATATGTGAAACCATTGCTACTTAAATTAAGCAGACAAGTTTTATGAGCAAACCTTCCAATATTTGAAATTCCGAAACCGGAGCTTCGTTGTGCAGCCCTCAAAGTGGCTCGAGATTTGTTCAACTTCCATTTCGACATGAGCCGCAGGAGGCGTTCCCATCCACTAAGATTAAAAAATAGTTAAACAAATTTCTTGATCACAATCCAACTGATCGGAGATATATTGTGTAGGAACGAGAACGGCGACTAGAGGAGGTGAATAAGCGTCTCGATAAATTTCTTTCGAAATAGATAGTATTTTTCTATTTTTCACCCAACACATCTCAAAACGCTCAAGCAGAAACAAAAGAATTAGAGAGACAAAGTAATAAGACTAGTGCCATAACAATATAACTCCATAAATGGAATATGAAACATAGGTTCCATTCAAGACCATTCAATATGTGTTTGTTCAAAAAACTCGTAACTTTTAAAGAAACTAGAGAAGATGTACACCAGACAAAGTTATCCTCTAAGATGATAGTCTAGTGACAAGGGAACTCAAGAACCGCTCAAATACATGAGTATGTGAGTAGTTAAACCACCAGCATCAAGAAAAATAATCCTGCAAAGATAAAAAACTACAGCACAAAGAAAAGATCTCTGGATAAGGAACCTCTCCAAGTTGGTGATCTAGAGGCAAGAGTACTCAAGACCCATGAGCATATACTCGTATATGAGTTTTTATGCCTCTAGCAACAAGAAGAATGATCTCACAAGGTTCTGAAATTTCAACCCAAAAACCAAAACGAAAATCAAAACCGAAAACCGAAAAACCTGCAAATTTGCAAGGGAACCAATAGAGGGAAACTAGAAAGAGGGAAATTCAAGCATATGCAAAAACATTAACTTAATTACTCAAAGAGATCAACCCTATTTTAGACAGATTATAAAGATTTATCTCTCAAAACTCTCACCTATTACATAGGCTAAGCACTCGTTCTTGTCTCATCTAAAACCCTAGCTCTAAGACTCTCCAATGGGTGGCACAAGGGGGTTCAAGTAGCTGGTTCAAAGCTATCTCTAGCCCTACCCTTTTATTTATAGGTCTAAAAAACTTGGCCCTTAAGTTTCATAATTTTTTCCAAAATACCCATCTCTTGTAGTGCACTCCTACCTACCACCGAGGGTATTTTGGTCCATTTTTTCTCTATTCATTGGACGGCCACTGTGACTTCACGACTTAGCTTCGCCTCGACGTAAGCTTCACGATGGTGCCACATACTCCTCCAGTAGTCCCACTGTTTTGAGACCAAACCGCGAAACCGCCTGCACGCTTCTCAAAGCGTGACTCACCGCCCTGCTTACACCTTAAGCAAGCGCTTCGATGTCGACGTGTTTACTCCGTCATGCGATCCTGACTGCCGGCAAGTCTCTTCAGCTCCCGATCCCTCGGGCCGCCTTGTCACTTGCATCGGCATCCCTTTCGCTTGACTTTGTCAACACGTCGTCTCCATCCGCCTTCAATGCTTTGCTTGACCTCCACGTGTTCAGCTGGGATCACCCTTGACTCCACCCGGCCTTCTTGATCGTCTGGCACCAAGCACTCCGCCGTCGACCGCTAAGTTGCATCCATCACCAGCACACTATGATACAAGCAAACACATATCTCCAACTCCAATTCCAATTAGTCCATAATCATTATGCTCAAATAAAATCTCAAATCAATTCAAATCACATCAAAACTAATGCAAAACCGAAAATCATCAAACCAAATAAATGATAATATCAATCACTCATAAGAAAACCAAAAAATATTTCAATCATATTGCAACATTTAGAACGTAGAATAGTTTTTTTTAACGAAGAACAAAGAATAGTGACCCGAATCTAGAATGTTTTCATGCGTAGGTTCTGTTTGAATCAGAGGCGGACCCAGCCCAAAATTATAGGTAGGGCGGAGTCACCTGCTCCGCCATGAATCAACGCCGCTGAGGTGAAATACATGGTGCAGAGAGATCAACGTGGAGATCTCGCCACCGGAAAGGTAGGGCGGCCGCCCTACCTCGCCCTATTGGTCGGTCCGCCCCTGGTTTGAATGCACGAATCATTTGGAAATATCGCTAGAAATTTCACAGGGTACGGTTTAAGTTTTAGAAAATTCCACGCATTTCAAACCGTGCCTTAACTGATGCTACGGGCCGGGTACTCGTGGCAGTGGAAAACCTGGCTTCACATTTCTCGACCGTCAAACCGCGAGACCGCAGGAGCGAAGCCCGCCAAAAGGAAATGGCGAATTCGTCAGTTCAATTCGAGCTCTCCAGTTCCAGTATGGATTCCCACCACCGCTCGCCGGAGTACAACTCCCTCCTCCTCGCCGGCCCTCGCCTCGGCCCTCTAAAGCAAGCCCACGCGCGCCTCGTCGTCGCCGGCCACAGCCGCTCCCTCCCCCTCACCACCAAGTTAGCTACTCTCGCGGTGGCAGCCGGCGCCGCTTCCTACGCCCACCTCCTGGCCGCTTCCCACCCCGCGCCGGACTCCTTCCTCTTCTGCTCCCTCACCCGCGCCGCCGCGCACCGCAGTCTCCCGGCCGCCGCTCTCACCTTCTACCGTTGCCTCCTCGCCGCCGCCCTACCCTTCTCCAGCTTCGCCTTCACCGCCGTTGCCAAGGCCTGCGCCGATATATCTGCGCTCCGCACCGGCATGGCCATCCACACCCACGCCGTCCTCCTCGGATTTGGCTCCGATCGATTCGTGCAGACGGCGCTTGTTGTGCTCTACTCCAAGTGCGGCCAACTGGCAGTTGCACGCAAGCTGTTCGATGCAATTCGTGACAGAAGCGTGGTCGCTTGGAATGCGATGATTTCTGGGTATGAGCAGAACGGGCTTGCCGAGCGTGCGATCGAGGTGTATAAGAAGATGCAAGTGGCTGGGGAGGCGCCTGATTCTGCGACATTTGTGGCCACCCTCTCTGCTTGTGCACAGGCTGGTGCTCTGGACTTGGGACGTGAAGTGGAGGGATGTATTGTTTCTGAAAGAATGGACATGAGTGTGTTTCTTGGTTCTGCCCTTGTGAATATGTATGCCAGGTGTGGGTTAGTGAACAAGGCTCGCAGGTGGTTCGACATGCTCCAGGAACGTAATGTGGTTACATGGACCTCCATGATTGCAGGATATGGTATGCACGGACATGGCCATGAGGCAATCAAACTGTTCCATTTGATGAGACGCGAAGGGCCACCACCTAATGATGTCACCTTTGTGGCAGTCCTATCTGCGTGTGCGCATGCTGGGTTGGTTAGCGAGGGTCGTGAAGCTTTTGCTTGCATGAAGAGTGTCTACAGACTGGTCCCTTGTGCTGAGCACTATTGTTCTATGGTTGATATGTATGGAAGGGCAGGACTTCTTGATGATGCAATGCAATTTATACGTGACTTTATACCTGGGGAGCCCGGACCTGAAGTTTGGACAGCAATGCTTGGGGCATGCAAGATGCACAAGAATTTCAATCTCGGAGTGGAGGTTGCTGAGCGATTGATTGCCCTCGAGCCCGAGAATCCATCTCACCGTGTGCTGCTTTCAAATATATATGCTTTATCTGGTAAAATGAACCATGTTGAGAAGGTGAGGAATACCATGATCAAGAGAAGATTGAAGAAGAAAATAGGATACAGCTTGATTGAGATAGGGGGTATTGCCCATCTGTTTCGCATGGGTGAGAAGTCTCATCTGCAAACTAGAGAGATTTACCAATATTTGGAGGAACTGATCCATAGGATTACTAATGCTGGTTATGTGCCTGAAACTGATTCGGTGCTGCATGAATTGGAAGAAGAGGAGAGAGAGGTTGCATTGAGATATCATGGTGAAAAACTGGCTGTAGCCTTTGGACTCATGATGAGTGCTGGGAGCACCGCTCCAATCAGGATAATAAAAAACCTGCGGATATGTGGTGATTGCCATCTAGCTATCAAATTCATGTCGGCTGTGGAGAATCGAGAGATAATTGTCAGAGATAAGCACCGGTTTCACCATTTCAAAGATGGCAAGTGCTCCTGTCTGGAATATTGGTGACAAGCCTTCTCTGTCATAAGGTAAAATCTGCAGGTATTTTGTTACGATGTCGTAGTCAAATATATTGATTCTAATTCTCTTCAAAGTCTGATGGGCCTAGTGTTTCTCATCTCATTGAACATCCATGATTCCAGGTAACTTCAAAGTTGTAGCTTTCTAACTCAAACATTAGGATGTTAGAGGGTGCAGAACGAGCTCTGATTTTCTTGGGCTGCTTCTATTGAAGAACGGAGAGTAAGCTACACTGCATACATCCAAGAGGCTACCATCTCGTGTGAGGTTTGGGCTTGTGGCTTAGATCATTCTATCTTCAGTCTTCGACCTTGCTCTGAACAGATAGTAAGACAAGTCTAACTCACTAATCTGAATTTCTTATGACCATCCGTGCAGACCAAAGAAGCTGGCTGACCCTGAGCTGTTGCCTATCAATTTATCATGCTGCTGCTGAAGATCAGTCATCAGTTGCTGGGCTCAAGAGGTTAGTCCTGTCTCCTGTCCCTGACCGAATGTACGAAGAAGCTTCTCGCGCAAAAGCTATATCCCCCTCTCCATTTATGGATAACCGACTATGTTTGAATCCTCGTTCCGCAAATTGCTCGTGTGTCCCCTTCCTTCTCAATCGCCTTATTCAAACATTGGTGACGTCCAATAGGATATATTTATAAGTTTTGCTAATTATCTAGGGACGTTTGCTCAACTTTTAGGCAGAAGGCTGCTAGCATGGTAGACCTTTTTTTTGGGTTGAGAATAGCATGCTACTAGATTTTTGGATCTGTTAGAAATATACATGGGGGAGTAGAGGATAATGACTTTAGTAAACTAATCTATATTTAATGGATAAGGACTCTATATTCCTAACACCCATTCAAATACAAGGCGTATGCAATAGCATTGCATTTGAAAGAGTTGATACTAAATAATAAACTTAGACTAATACATCAAAAACTGTCTCGTCAAAACCGTTGTAGAGTGGTGTCGGGCCGGCAGCCAGGTGAGAGGAGCAGATCAGTGGAGAGCAACACAGATGGGTAGGGAGAGAGAGCTAACGGGGAAGGAAGTCTACTGGTGGATAGATTAGATCTGGACGAGTAGCGATGTTCAAAAAAACTTGGCTGTGATAGTATGTTAGGAATAGTAACTTATATTCAATAGTAGTCTCTGTGGGCAATATATAGAGTATATGGAGAGTACATGATAATGAAACCTAACCTATACGTAATAGATAAGGACTCTATATTCCTAACAGGATTATCGCTCTGCTTTGCAACGTTCTTTTGAAAAGACTATCTCTCCATAGTACTCCTACGGGCCTATGCAACGTCAATCAGATTAAGATCTTATTTGATAGAACTTCAGCTCTGAGATCCATGCAAGCTCTAAAATTTGTAGGATAAAATAAAATAGTTTAAATATCTATTTTCAGTTCAAAATAAGAACAAGATGACTAAAATAAAGATCCTCAATCGATCCACAACTTCAGCTCCAAGAATTTATGGAGTTATAGATGCCAACTCTAGTAATTTTTAGAGCTAGAGCTCACCAAAACACATCCTAAGTTATGAGCACAGTGTCCCAGTCAACACAACAGTGTTATATCATGTTCCAAGATATCTAGAATTATTACTTTCCGTTTCACAATATAAGCCCAACTTTTGAAACGTTCCACAGTCAGCATTATAGTTATTAAAGCATTCCACTCGCTATCCCTGCTCTAAATTCTAATGCTGCAAAAGAGAAAGAGGTTGAGTAGCTATAGCATGCCATTTAACAGGTGTGTGCATGTTTAGGTGCCATGGAGTATCGATTTTGATGTCGTCTTTGCACAGTGTGCCAATGAAACGGTGTAGGGTTTTCTGTCCGCAGGCTGGTGGGGACGTGTGGTGCTCTGCCAGGAAGCTCCGGCGCCGACTCTTCATTGCGCGGCGGTCTCACACTGGAAGTTGTGAGCGTCACCTTGGGGGCGAGAAAGCGTGGCTGCAAAAGGGTTGATGTGTTTGCTCTTTTGTTTCCTTCTTCTGCTGGCTGGTGGGGATGGCGCGGAACATAAGTTCGAGTAATGCACTAATGCCTGACACTGCACTTTACAGTCAGGCTTGATTTGGTGTCGGAACCGTGGCAAATGCGCGCTTGGGTTGATCGCTAACTGTAAATGCAATCAAATATGGGTTTTAAGCGTCGTTATCTTTCAAATTTGTCTCAATTTGATGGCCACCATTTTCCGACGGGTTGTATTTGCGCATATTTGACCCATGAGAGCGAAACACCAGTACTTGAAGTCTTCAACCATAGTTCCCTTTCTGAAGGAATGGTCATGTTTACCCGTGCTCTCGGGTGGCATTGGACATTTGGACGATTCTTCTCACCTCTCGAAAGGAAAATTACCGGAGCCCATACAGAGCCCATGAGCCGAATGGTGTTCATCTCCACGGGCTCAACAATAGCCTCCACTGAAATCGATGACAACTCACGCTTTTTAAAACCCTCGCGCGAGATTCAGCTTGGTACAAGTGTGCATTCCCGCGAATTCGCAAACTTAATCCATATGCAAGTAGGCCATATCCTACGTGGTCTCCATGTGTCATTGACAAATATTCAGACGCAGCAAGCCCCAGAGCCTTTTCCTAGAAAAGAACTTCAGAAATGACAAGGCGGATCACATCGCTGCACGATGGCGACACCGCCGCCTCTCCGCGCACCGCCCCTTCACACTGACTGCACCGCCCCACCGGGTCCTCCATCCACTGCGGCCCACACGTCAGCAGCAGAGCCGCGTGCGCGTGCAACCTGCGACGAGCTGGACGATCCCGAACCCGTCGAATCGAACGGCGAGCGGCCCAACAACCCCACACCTATGAATTCGAGCCGCAGGATGCGCCTGGGCCGCAATCTGCCGTCCGATGGCGGTCCGGCTCGCGGATCCGGCCGTAGAATATGAGTTTGATTTCGAAAGCGAAGAGTGGGAGAGAGAGAAAGGGGACAAGAGAGGAGAGAGAGAAGGGGGGGAAAGACCGAAAGAGCGAGCAGCAGCAAGAGGGGCAATCCACCCCAACTCTCTCAAAATCCGCCATTCCCCTCCGCCGCAAACACGCGCCGAAGCTCGCGGCGGCACCTCCGCCGGTCCTCCAACGCGGGGCCTCCGCCCCGTCTGATCCGGCGCCGGCGGCCACGATCTCGCTTCTGGTCCCGGCAGGCCGCCGCGAATTGGGTTGGCGTTACCGTGGGCGGGGCCCTTTTTTTGATCTAGTAGCCTCGGGGTTGACTGGATGGCGGGGAAGGAGCAGAGCGGCGGCGGGCGGCCGCCGGTGCCCGCGGCATCCATGCAACCGCCGATTAAGAAGTTGGTGAGGCAGCTCGACTTCAACTCGGCGGTGTTGGCGGGGAACCCTGCGATGGCGGCAGCCGCGGCCGCTGTGTCCAGGGCGCTGCAGCCGAGGGCGGTGCCCGTGGGGTTCCCGCATCCGCAGCACGCGAGGGCTGTGGTGCCGTTGGGGGTGCCGCAGCAGCTGCAGGCGCGGGGGCTGCCGGTGATGCGCCCGCATCAAATGGTGGGGCACGTGCCGCTGCCGCTGCCGCGGCAGGCGGTGTCGGTGTCGGTTCCCGTACCGCAGCTTCGCCCGACGCAGGCGCAGCCAGTGCCACGGCCCCCGGTTGCCGTTCCCTTGTGAGTGTCCCCGCTCTGAGATTTATATCTAGCCTCGAAGTTTTGAAAGTTCCGCTTCTCTGTTTGATACTTTGGAGCTTCCCTTTTTCGTATTGATTCACGTAGCTGAACTTGAAGGTTTTCTATTTTTTTCTGATCATCACCACGAGTCCGAAACTTGGTTTACAGATTTTACTTTGGACTTGTCTTTCCTTGGAAACGTAGACACATATTTGCATTAGATGAACTTCTTGGTTTTAGACTGGCATTTCTAGCAAATTTTTAGCACGTACGTTCTATAGATGATCCCATTGCTGCGATATTTCTAGTGTTTCCTTTCTTCTTAACTTCGCGTCATGCTCCTGGATACTCTATTTCTAATTATGCTTTGTTCCCTTGTATTATAGGAAGCCAGAGTCACCGAAACCGCGGGCAAGACTCTATGAAGGGAAAGATGGCACCCCCACGAAGAAGAAGTGCTGCAACTGCAGGAACTCCAGATGCTTGAAGTTGTAAGTCAGATTCTATCCTTCTTAGCTTGAGAAGAATGCAATATCACAAAGGGAGATTTGTCAATGAGGATTGTGTTCTCCTTTTAGCAGCGCATGCATTCTTTGGCATACTGTAAAAGAGGCTAGGATGTTGTCTAAAAAAAGAGGCAAGGAGCTGAAAGAGTAATGTATGGCCAGCTGAAATATTTGTATGGCATTATATATGCGGAATCTGCTTGAGCTATGGCCTCACTACTGAAGTTTCCTCACTACTGAAGTTTCTCCATGGTTTCTTAAGGAGCTAGAGCTTCCTCTAATGGAGTTTAGACTTTAGAGTTAGAAGGTGTAACTATGTGATGCACTGAAGAGGAATGTCACAAACTGTTTAGATTGTTCGATGTTTCATGATGTAGGGATATTCTTGTAGGTTAGATGAATAATACTAATAGTTATACAAATAAATTGAAAAATCTAACACTCATTCAGTCCTTCATATCCTCACTAAAATCCTAATTTCCGACTCTCTGCACACTTTCACAAATCTGTACAATTTGTTATTGTTTTGGACCTTCCTATCTTGAGTCAGACCTCCTCCCTTTTTGAAATATGAAAAATGTTTTGCTGTTTCAATACCTTTTCAAGCTGTACAACTTCCCATTTACTGATGCTATCCATTGGAAACTTTTTTATGGTTATTTATGCACAGGTACTGTGAATGTTTTGCTTCTGGTGTTCATTGTGATGGATGCAACTGCACCAACTGTTTTAATAATGTTGAGAATGACGCCGCCAGACGTGAAGCTATTGATGCTACATTGGAGCGTAATCCAGATGCATTCAGGCCTAAGATTGGGAGCAGCCCACATGCGAATCGGAGTAATGTATGTTTTGAGGTCCAAATCTTATTCAAATAGTCACTTGCTAAGTGACTGCATATTTTCTGTCTGCTATTCCTTGAGTATCATTTGCTCGTCCTAGCAATGCTCATGCACATGTTGGAGATCCAAAGCTTATTCTAACTAAGAGGAGTTGAATTGAAACACCACTCTAGCTGAAGGGAAAAAATTTAGAAAGTTGTGAGGCTTGAGAAATTTACACCAGAAGTTTCCTTAGAAAACTTAAAAACTTTTACATTTTAGTGGCCTTCTCCTGCTAGTCATCTTCTCTGTTTGGCTCTCAGGAACGTCATGCCTCAGTCATAGGAAATGCGTATAAATGTACTTCTACATGTGCTTGTTTTTTCAAAGATTCATACATTAGCAACTTAATTTGAATCCTTAAATCAAATATTAACATACCATCTTCAACATGGTTTAGAATGGAAACATGCCACTATTGAATCTTAATCAAATATTGATAGGCTTCCTGTCAAAAAATTACTCTAATAAGTAATAAAGTAGGGGGGGGGGGGGGGAAGACAAAGTAAGTGAAAAGTCCAATATCAAATCCTCCATGCAAAATGCTTGCTACCTATGCCGCCAACAGTAAATATTTGCATGTTTCCTTTCATCCCACTTATAATATGAAGTACCACCTCCAGCCAAAAATAGATGTCATCCTAGAATGCACGCAATCAAGCTTTCATACGTTTGGCTATTTATGTATTAAAACTACTTAGATTTGTCATGATAAAATAATATTAATAGATTCACTGTCAAAAGTACTTTAATGTCATTATAAGTATTAGTTTTCTGAAACATATACTTAGATAAAGTAATGGTCAAATGTGTGCATTAGAAACTGTATCGATGTCCTAAACAGCATCTGAATAGACCGGAGGTAGTGTTTTTAGTTCAAACAAGAATCATGTTTTTGATAGGAAGCACGCATGCATGTTTTGTCTTGATATTTGTAACTAATGATAAGTGAGAACTATTGTATTTCTCATCTAGACCATGTTAATTGCGTTGCCATGACTTGTGTAATTGATACTAGTCCATGAAATTGCCAGGAGGCATCAGGGGATCTCCCTTTAGTAGGGAAGCATAATAAAGGGTGCCACTGCAAGAAGTCAGGATGCCTCAAGAAGTACTGTGAGTGCTTCCAAGCTAATATACTATGCTCCGAAAATTGCAAGTGTATGGATTGCAAAAATTTTGAAGGGAGCGAAGAAAGAAGAACTATTTTCCAAGGGGATCAAAAAAATGCCATTCACATGCAGCAAGCAGCAAATGCAGCAGTAAATGGTGCCATTGGGGTTACAGGATTTCCTTCTCCTTCCACATCAAGGAAGAGGAAACACATAGACCCTTCACTTGACCATTCGAATAAAGAACATGTAGTGAACAGGAATGGCCACCTACCTCAGGTAATGGCCAGTCAATGATTTCAACATGCACAGTTTTTGCCTCATTTCTTTATCTGTGCATAGCTTTGTGTTTTTGAGCTGTTGACTTCAGAAGTAAGTTAAAGCACTCTGTTTCGTCACTGGTAGTGCGAATGTTATGCTGTGCATAACATGAAGTGAGGTGATGAACCAGGCCTGTGTCATTGAGAGCTAGTTGTTAATAAACACTGTTCCTGGGTATGGTTGTAAAGGAAATAAGTTTCTCTTTGCACCATCAGTGCCAATGCCAAAGTGATGCAACGGTTACATTTACTGACATCCCTGGCAGCATAACATAAGGAAAACGGAATCTACTTACCTACCCCACTCTTCAGCCTGCATAGAGCCATAGGCTGCCTTACCAGTTTTATGCATTGGAACTAGGTAGAAGAGGTCAACTACTGAAGTATAAGAACTTCACAAGCAAGAAGAGTGACGATACCACGTTTCTTACTTAAACTTAGTTAATACTAATCGTCAACATATATTTGAGGGCACTTTTCTTTTTACATGACATGATGATAAAGCAGTGTTCACTCCTCACATTCTGCTCCTAGTAGATAGTGACATCTTATGAAATTAGAATTATTTTTGGTACTTTTTGTGAGAAAGGACAAATTATTCTAGAACAGAACTGCAAATAAAAGTTGACTTTTTGCAAGGAGATAAGATAAAGGTACTTATAGCAACAGTTAGTATGAGATTACGACAAGGCTAGTTGTATATACTCCTACTTCATACTTTAACCAGTCTATTTATCAGAAGAATGCAGTACCTGATGGTTCACTTCCAATAAGCCAGTCTGCGCATCCTCCTACTCTGGGCCCCTTTAAAGTTACCTACAGGTAACTGTCAGCTATACAACATTTTCCTAGAATGCCTATCGTATCTGTTTTCTATTGACGGGTTTATGCAATCCTACTTCAGGCCCCTTTTAGCAGATATTGTTCAAGCAGAGGACATAAAAGAACTCTGTAAGCTTTTGGTGGTGGTATCAGGAGAGGCTGCAAAGGCATACACCGGTATTGCTCTTGGCATTATGCTGGTTTTACTTTTTTTTCAGTTTTACCAGTTCGTATGGTCAAATATCCTGGTGATCCTGCCAGTATGCTTATCTTTGTGATACTGCATACAAGTTCTTCTTTTCTGTTCTTGCTTGAAAATTTAGATTGTATCTGTTTTCTCTGTTAACATCATTTCTTGAGCTTGGAACTTGGATGCTGATGAGGTGGTGTATCAAAGTTTCTTTTGAAAACAGCTATTGGATAAGATATTGTGGACCCTAAGTGTTAATGCTTCACCCCTTCGAACAGAAAAAAATTGTAAGATATTTACTAGGACTTTTCTTGGATGTGCAGCTATTACTGATAATGTAGTTCAATAATTTTCTAAGCTTTGCACAATATGTTCAAGGTTACTATTTGCCTTTTTCCTGTTGAAACCATATTGTACAAGAGTTTAATGGTGAGTAGTGGTAGTTTTAATGACATTTAGCGTTTATCGAATCATCTATTGTTGTTTTTACTGCATATTTACAGTTTTCAATTTGTTAGATTTATTCTGTTTATCAATATAAGGTATGGCCGCGTCATATGTGGCATTGTTTTGATTTTTTTTAACCTGAACCAGCAATAGCATTGCACTCATTTATGTTAAGAGAGAACAACCAAGAGCAGTAAAAAGAGTGATTTACATAGTCCGGCATAAGGGATATTAGCTTTATGGTTATTTTCTGCTCATTGGTTAAAAAAACAGGTAGGAAAGCCCAGCAAGAGGTGGTGTCAGAGAAGGAAGATGAAAGGGGAAGGAAGAAGGAAGATAATAAGGGAGGTTCCCTAGCGTCGACAAACCATGATAGAGAAGAAAATAATCAAGATCCAGATAAAAAAGCATCAGTTGATGACCGTTCAAACGGAGCACCTCATACAGACAAAGCTCTTTTAGAAGAATCCAGACCTAATTGTGCTGATGATCAGAAGTCCAATAGGCCTATGTCTCCTGGAACACTAGCACTGATGTGTGATGAACAAGATACAATGTTTACGACTTCTCAAAATGTTGTTGCTCAGCAGACGGTTGCTGTTAACGAGAACCAATCTGAACTGTATGCAGAACAAGAAAGATGTGTGCTGACGGAATTCCGTGAGTGCCTCCGTAAGCTTGTGACATGCGGAAGAATGAAAGGTACACCAAACATTCCTATTCATCGTGCTAACACAAAATTCTTGCACATGACCTCATCTTGTTACTTTAAGTCATGATTATACATGATAGTGTTAATATGGCCATGGGTGTATAGGTCACTGGTCGTATTTATTTTGTTCTTTGGCAAGTCCTCGTGTAACAAACTTCGCCATAATGGGCGTGTGGTTTGTATGAGTTTTCTTAGACTCCTTTTCTTCTTCTTAATATAATGATGTGCAACTCTTCTGCGCGTTTGAGAAAAAAATATATACATGATAGTGTTAATGATTTGTGTCCATCTGACTGAATGGGCTTACTCAGTTTCGTGTCCGCTGACTTAAGAATTGGATTTGCTGTTTCATTTATACAATCTGTTGTACTAGTGCTTGCTTCCCTGTTGTGATGTTGTCCGAGAAGTGAGATCCATTAATAAATCTAGAAGGCTGAAGCGCTTATGTATGCTTGTGTCAATGCATCTTTTCTGTTTGCTTTGTAAGACTAGGATGAGTTTAATCCTGGATATTCTCCCCTGCAGAGGAAAGGTACACCATGGCGATCAAATCTGAAGTATCTGGCCATCCTGGACAGGTAAATGGTGTTTCTCAAGTACCGCATTCAAAAGTAGATGCACCTGCTGTTGTAAAAACATTTCTGCAGAGTTCCAGCAGTCATCCTGTAGCTGGAAACCCTGTTACTGGGCATTTGGACAAAAAACTGAAGCCTGAGAATACATAGGTGTCTCAGGTTTGTATTTGGGGTGTAACAATGATCAAGAGAATCATGTTTTGCACCCTCTTAACAGGTTGACCAGATACATGTATCAGTCTTGATCAATAATTTAGATTCTAGAGAGTTCCAATTTATTCTCATTGGTCAGAATAAGTGTAATGCTGGATAGTTAGTTTAGTCATAAATGCATTTAACCTTATCGTATTATCTACATTTAATTCCTCTCCTTTTGATTTCCCTCTTGAAATTTCACCAATCGCCATACTAATAGCTGATATGAGATTGTTCCGTATAACATCATGTGTCATTTACCACTGACCAATTCCCTAGGGAAAATTTCGTTTAGCAACACTGCAAAGATGAAGCAGGACGTGTTCTCTGGTGGCCAGGAGGTAGGGTAGCAAAGCTATCCATCTGGATTGAGCCCTCGTTTGTCACCGTGGCACTGTTGTTATTTTCCAACTCCCGTGATCTCTCTAGCGCCATTAGTGCACTACATCAGTTCCATGGTTTTACAATTGGATTTGAGTTGGTTCATGGGTAGCTCCCGATTGCAATCAGTTCCTAACTGGGGATTTGGAGATTTTTAGGCAGCCTGAGTGCATGACATTTGGTTATTAACCCACGAAACACTTGGGTAGGCCTCTATGTTGAGGGCTGGCTCTTACTGAATCCTTGACTTCGTTTCATTCTTGAATATGAATTGATTGCCAAATTTTGGATGTAAAATATGCAACTCGTTCTTGAATATGAATTGATCGGCAGCAATATTCGGTTAGGAATGAATCTAGGGATTGGTTCTTATTTCTCGTACAAGAGGTCCAAGCCCAAGTCTTGCTACTGGGAGAATGGTTTTAATCACACTAACCAACATGTACAGGAAATAGATATTGCTTCTAGAGAGTGAAAATGGTAACACTCATTGCTCACATACAGTTAAACATTACATCTCGCCAGGCCTAAAGAGAACCGATGACAGAATGCTTGTTGTCCACTGTTGCCTCAAAAAGTTACTGCCCCAAGATTCGAGACACTGAGCTTTTGATGTTCTTCAGAAACTCTTCCCTGCAAATAATATTGGACTAGTAAATCCGAATGCACAAAAGGTTTAGTAGGGAGTATGTTGTATTTTCATTGATGTCAATGTTCGGCATACCAAAAAGAAAAATGCCATCCGACTAAAAAGAAAGGCATTACATTGTGGAACATATGTCTGCACAAAAAGCTAGCTAATGATGTTTTCGTTAATGATACTAAAGAGTGGGATTTCAATAGAGAATTCAATGGACGCTCAAAAAGTTTTGCTCTACCCCATAGGATGATAAAATTTTAGTTCATACCAACAACGCGTAACTTTGTCGTATTAATTCCTCGTACAGCAGATAAAAAAAATCCTCGTACAGAATGCAAACCCTTGGGAAGTGTATGGATATGAAAGTCATGCAAACCTGTCTGGCTTGAAGAGGAGATTGTTGTAGATGAACAGCTGAAACGTCAAAAGGAGTTGTGTAGTGATAGTACAGAAAATATTTGAAAAGGATGGGAAAAGTTTGTAGAAGGTTCTGCAGAACTTACCCATGCAACTAATATCCCAATTAATTCAAAGAGAAGAGGAAGAACAGGGAGCTTATCAATGACCTGAAGGTGAAACAATGCAAGAACCAGATTAATCTTATATGCCTTGTAGCAGAACACTTTCTACTGTCAGGAACTGAGAGCTGCATATTTGAAGATAGGCCATTTGGAATTCACCTCAACTAGATTTACTGAAGCCCATATTGCAGCTATTGCTGCGAAGCCTATACCAGCTAAAGCAAAGATGTCTTGGGGAGTGCTGAACTGTTTCAATTCAAGAAAAACAACAACAACAACAACAACAAAGGACGAGCCTGATGAGTTTCTTATCATAAATTGGTGCCTCATGGAAGTACAATTCAGAATAAATATACTGGAGAAGCTGAACAAAGCATAACACCAAGGTTACTGCACTGATGCATTGGGCACCGGGAGTGATAATGCTTGTTAAGTTTTATTGTTCAAGACTACAGCCATGGATTATTTTTTTTCTGTATTGTCAGTACGATGTTTCCCAGCTACGTAGTAGGAGTAGTATCCAATCTTGAAGAAGCCAAATTTGCTTAGCGAATGTGACTCAAGGACAAGAAACTCACGGAGTTCTTGACGTATTTCACGATGCTCCCGGACGATTCTGATGAACTGTCTTGCGCAACCTTTGCAACGATACCGCGGCTCCTTATCCTCCTACCTGCGCCACGCATCGCCGAGCACATCATGCGTGCAGAACTCAACACCGTGCCTGGATACAGAGGTACCAGGAGGAAAACACGCAGCAGAGCATGGTGAGCGACTGAGAGGTGAATCACCTGAGAATCCGGGAGAGGGCAGCCGTGGGAGATGGCCGGAGAGGTTCTTCGTCCTGCCGCATGGCATGAGAGCTGCTGCGGGTTGCGCAACGGCAAGGGCACCGGCCATCATGGCTGCCCACCCCTGAGAATTGTTGCAGAACGGGCGATGGGTGCGTGGAAGGACCGAAGAACTGTTCGGCCACCCGTCTGCTGCCCTGCACCGGATGTGAACCAAAGCTCTCTAGGCCACTAACGCAACATCACATGGCCAATTTGCAGATTGCCCCCTGCCTATTGCAGATATTTTGCATCGTCTCCTCCAGCAGATGTCAGTACAGTGACGACAAAGAAGCACTACGGACTCCGGTCAGTGCTGGAGATCATCAAGCCGCTGAACAAACACCAGATTCCTTAATCACGATGCACATGTCGTACTTGAAATCATACAAAACACTAGACGGAGAATCCAACATGCAGCACTGCTGCTGCAGCCTCGCAAGAAGCACTCTACCTTACAGTACGCCCGTGACGAGCCCAGCACGGCGCCGCGTCGTCCAAGCGCCCAGGTCTCTCTGTCCGTGCCCGCCCCGCGAAGAAAGCCCGTAGCGCGTGCGTCCCCTCGTTCATTTTAGAGGCAATCCAATGTATACCATCAACATTTATCAAAATCCTCAATCTATCCTAAAAAAGTTCTCATCTCTCGTATAGCTCTACTGAAAATTGTTCTTACCATATATGTCATTATTATCATAAAGATATTAATTATAATGACACACACGTAATAAAAAGCTAAATTTCTCTTCCATATGTGTTACTACCATCAGCTTCATTACGACAACAATAGCACACAGAGAAAAAAAAAATTTATGTAATGACACATGAGGAACAAAAATGTCAATGTAAAAAGTAAGAGTCCCCTGTCAACAGAGCCCAGGCTGATATGTGCCAGCTAGCGGTTGATAATTTTAAGACCATGGTCTACCTACGCGACCAGACGAGGCTAGCACGACCAGTCTATTGGTCGCAGATGGAAATCTCGCGTTCCATCTGCGACCAGCGCGAGGCAGGTACTCACCTAATTAATATAATAGTATTTAATGTCATCCACTCACGAATTTTTCTTCCCTAGGCACTCTTTCGGCAAGCGAGTTCGTGGGCTGACGTAGAGATATCGTGACATGTCCCATAGCATTTAATACTATAGGATGGCCGAGCAGTCATGCGTGACGAGCGCGCAACAAACGTAGCGATGGTTGGCGGATGGGACTGGACGTGCAGGACGACTAGGCCGGGCCAGACCAGGTGTGCTCGTCACCCGTAATGATGACCTAGAAGTATCTATCTTTGTTAGGTATAGCGTGACCACCGTATTTTGGCACATTCTGCTTGTATGTATATTTCGCCTCCTACTATATAAAGGAGGAGGACTGGGCTTGTAATAGGGACGAGATAATCCAACTTATAAGAAAATACACAGTACATATGGCTATTATCCCAAGGAAGGCATAAATCTAGATAAATCTTGGTGTTCTTGAGTTCCTTCGACACACATATACTCACCAACAGACACTGAAAACGTTGATCACACACCCATCGTTCGGCATACCCTGGATATATTGTCAGTGATTAAGCATCGATAGTTGGCGTGCCAGGTAGAGGCACCTTTTCACGTTTCGTCAAGTGTTGATAAGTCGATTGGGCTACCTATGACTGAATCCATGGCAACCGCTAAGTCCCATTATGGGGAGCCTGATCGCCGTAAGGTATTTGTCATGGGATACGACACAGATGAGCTCGTGTGTTGTAAGCCTGGGACACCGAATTAGAGCTCGAAAGCTTCGAGACTCAACGTGAAGTATGCATGACAGACCATGCAGCAGGGGGCATGTCCCGGGCACTATTAGTGAGCCTCAGGCCTTGCACCTAGGAGAAATTGGTCTGACACCGAACAAGGAGGCACTCCGATATAGCCCTCGCATAGGGTGCTATCCTCGGTGGCGTCGCCGTCTAAACCATCACACAACACGAGCGTTAGGGGCTCCCCTCTTCGCGATATATCGTCGCTCCACACTCAACAACTCGACTAAGAGGTAATGGTGTAGAGGAAGATACTATCATCTAGCTCTCAAAAAATTTCAACTAAAAAAATTACTCCCTTCATTTTCGTTTACTTATCATTGTTTTTTACTATAGTAAATTTGACTATGTGTTTTTCTAAAAAATATTTAAAGATACTTAATACTTTTATATTATTAAATTTATCATTAAATAACCTTTATTAGTATTGTATATTTTAAGTATCCATATTTTTTTTAAAAAAAACACTTGATCAAATTTACTATAGTAAAAGGCAGTGACAAATAAACGAAAACTGGGTAAGTACTTTTGGAATGATAAACAAAAAGGACAAAATTCAGGATCCCTTGGAATTTATCTTTTGTTTTTTATTGTATAAATCATATTTTTGTTTGAATTTTTTAAGAGCTAGATGATAGTATTCTCTACATCACATAATTTTTATGACTATTTAGGTAATGTTTTGAGTTTTGAGAGCGTCAGAATACAACATTTTTCTATTTTTAGTCTTATCACCATTCCACCGAGTGATCTGTAATTTTTTTAAACGGACACATATATTTATATTTTTTATTTAAAATATATAAAAATAAAAGATCTAGAGGAAAGTCCGTTTAAAAAGGCATAACTAGATGAAAGTACACCAGTAAAACAGTTCTAGTTTTCATCTAAAAAATAACAATGGTTTTCCCCAAGCAATTTGTTGAATTCGCCTTGGGGTGAATGCATGGCGGACACGAGAATCTGCTCCTATCTGTGCGGGGTGTGCCTTGGGCCAGCCCAGGGACAGGGGTGCCCGAGAAGGGCCCATGGTTAAAGAGGTTCCAGCCTACCAGGCAGGAAGGCCCACCATAACTTTTTTATTTTTAAATAAAAATACAAATATATACGTCCATTTCAAAAAAAATGAAGATATAGGCTCCAATAAAAAATATTTTGTTCCTCAAAAACCAAAGAACTATCGAAATGCTCATGAAAATTTCTAAAAAAATTATGTGGTGTAGAGGATACTATCACCTAGCTCTCCAAAAATTTCAACTAAAAAAAACTTACTCCCTTCATTTTCGTTTACTTGTCACTGTTTTTACTGTAGCAAATTTGACTATGTGTTTTTTTTCTAAAAAATATTTGTATATACTTAAAACTTTTATATTATTAAATTTATCATGAAACAAACTTTACTAGTATCGTATATTTTAAAAAAAAATTGAAAAAATCTTCATCAAATTTACTACAGTAAAAGACAGTGTCAAGTAAATGAAAACTGAGTAAGTACTTTTGGAATGATAAACAAAAAGGACAAAATTGAGGATCCCTTGAAATTTATCTTTTGTTTCTTATTGTATATGTCATATTTTTGTCTGAATTTTTTTAAAGAGCTAGATAATAGTATTCTCTATATCACATAATTTTTATGACTATTTTGATAGTGTTTTGAGTTTTGAGAGCACCAGAATCCAACATTTTTCTATTTTTAGTCTATCACCATTCCACCGGGTGACAAGTATAGGGCGATAGGAGTTTAGATCTGTAATTTTTCTAAACGGACACATATATTTACAAATTTTAATTTAAAATATATATATAAAATAAAAAATCTAGAGGAAAGTCCGTTTAAAAAGGCAGAACTAGATGAAAGTACACCAGTAAAACAGTTCTAGTTTTCATCTAAAAAATAACAATGGTTTTCCCCAAGCAATTTGTAGGACGTCCTAAGATAACAATGTGTATGACGATCGTAAGTATAACTGACAGTTGTAACGATCTGTCAGAAAACAGAATTCCCCTTAGTTTTTTTTTAACCTTATTGGGTGTTTGGATGAGTGGTATTTCGTTGGAAAAAGATATACTATATATTAAGTTCAAAGTTGAAATTTCAAATGAAATATCCCCAATCTAAGCAGTCCCTTCGTAGCTGTTATACTGAGTAAAACATTAGTAAGACCACAGTTGTTAGGATCAAGAATCTGGATACAGATAGTTGTTCAATTTAGTCTCAGCAAACAGTAGCAACGAACTGCAGGAAAATCACATCCTATGCAAACTCAAACGAAAATATGGTCCTGCAGATTCCTGCTAGCTGAGGTGTTTTGGATTGATCAAATGACCAGGGTATTCAAAGAATCCCCACTTTCAGATGAGAAGCAGCGACAGCAGCTCAGCAAGCAGCTTGGCTTCTCTGCACGCCAAGTTCTGGTTTCAGAACCGACAAACTCAGATCAAGGTACGCTACCTAAATAGTTGCCCACCACCGCATGAATCCCGATTACTACTCCTCTAATTGCGTGACTACTACTAACTTCTGGTTTGATCTGTTCAGGAAATCCAGGAGCGGCACGAGAACTCGCTGCTAAAGTCCGAGCTGGAGAAGCTCCAGGAGGAGAACCGGGCCATATGAGAGCTCATCAAGAAACCATCACGCTGACCGAGCTGCGGCGTCGCGACCTCCAGCGAGACCGACGCCGCGCAGCGGCCACCGTAGAGCAGCTGCTGCGGCTGGAGAACGCCCAGCTCAAAGCCGAGGTTTGCATGCAGCTCTTTGATGTGGTTGCAAACACTAACGCAGCGGAAGTGGAACACCGCGCCATTCAGATAGAGAAGGTGCGGGGGACGCTGGAAAAAGCCGCCGCCGATGCGGTCGTCTCCCCGGCCCCGCCGTCGTGCTCCCCGCGCGCCATCCAGATCATCATCAGCAGGAGCTCCTTGGACGGCTGCGACGGCAGTGGCTTCCTGGGCCACGACAAGACGAGCATCCTGGAGCTGGCCGGCCGCGCACTGGACGAGCTGACGACGATGTGTTCCTCCGGGGAGCCACTCTGGGTGCGGAACGCCGAGAGCGGGCGGGACGTTCTGAACTACGACGAGTACGTGAGGCTGTTCGGGCGCGACGATGACTCCGACGACTGGCCGGCGTGGTCGGTGGAGGCGTCAAAGGGGGCCGGGGTTGTGTACTTCGACACAACGCAGCTTGTGCACTCTTTCATGGATGTGGTATACCACCATTCTTCTCGCAGCCTGTTAAGCGTGCGTTTGATATTGTGATCTGTACACAGTACACTAAACCACAGTATTTTCATCTCTGAATTTCGTGCAGATCCAATGGAAGGAGCTGTTTCCGTCCATGATCTCGAAGGCGGTGACGCTGGGTGTGATCCATACAGACGAGAACGCTGACCGAGAGACGGCATCGTTCAATTGGTAAACCCGATTCATGCTTTTCTCATCGGAAATAAACTCTATAGAACTCGATCTTATATAAAATCTTCTCCGCTCTAATACACATATTTACTCTCTTATCTTCAATCTAACTATTAAATCACAAAATAAATAATATGAATAAAATCTTACGAAGACCTTTCTAAACAAAGTCTTATGAAATTTATTTCCCGTCTCCTCGTGATCGAAGAATGATCTGTACGAAATTCTGACTGTTTACTGGCTTCAGATGTTTCCAGAGGTGCTGATGCTCCAGTCGTACCCTTTAAATATGAGAGCTTCCTTCGCCACTGCAAGAAGCTCATTGCAGAGAGATGGGCTGTAGTCGATGTCTCCTTCGACAAGGTTGAACCAGATGCACAAACGTCCTCGGCGGTTTGCAAGTGCTTGAAGCAGCCCTCGGGGTGCATCGTAGAAGAGCGGATCAAGGTGATTGTGTTAACATGAAAAGATGTTACGTTAAACACTGAGCACCTTAAGTGCATAGTTTAGTAAGTACCACCTAGGATATCTCGATTGTAGTGTTACGTTGTTGGACCTTCCACGTCATCCACGCTTGAGAGGGACCCGTCAAAACGTGGATAGTCGATGGCTTATTCTTGATTGTCGAGATCAAGAACATATAGTAATATAGATTGGAAGAGATAACATGACTACAGAAGCTAGACAAAATAAATAAAAAAATGAAACATAGATGTGTTTTGATCTATTGGTTTTTTTATCAATCGGCCATGACCCTCTCATATTTAAAGGGTAGTAGGTCTTAGCCGTACAAGATCAGAACTCCTAATTCAAACCGAACGGAACTTACAAATATGATTCAATTTGTCTTTCGATCTCTAAACTTTCTATAACTAACATATCTTTCCTAATTAACCACGTGAACTCCTATATATCTACCTGAGTATTCTTTATTACAGTTCAGCCTTTATGGTTCACTGGTCATAGGTACAGTTCACTTGTTGCATATACTGTTCATCTAGTTGGAGGACACTATTTACTAGTCGGGGGTATTGTTCTTCACTGCTCAGAGTACTATTCTTCACTAGTCGGAGTTACTGTTCATCTAGTTGGAGTACCATTCATTGATATTGTTCAAGCACCTCAGCCACCTATTCTTCCTCCTCATGTCGGCCACCACCCTCTCTGACGTCATCTCGAGCTCCGGCCCTTCCCCAACTCCTACAACCGAGCTACAAGATTGCTAGGGCGTGGTGAGAACCCCCACCCCTCCTATTTCATTCCTATGGCCGGATCTACCGGCATCGGGCTAAAAAGAGCTCAACAATGGCCGCTGGCACCATTGGAGGCAATAGCCAAGTGTCGGTCATTTTCGGCTTATGTATGTTATCCTACATAATAGAGAAAGTCAATATGATGCTCTAGGTCCAAAATACATGCCCCAAAAGCCATTAGAATAGTTGCCAGAGAGATCCTTGGCTAAAATCAGCATTTCTGACCTCCAATGGTTGCCGGAGGTTTCGGGTCACAACCTGAAGGTTTCAGGTGATCCTAGCTAAAAATATTCGAGGACCTCCACTCGAAGATTCACCCGGATTGTACTGTTCACCATGCGTTTTTTTCTTTTCTTTGCTGAAACTTGTAAAATTTCTTTGTATCTCCAAAAATTATGAAACAAAAATTTTAGTTTCATAATAACCTCCTCTATCTATTAAAAATATCCTCAGCTATGAAATAATTATTAACTTTCTAAGATAAATTAATTATGTTAAGGCTTCATTAACTAAACATTAATTCTTTACAAGTTCAAAATTGATGAAATCAATTGTGCTAGTCTTATTATGACTTGTTCTAACTAGTAAAAATATTTTCATGTATTATAAAGCATATTTAATGGCATTTTAGCATATATTTATTGCGATTCATTCTTTTCTTTAGTGATCGTCGAACCAGAATATAACAGTTTTCATGAAGGGGTTTGACGTTTGATCCCGAATTAAAGAGAATTAGCAAGGTAAGTATCTAAGTATATTGCATCCTTTGGTTCAAACCGAATGAAGTCTAAATTGATAAATTACTGCTTATATATGGTTGCATGTTTAGTGAATCGATGTCTGGCTTATATGGGTAGAACATATATTGTTGCATTACCTCTAACTTGAGTTATTGTTTATCCATATCATTGTAGCTTTGGTAACATTGTTGATGTATAATTACAAATCTGTTCCATATGCTTAGCAATGCATAGATCATCGGTAGAAGTCGAGCAATAGTTCAACCATTATTCGCGAGCTTTGAAATTACTTATCGTTTACAAATGCAATGATGATATTGAGATGTATGAAATATGAGGATAAGATGAGATGTGAGCAATGCTAGGGGTAGTTTGGGAGAGGAGCATAGATGCCGTAGATCGCTTGCATCGGTTAAGCATCGTACATCAGTGTCATTGGCTTTAGCACTTTTTTGTACTTACCACATACCCGGATATAGGACAGGTAAGTCAAGTATCATAAGTCGCCACGTTCATTTGACTTATGCGTCAAGATGTGTGCGGGAATGCTGTTATGGGTGCCTGAGATTGTGCCGGTAAGTCCTGATACGCACGGGATATAGGTGACCTCCACATTACTCGACATGGGAACAAAGGTTCAGTGTGGGTACGTGAACGGTTGGTACGTGAATCATCATTCGTAACTGACGTGTTATGTGGGCGGTGGTCTCGTTTTGTGTGGGTCCAGGAGTACTCCCCTACAGGGTGTAAAATCAATATGAATTATCGCGCTCTTGATTATGAGCATGCGTTTGTCCATCCATATCGGTCGTAGAGTCATGAATGAAAGGTGATAGTTTGGTGTGTTGGGTTGCAATTGAGATAGTTCTATTTTCATACATACATACATACATACATACATACATACATATATATATATATATATATGTTTATTATGTTTTCAATTATATTTATGTTTCAGTTAGTGTTTATCGGAAAAGAAAGATGTTGTTTGGTTAAGTATATGTACTCACAAATAGGTCTTAAGATTGCTACCGTATATGAAATTATTTAACCTTGTAGCCTATTCTTGCTAAATACCTAATTGCATAATCCTTGAAGTCAGATTATTATATGTACCCTATATGGATTAAGTCTTGCGAGTACCTTTATACTCATGATGTTCTTTCAGGTTGCAGGCGAGGAAAAGTTAACTTCTGACTACTTCATGTCTTCCGATGTCAACGACAGGTAAGAGTAGTGTCATCTACTCGTGTGGTGAGGTTTTAGGTGGAGCCTAAGGGCATATGACTTCACCGGTCTTTTTGTTGTTGATAGGTTTTAATTCTTCCACTGCGTAGTTTATCTCTTTTGATGTAAATTATTGTAAATAGGTGATTGCTTAAGAATTTATAATATAATGTTAATTACTTGCTCTTTCTTAAGCTTTTGTTGTGATGTTATATGTTGGAAAGGCATGTGTTCCGATCTTGGG
This sequence comes from Phragmites australis, assembly GCF_958298935.1. Taxonomy (NCBI): domain Eukaryota; kingdom Viridiplantae; phylum Streptophyta; class Magnoliopsida; order Poales; family Poaceae; genus Phragmites; species Phragmites australis. Next base: position 39,658,161 of record NC_084922.1, on the reverse strand, counting down.
CATAAAACATGTGCCGGGACTATCATGACGGTATTCTGATTAATCATTATAGTTATGATTATATAAATAATCGACTTAATAATTAATTAAAATACTATTTAAACGGTTTCTCACAGTGTGACATCAGAGCTTGGTTTAATGAAGTAGCCTAAACCTAATTAGTACGTTGTTTAGGAAGTGTGTCAACGTCACTTAAACAAGTCACTAAAATTATTTTGTACCTACTCTGGTTAATATGTATAAACTTACTATATTATACCCTTAAGTGTAATGTGTTGTTGTTTGCAGCACTTAGGTCATTTTGGTTCCATATTTTTTGTTGTTGCATCGACGAAAAAGGTAAGGAATGCATCCTGATGGCGGTGAATATCGGTGGCTCAACTAGTACGAGGTAGGGGCCTGGTGTTTCCCGTACGATGATGGTACAGGAAGTGAATACATTAGCAATAAAATTTGAACATCCACCATACGATGATAGTATGGTCGTCTACCCATGTGGTGATTATATGGGGTATCCCGTAAGGCGAAGGTACGAGAAGTGAATACGTTGGCAACAACATATGAAACGTCGCTTGTACGGTGAGTTGCACAAGCATCGTTCACGCAAAAACTTTTTCTTTCTCGCGTGAAGCGTGATGATTGTGATTATGATGCTTGTTGGGGAGTGATGCACTAGAGACAGAAATGTGTAGATAGGGACCGAGCATACTTTTTTTTTCTATTGCTCCTTTTGCTCATATTTGCCTATCATGGGCTTTAAGGAGCTCGATCGCATTCATGCATTCATGTTGAATCTTCTGTCCTTGTCGTTCTAAATTCCTTTTGTATCTCCTTATCAAGATCTTGTCGTTACAACTTTGGGATTGACAACAAGATGGGAACCTGTAGTGGTAGCGGTAAGGATATTCCGAAGGGTTCAAATATCCAAGATGGAGGACTACCCCTGCCATCCCCTATGACAGAGATGTTGGATCTTCATAAAGTTATTTCTTAAAACACGGCCCATCCTATTGGAGGTAGAGCCGACATGCATAGCGGTTTCTTCGAGTTCCTCCGCACCCAACCTCATATGTTCACCCGCGTCGAAGACCCCAGTGATGTCGATGATTGGCTTCACACCATTGAGCAGAAGCTTGCTCTCGTGCGGTGTGACAACCATGACAAAGTCTGATATGCCACCCATCAATTTTAAGGCGTAGCCGGGGTATGATGGCGGAGCTACCTCGCTATGCAAGCCCCTGACTATCGCATCACTTGGGCGGAATGTCATATGGCTTTCCGTGCTTTCCACATCCCTAAAGATATAAGAGACTTCAAGAAGCACGAGTTCCTCAGCATCAAGCAAGGAGACAAGTCTGTGATGGATTATGTGCAGGAGTTCAACTCTTTGGCTCAATATGCACTTGAAATATGTCTCCAGCGACAAGCACAAATAAGAGTACTTTATGAACGGGCTTTCTACGAAGATGCAAAAGAAGCTCTCCGCCCATAACTGTAATGATTTCAACATGTTGGTGACCAAGTCAATCATGGTGGAATACAAAATGAAGAAACATCGAGATGAGAAGAAGTGCAAGGGTGAGGAACAATTTTCTGATGGAGACAATGAGCAATAATTGTGCAGGACAGGTACTTCTGTCTTATGCGGTGACCATGGTGCCTCCCCAATATATGTGCTTGGCCCATTCTTCTTCCTAAAGGCCATCCCAAGAAACTATAAAGATTTGGAGAAGTAACTCAGATCGTGGAAAGGGGCATCCATGTTATAAGTGCGGCTAAGTTGGGCATCTTGCCAAGCGCTACTATTGCCCAAAGCAAAATAGTGTGATAAATACCCCAATTACGCTATCACCTCATGGGTCATGAAAGGTCACAGCTCTGAAGCAAGGGGATATCAATATCATCACTATTAAGGAAGCCCAAAAGGAAGTCGGGGTGCTCTTAAGCATGTTGCCAGTTAACTCTCACCTAGTGAAAGTGCTCTTCGATTCTGGTGCTTCTCATTCTTTTTATCAAGTGGAGTTATGCTACGACCCATGCATTTGCCATCCAAGCTATGCACACTCCTTATCTCATCGCGTAACCTGGTAGAAAAATATTCTCAGAGTGTTTTATTCGGGATGCACATTGTAATATTATGAGTTTTAACATGTTAATTAACTACAAATTTCGCTCTAAATTAAAACTTTTGGTAATTAATTAATTCAACTAAAATCAAGGAAAAATACATTTTCAAATATAATAAGTTGACTAGGTATTTCAAAATGCACTAGAATTATTTCCAAAATAATCCTTACGTTAAATTGATTCATATCGTGTAAAATGCTGCGACTGCTAATTACTGATTTTTTATTCTCCGACTATTACATAACCTACTTCAAATTTAAATTCTTAATTTCTTTACACCCCTTCCTTTTTATTTCTTCAATTACACAAAAAATTACATTTTTAGAGGAAAAAAAAGGCCCTAACCAAAGACCTCTACTCCTAGGTTTACAAATTCTCTTGCAAGAAATCTATTTATTTAAATTTTTAATAAAAACATATAAAAAAAACTCGGCTTCTCTCCCCTTTTCCTTCTCTCGCCCCTAGGCCATCATCGCGCTGCTGGCCCAGCTCTCGTGGCTTCGCGGTAACTCCGGACGGGCTGGACGGACGACAGGACGGCGGTGGCGATCGGGTCGCTGGTCACCGTGGCATTCCAGGTGCTGGCCAGCTCGTCGCTGATGGCCGCGCTTCCGCTGGAGTCCGTAAATATTTCGAGGTGATCAGGATACCATAGAAGCGAATTGGAACCTGTCTGCATACGTGTTTACAATGCTTGTAGTTAGTACTCGATAATTCTTGTGAAACATGAGTACTCTACTCGGTAATTGCACAGTACGTAGAAAGAGCAAGAATCTCGCTGCGTAGCTCAAACTTTAAAAGGTCGAGAAGATAGCCGTGCCGTGACCGATCAATATCTCCATTGATCATATCCACGGTCGGTGCACGCAAGAAAGTATGAAAGGACCAATCGGATCATCCGGATTACACGGCGGCCCCAGATGCAATGCAAGAGCCTGAGGGGAAATTCTGCGCCCCCCGGCCGCGAGATTTTTTTTTTGTTTCTTAACCTAAATGGACTGTCATGCCAAGCATTTGGCCACGCTACTCCAAGACCCGTAGCGCAAACGGACCTGAGCAAATGGTTAGAACCTGAAAATATAGTATAGGAAGAGCTGCCCTGCCTCTGATCATCCGCTTCTTCTACAGATCCGACCGCCGCATCGCTCGTTTTCGCGCGCCATCGGTCCCAAATCCTTGGTCGCTCTCAGAGGTTGGCCAAGACATCCGTAGGCACACACCGCGACAACAAACTGCATAGCATGGAGCTCGCCATTGCCGGCACGTTACGCTTTCCCTGGCTGGCGCGGGATCGGATAATAAACAGCCCGGGTCACACGAGAAAGCGTACCAAGATGCCCTTCCGCGGCGCCTACTCCGTGCCCCCACGGCACCGAACAAGGACTGACGCCCACACGCCGCGCTTCGGCACGGCCACGTCGGGTGCACCGAAAACAGCCGTCCACGTCGGTCACCGCGGCGCAACCCGCAACCGCTCGCGCCCGCTGTTTTAAACGCGGCCCGGCGGCCGCACCCGGATCGCGCGCAGTTTCCCTCACGTCCCCCTCTCGGTTCCCCCGCCGCGCACCAGTCACGCGCCGCGCACCAGATGACCCCCGCTAACGTGCGCGCGGGCGCGGCGCAGGAGCCCAGCGCCGACCGCAGGTTAAGTACGCTGGTGCGCCACCTGCTGCCTTCCTCCCCACGAAGAACAGCAGCAGACACCTCCGCCACCCTCGAATCGTTCCCCACCATGGCGTCTCAGGGATCCTCCGCCTTCGCAGCCCTCGCGCAGGCCCCGGAGGACCCCATCCTCGGGGTAAGACCTCTCCCCTCGTCTCGCCTCTCTCCTACCCCGGCGATCTCACCCCCTGCTCCCCTGTCGCTGTCGGTCTCGTTGTTTCGACGCCTCGTGAGTTTTCTCAGGCTGATCGGTGCTTGTTTGGTTGCTGGCGCAGGTGACGGTCGCGTACAACAAGGATCCCAGTCCCGTTAAGGTCAACCTCGGCGTCGGCGCCTACCGGACCGAGGTGAGAGCAGTTTTGGGGGATTTTGAATTAGCTTTCCTTCGTTGTTTTTTTTTTTTGGATTGGATGTGGGTTTGACGCTCCGGTTTGTGTTCTGATCGGAGCAGGAAGGGAAGCCCCTCGTGTTGAATGTGGTCAGGCGCGCCGAGCAGATGCTGATCAATAATCCGTAAGTTGATCCGAAATTCAGATGATCCGAATGAGTTCGTTGCCTCTGAAGTGATTGAAATTTCAGGCATAAAGTTGTGCGCCACCCCCCCCCCCCCGCCCCCCAAAACAAAGTGAAAAAAGAAAGGATTTAACTAGTCACTAAATCTGAGCTCTGGATAATACGCATCTTAGTTCGACTGATACTTTCATTTACCAGAACAATTATTGCCTCATGCCAGTCGGTGACCTTTTTGTTCGACCTGCTTCTTTCTAGTTTTTCAGCTATTTTTTCTGCTTAAGTTAACATTGGATCCCCTTTGAGCGGCTTGGCTTTCTGGTCGTGTGGGTGCATTGGAATAGGCCCAGGGGTGCATATGTGGTGAATATAGGATGAATGGGCTTGGGTGCATCCACACCCCCTCCGTCGTATTTAGCTTCGCCTATGGTTGTACTGTCGTGTAGGATTAGATTAGCTTATGTATGTGATCTTGCAGTTGCGGGTATCGCTTTGCCTTCTGGGTTTTTGTTGTTACATGGCCCATTATTTCTCTGTCGATGATTTAGGCACCTGGAAAGTTGACGTCAATTTTCTTTTTTGTGAGGGATCCTTTGTCGTTTTGCAAGCACTGTAATGTGTTCTATCGTGTGTATACTTGCTTCTGCATGGGAAAAATTGTCAGTGAAAACTAATGATGATCTTTGGAACTGTATTTTACACATGGTTTCCTTGCTTTGGTTAGGTCACGTGTTAAGGAGTACTTACCAATCACTGGGTTGGCTGAATTCAATAAGCTGAGCGCTAAGCTTATCTTTGGTGCTGACAGGTATTTTTCTGATCGACTTCTTCATCCATATTCTTACATTGCTGGTATCTGTGTCAACTGTGTTTTCTTGATACTGAAGTTCAGAACTGTTTAAGTAAATACAATTTCTCGTTAAGTTCCTTGGTTACCTGTGTTCATCCCATCTTTTACTAATTTATAGAGCTAATTATGTTCTTTCAAATGGAACAGTCCTGCTATTAAGGAGAACAGGGTTGCTACAGTGCAATGCTTGTCAGGAACTGGTTCTTTAAGAGTGGGAGGTGAATTTCTTGCAAGGCACTATCATGAAGTAAGAAACCTTTCATGGCTCCTTTTTCCATGTGCTTCTACACTTGATCGTAATGCATAATTGCTGTATCATATACATATGTTCCAGCGCACTATCTACATCCCACAACCAACGTGGGGAAATCACCCAAAAGTCTTCACCTTATCTGGCTTGGCCGTTAGGAGTTACCGCTACTATGATCCTGCAACCCGTGGTCTTGACTTCAAAGGTATTAACTTCAATTTTTCATGCTAGATTGAGTAGATATGCTTTGATGATGTGAGTATGCTACGAGTTCTTTGTGCAATTTCACAAGTGCAATAAGTTCCATGCTCTTCTAAAGAACATTATGCAATGCATTGCATATTCCGAGATTGTGTGCATATGTTTGTTGGGTTGTTGTAGGAGGTGCATGGATTTGTCTTACTGATTCAAGATTTGTTTCTCTTTTTTTTAATACAGGACTGTTAGAAGACCTCAGTTCTGCTCCTTCAGGTTCAATTGTACTGCTTCATGCTTGTGCCCACAACCCTACCGGAGTAGATCCAACCATCGATCAGTGGGAACAGATTAGGCAGCTGATGAGATCAAAATCATTGCTTCCGTTTTTTGACAGTGCTTATCAAGTACATAAAAGACCTACCTAACACTGAAAATTGATTTCACCTTTCACATTAATGCTGATGAAACTGGGAAATAATAGAGCTGGCTGTCTGATATCACTCATCAGCCATTGGTGTTTGTTGTTCACATGACAGGGCTTTGCTAGTGGAAATCTCGATAAAGATGCCCAGTCAGTGCGTATGTTTGTTGCTGATGGTGGTGAATTGCTCATGGCTCAGAGCTACGCTAAGAACATGGGATTGTATGGAGAGCGTGTCGGTGCTTTAAGCATTGTAAGAGATCTTACCTCTAGTTCTTGTTGATTTCGCCTTAGTTCTCAGTTTGGAGGTTAAAGTTGTGGGTATCTAACTCTGGTGTATATAGATTACTAATGTTTCTGGTGAACTTGTAAAAAAAGAGCCATCTTCCCTTGTCCAGATAACTAATATAGCTTACAAAAATGTAATCTGAGGTTAATGTTATAGGGTTTATTGGTGCATGGAAATTCTCTTGTGTATGTGAAAATTTGCCTTTTTGACTTAGTTTTCTACTTGTGACTTGAGAGATGTCAGTTCCCAAAGTTCTAAGTGGACTATCCATTTGTGTTGGTTGTCTTTATCATTTTTGTTATGCAGAATAAGAAAGAAGTATATTTTAGTGGACAGTTGAGATTGGCAATCACTCGTGGCCACTGATGACTACAATTTTAGCCTTTAGCTAGAATTAAATTCTTTCGTCTTGTCTTTGATGTTAGAATGATATTTATTGATGCAGCAAAGTAATCAATGATGCAAGTTACAGAGGAGAGTAAGGGAACAATTGTTGACTTGCAAACTGTCTAGTTACAAACTGCATGACTTTTATGCCTTAATTGCTGAAAGAAGATACTTGTTCTAGATTGATGCCCTTCCGATTAACCTTCATGTTTCAGGTTTGTGGAACCGCGGATGTAGCTGTTAGGGTTGAAAGTCAACTCAAACTTGTGATTAGGCCTATGTATTCAAATCCTCCTCTTCATGGTGCCTCTATCGTGGCTACCATATTTAAGGACAGGTAATATTCGTGTTATTGTAGATGCGTTTTGTTGCAATGTCGTCTTTGTGGGCGGATCCAAAGAATAATATGCAGTGCTTAGTCCCTGTTGTTGATTATATTTCTGTAATTTGTTAGCGAGATGTTCAACGAATGGACAGTGGAACTGAAGGCCATGGCTGGTAGAATAATTAGCATGAGGCAACAGCTTTTTGATGCACTGAAAGTCAGAGGTACTACTTTCTGGCTACTCCTGTCTCCTCTCTGCCGGCAATATGGTTCAATGTTATATACGAAGTGGCTTGCCATTTTTTCCTTACCATTTCTTTCATGATCTTTTACTGCAACTATGCAACTTGGTGCCATTGGTCTTCTTTCTACTGATACGATTGCTCTAAGTTAATAGTTCTGCTGCAGCTAGATAGTTATTGCTATAAAAAACCATTTGGTTTGGCAGCCACGATGCTACATAACATAGCTTCCTTTTTCACCTACACAGTTGATTTATCAAGTCCCCAAACTCAAAATCGTCATAACCTGACCATCAAAAGTTTATCCAATCTATGTGTAGTATTGGCTTGCACTGTTAAGGTGTGCTGCCAGTGTTTGTATAGATTTATCCTAATTGACGGGGTATATGGTATATCTGTGCTGCAGTGGTCAAATCCTGTCTCTATCGCAAAAGTTCTTACTCTTGTTGACATCATGCAGGAACGCCTGGAGATTGGAGCCACATTATTAAGCAGATTGGGATGTTTACATTCACTGGGCTCAATAGCGAGCAAGTGGCCTTCATGAGGCAAGAGTACCACATTTACATGACAGCCGATGGGTAAACGTCTAATTCAACCATTTTACATAAGTTCGCTGCTGTAGTTTTATACCTTTTAGAGTAGTTACTACTTAAAGGGGCTAACTTTGGACTTTGGAGTTCTTCATTGTCCTATTTGTAATTCGTGTAGATTGTAGAAGTACTTCTGAGATCACATTTTTCAGCAGCCTTGATCGGCGCTATTCATCTAGCTGCTAAAATTAGATTTTTTTCATTAGCTTGTGAGGCAAATCCCAACTGACACTGATGTCTGGTATATATTCCTCTTGCAGGAGGATCAGTATGGCTGGTTTGAACGCCAGGACTGTGCCCCATCTTGCAGATGCCATACACTCTGCAGTGACTCAACTAAAGTGAATGATAGTATCGCACCTTCCGCGAATAAAATCTGAATCACCTACAGCAGTGTCCCATGGATTCAGCTGGTGTATTCATTGGCTGACCTCCTCTCCTGTAATTTTCCTTGTAATACACATGTTTGACTCTGTTATTGGGGCAGTTTTGTACAAACGAGGTTCGAAGATTATGGTGCTTCCGGATCTTCTAATAAGATGCACATGCAATGCTTTACTCCGCAGTGCTAAATATTTATTCTGCAGCGGTCTGTAATATTAGTGATTTATTTTGTGGAGCTACTCTTTGGCAGCTGTATCTTTCCTCAGTTCAGAGGTTTGCTAATTCGTTTTTCAGTTGTGTTAACTAGTACATATTTTCCTCTTTAAAAAAGTGCTGCTTGGGCTCCGTTTATGGCTACAAAATTGATACAACAGTTGTTGCCATACTTCTGTATTTCAGTGTTAGTAGGTTTCGGCCTGATTATTCTTTCACTCGCATTTGTATTGAGGAGGTCGTGGTAGCTCTAAATTTCTCTATTTATTGATGGCTTTAGGTCTGATACATTGGTCAATCCCAATCGTACAGGAGAGGGAGACTCACTTGTCTGCAAAATTCGGAAATCAACACGACGGGCTACTCAAGGCCAGGGAGAGCCCAATTTGATCCAAAATATATATGTACACTACTGCACACGATGCACGCAAAATCTCGTGTCGCGCCGTCTCTAATGGCGACCGGTCGGGCTTTTGTGCCCACCGAGGAAGTCCAGCTTGTCCATGTACGTCTGCTTCAAGTTCGTCATGATGTTGGGCGGTTTCATCAGCCTCCCGTTGTCCTGTGCCGGTGGGTCGGGCGGCGGCAGAGGCGATTTGTCGTCGCCGGTCCAGCCCATGAAGTCCAGCAGGGTCCTGCTTTGATCTTCCTGCTCGCCCGCCGCCTGGGGATCATGGCGTTCCGCGACCTCCTCTGCCGGGGCCGGCGTGGGCTGCGCGTCCTTCTTGGCCTTCTCCCTGGTGAGGTTGTCGGCGTCGATGACGTCCTCTATCCGGGACATGACGTTGAACGCCAAGCTCTCCAGGACCCTGGAGTAGCTCTCCAGGAGTGCAAACCCAACGTCCTAGTGGCCAAGGCAATGTGTTAGTGCAATATCGCCAAGAAATTGCAAGTACAAACCACTAGGTGTTGCATTGCATGCTTACCCTGTTTTCTTGTATCTTTGCGATGTCGAGGGTGGACTGGGGAATGCCGGGGAACCTGTGCTTGATGATGAGCAGCAGGGTCTGCGCCCGCTCCTCGAACTGCTCCCTCTTCTCCTGGCTGACGGCGGAGCCCCACGCCGATTTGCCGTCCTTGTTGTGCACCTTCCTGTTCCAGATGATCACCGACGCCTCGATCCGATCCTTGAGGTCCAGGATCTTGTGCTCCGACGTCAGGTCCACCGTCGACAGGAACACATCCGGGTCGAACTCCACGTCCGTTATGATCCGGTACAGCGCGTCCCCAAGGCTCGCTCTCCCGTTCTGTAAATTAACCAGCAAGTGAAAAATTTCAGAAGATGACTCAGTTTAAGGACCAAGGCATGGTAGTTTCTTTTCAATTTTTATTTTGTGCATCGATATTCATGTGAAGGAACATTAGTGATCTCTCAACCTTGGGGAGTGCCTCTAGATATGTTTCAGGGATCTTCATCTCCATGAGGCAGTTGGCGTTGATGGCCATCGCCGCCTTGAGTACCTGGTTCACCAGCTCCTTCTGGTGCTGGAGCCAGCCTCTCGAAGCCGGGGACAGCCCGTTCGGGGGCACCTTGACGATCGGTATCCACCATTTCTCATCTGACCTTTGTGTTCCCTCCTTTTCACTGTCCGAGCACGAGTCGCGCTTCACGTACCAGAACTCGTTGCGATCTTTGAAATTGTCGAGGTAGTCCTGCTCACGGTGAAGACTGGAGCATTAGCACCTTCCTGAGAGTTTCAGACTGTTTCTTCGGCAATGCATGTGTCGTCGAGATATTGATTACAAGGTGTTGGCGCTTACGAGAAGCATGGTGTCGATCTTGCGCAGTGCTGGTATGTTTGCCTGGAGATCCCGTCGTTGCTGCGTCCCCATCACCTGCGGCGAGGAGAAGAGCCAGAGACCAGATTATTAGAACCGCGCGCAGAGGGAGAAGCTCGATCTAGGAACAGCAATGGCATGCAGAGGTTGCTCAGCTCAACCTCCATTTCAGTCCCGTTGTCCAGGACTTGTTTCTTGGCGACGAACTCGACGATGTGATCGGCGACGGACAGAAGCCAGCCGACTTCTTTCTTCCACCTCGCCTTTCTGTCTGGGGACATGGGCTCCAACTTCCGTTGCTCGCCAAAGACAGACGCTGATGAAAGTCGCACATGAGAGGTCTTCCTTTTTTGTCCACAAAGAGTGAAATTTTGGCATGTCGTAGTCACCTGCAAGATTGGTGATGGCGTTGGAGAGGGCGAGCGCGGAGGGCACCCCTTTCCCGGACCCCGACATGTCCTCCCCGAGCAGCAGCTTGGCGAACTTCTCCTTCATCAGCTCCATCTCTGCATGCAACGCAACCGTCTGACGTCTCGTCAAACCGAAGCCGCGCGCGCAGAGCAATACGATCGACTCGGCTCACCGATCCAAGAACCGCGTGGCGTACGTGCACTTACACGCGCGCTGGCCTGCCGGCCGATGTCAACTTACCGGAATGTGCCCCGCCGTGGTCGTCCTTGGAGAGGCGCGACTTGGGCGCGGCGCTGTCCTTGTCGAGCACGGCGCCGATCTTGAGCGGCCCGCCCGGCTCGTTGGACCCCTGGCTCCGGATCATGAGCTCCTCGTCGGCAGGCGGGCCCCGGTCCTCCTCCAGCACCATGCTCTGCGATCGCCGCACCGAGCTCCGCCGCTCCAGCTGCGCCCCGCCGATCGCCGCCATCGATCTGCCGTGAACCTCAAAACTGCACTTCATCATCACATGCCCATCACAATGCCAACAGAAAGGATTCGATCGATGGGGACACGTAGGAAAGGAGAGAGAAAGATCACCATGATGCCGGCGTACCTGTAAAGGGTGCAACTTTCGAGGCCTCGAGCGGAGCGCTAGAAATGCATTGTCACCGGAAAGGATCGATGAGCCGAGATTACGCGCGCGCAGAGATCGAGAAAAGGGTCGAAATGATTAGCTCAGAACGGATGATTCCCGTGGGTCTCTGCAATCCAGGAACTGGGCTCGATACATCATCGGCCTGTCTTGTCCGGGTGGCGACTGGCGAAGGGAATAGGGGAGTATAATTAGGGACTGGCACTCGCTTTATTATTAGAAGAAAGAGCATGCCATTCTTAGCCTCCTTCCCTGCTTCCGGCATTGAACGGTGCGGGAGTGGGTGGGAGCTGCAAGGAGAAGAAGCCCACGCTCTCCCCTTGTTGCCCGATGCGTCATCTGCTCTACCTGCTCACCTACACATATCTGAGCGTGCCCGAACGGGCGAATTGGTTGGTGCATGGTACTCAACAGAGTATACAGTTCTATGAGGAACTTTGGTAGTGTAAAAAAAAAAAAAAACTCTCCATGATGAAAGCGCAACAGCTGAATACCACAACCGCATATGTTGTTATGCATCCAAATGCTGCCTTTCTATCTATGTAGAGAGAGATCTTGTACGCCACTAGAAATTATAGTGATTCCTTCTATGCCATTGAAAAAAAAGACTTCCCTTCTATGCTACTGGTTGAAATTTCTCATCCCTTGTGTGCCATTTTCACCTGATGACCAATAACTGAGATGCAAAAATACTGTTATGCCCTTGCTTGATTCTTCTTCCTCCCAAATCACATACAAAGAGAGAGAGAGAGATGAGAGACAGTCACTCCCTTGGGCTGTTTGGATCCCTTGAGCAATGGACTCGATGGCGATGGCTCACGCACGAGCGGCGGAAGAAGAATTCGAAGAGGAAGACAACATTGTCGTGACGACTGGCGTGGACCATGGCTACGGTGACGGTGTTGCAAGTGAAGATGGTGCGCCAAATGCGGGAGGAGATACCTACTATAAAAGCTATTTTTCGAGATACGTAGATTTCATTTTAAAAAACAGTTTATACGATAAATTGTCTCAGTAGTAGGCTAGTTTTGTGCGGGTTTTGGGCCGGCTATGGAAATCAATTTCCATATACAGTTCTAAATGTGAATCATGTGTGAAAATGGTCACAGACGGTTCACATAAGGAACTGCTTATGGTAACGGAGCATTTTCACAGTCTGTCATTTATGTAAACCGTCTATGAAAATAGAGTCTATTTCTACAGACGGTTGATATAAGAAATCGTACGTGGAAATGAAGAATTCCACGTACAGTTTCTTATGTGAATCGCTTGTGATAATAGAGTTATTTACATAGATGGTTAACATAAGAAACTGTCTGTGAAATTAATTTTTATAGACGGTTCGCATAAAGAACCGTCTGTGATAATCTCTCTATAAACAGTCCTTCAGAGTGAGCTCCATTCAGACATAGCTCACCGTGTCCGAACAGTAGAGCTCAAAGGCGACCGTGAGTTTTGAAAACAGAGAGGGAAGATTTTCTTTTTGAATTACTTAGAGGAATCATCTAAGGTAAGGGTATCTCATCCTTAACTTGCATATTTTAAAAGTTTAGATTTAGATTTAAGGCTCAATTAGGATTTAGATGTGATCTGGAGATGTTTACGGTTCTAGCCATTTAGATCTCAAATTAGCTAAAATTTGTGGCCAATATCGATTCAATTGAGTAGATTCACACGATTCTAGAATTATATTTAAAAAATATGGCTAAAATTTGATGTTTTTAGTTTCTATGAGGTTTTATCATGATTAGAATTTTTTTTGATATATCTAGATGTAGATTTAGAGGGAGGAAGTAATTTATTCATATTGTTTTGAGTCATAAATTTGGGTCATTGTAGATTCAATTGCGTAGACATATTATAATCATAACAAGCCTATTTTTTAAAACTTTTTATTATGATTTTATTATTAATTAATTTATAAATCTAATTTTGTGGTCGAAGTTAAAGATGGACAGAGCATGGATATACGATACGCCAAGACATGGACAAATATACATCAAAGGACTCTCTACTTTTATTTAAGTCATCGAGAAAGACGCTTTGACTAAGAAGACCAAGGAAATACACTGTCTATACTCTGACTGCACGAAAAATTGTGAGACAAATCAAGCATAATCAAATCACACTTGATCTCGAGAGTTTTTGTTGAGAATTACATATGTTGGTCCAAACACGACAAACAACATACATGTGAATCAAACGAGGACATCGCTGTTGATCAAGTAGACGGTGATGATGAGGGGATCGAAGGTGACACTGATTGTATGATCGATGATGATACTGAATTTGATCTGGAGAAAATATTGCGCCATGCAGAATCGCATGTTTTAAGGGACATGAGAGGTTTAGATAATTTTGAGACGTTACAGAAGGCATCGAAGAAACTTTTGTATGAGGAATTGAAGGGTTGTGATAAGGAGTTTACGGTATTGCATTAGGTGCTTGAACTTCTAAGTTTGAAGGCTAACAAAGGATGGTCCGACAAGAAATTCTTGGATCGGTTTAGTCTCTTGGCAAATATGTTTTCGAAACCTAACTCCTTGCCCACCACCACTTATCAAGCGAAGAAGTTTATCTACCTGTTGTCATTGGATGTGCAAAAATACACGCGTGTTAGAGCCATTGTATCCTCTACCGTAAAGAATACGAAGCCCTGGATAGATGTCTGGTGTGCAATGCGAGTTGGTACAGGAGAAATGATGATTGTGAGGATGAAGATGCTTCCGCCAATACGAAGAAGAAGAAGAGTACTACTGGTCATGATGAAGAAGACACTTGTTCCAACGCGGAGAAGAAGAGAAGAAGTCCTACCATGGTAATGTGGTACCTGCCAGTGATCTTCCACTTACAGCGTTTGTACTCGAACCCTAGGGATTCTGAACTGATGCGTTAGCATTTCGATAAGTGCAAGAAGGATGGAACTAAGCTTCAACACCCTGGTGATGCTAGCTAATGGAGAAAGTTCGATGTCATGTATCCAGATTTCCTAAAGAACCAAGAAACGTTAGGTTCACGTTGAGTACCGATGGAACGAATCCTTTCGATGACATAAGCACCTCACGTAGCACTTGGCCAGTGGTCTTGCCCATCTACAGCCTTCCTCCATAGCTATGCATGAAGCAGAAGTACCTTATGTTGTCTATTCTTATCCAAGAACCGAAACAACCTGACAACGATATAGATTTGTTTCTGGAACCATTGATGTAAGATATGGCAAAACTGTGGAATGATGGGGTCCGGGTGTGTGATGAGTTCTGACGACAGTACTTTACGCTGAAAGCTATGATTTTCGTTACCATCAGTGATTATCTCACCCTTTTTTCCCTATTAGGACATGTTAAAGGGAAGCAAGGATGTGTAGTATGCTTGGATGAAACTGTGTCTGTGTACCTTCCGTACTCACAAAAGGTAGTGTGCACAAGACACCGATGATTCTTACTCAAAACTCACAATACCGCAAGATGAAAAAACATTTTAACAACACGATTGAGCAAGGTACTAGTCCAAAACCTCACAGCGGGGCACTAGTGTTTGAAATGGTCAAGAGCATCAAGGTTATTTTTTAGAAGCCACCGAAGAGTAAAAAGAGGAAGAAAAGTAAGACGCCGACCGACATGTTGTAGAAGAAGATGTCAATTTTTTTTAAGTATTTATCCTATTGGAAGGACTTGGGCGTTCGTCACAGCATCGATGTCATGCACGTTGAGAAGAGTATATATGATAGCATCCTTGGCCTCTTGTTGGACATACTGGGCAAGATAAATGATGGAATCAAGTCACGTAAGAACTTGGTACATTTTAAACTCAAGCCAGAGCTACACCTTGAAGATAGACCAAATGAGAAACATTACCTTCCCATGGCTAGCTGCTCTCTAACACCTGAGGAGAAAAAGACATTGTGAAATTACTTAAGTGGGATGAGAGTCTTGATTGGTTACTCATCTAACATCAAGAAACTAATCTCGATGAAAGATTTGAAACTAATCGGCATGAAGTCTTATGGTTGTCATATGATGATGACACAGATGCTCCTTATTGCAATCAGGGGTATCAAGCAGGATACATAAAGGTGGTCATCACACGGTTGTGTCACTTCTTCAACGCAATTGCATAGAAGGTGATCAATGCTGAAGAACTAGGTGTTCTACATAGTTACTTGGTAGAGACTCTGTGCCAACTTGAGATGTGCTTCCCTCCATCCTTTTTCGATGTTATGGTACACCTCTTGGTTCACATCGTGAATGAGATAATTGCATTGGACCCTGTATTCTTACATCAGATGTATGTGTTTGAGCGGTACGTGGGCATTCTCAAGGACTATGTACGGAATCGTGCTCAACCAGAGGGTTCCATGATCGATGGCTACAATACCGAGGAAGTCATTGAGTGTTACATCGATTACATAAAAGATGCAAAACTGATAGGTGTAAGATTACATAACAGATTACATAAAATCTCGATATGAGGGGAGTTCGTCTGGGAGAGGGACCAAAGGAAAGAAAAGATTCATTGATTATGATTACAAAGCAGTGGAAGAAGCACATTTCACCATCTTGCAGCAGCTCAAGATAGTGGAGTCGTACATCGAGCAACACCTCAATAGGCTTCACATAGAAAATTATGGTCGCTCAAATGATTGGATCTTGAAAGAGCACAAGCGCCACTTCACCACATGGTTCAAGAACCAAAACCAACCAGATGGTGAGTCTGTAGATTAAAAAAAATATGAAAATGTTGGCTTGTGGCCCATCAAGGTTAGTTACGTCATGGTAAGCATATGACATTAATGGGTACATGTTTCATACCAAAGCAAAGGATAAGAAGAGCACAACCCAAAACAACGGCATTCAGATAGAAGCATATGTCACAACAGGGGAAAAGAGCATCTACTATAAGTTCATAGATGAAATATGAGAACTCAACTATGTAATGAATCTGCAGATCGCCATCTTTTGGTGCAAATGGGTCAAACACCCAAATGACGTGGCGGTGGACAACCATGAATTCACAACTGTCAACCTCAGTATTGTAGGGCACAAAGATGACCCATGGGCAGTCGCACATTGCACATGTTTTCTATATAAACGATCTCGCGAATGAAAAGAAACACATAGTTATTGCTGGAAAACAAAGAGTTGTCAGAGTTGAGAATGTGAAAGGTGAGGAAGAATACAATTAGTTCGATGATATGCCGCCTTTTAGGGATCCAGAAAAGATCAAACTTGTAGAAGCAACCCTCGACAGATCTGTGATGTCCTATATGCGCCTTGATGGTGTAGGAAAAACAGTTCAAGGAAAAGAGTGTCATGTTATGCAAATTTGTATTGAGGACATGTATGCATGATGTAAGAATATGCTTTAATTTGTATCGAGGATATGTATGCATGATGTAAGAATATACTTTAATTTATATCGATGGCATGTATGAAGTGATAATATGCTTTAATTTATATTTAGGGCACATATTAACTAAGAAGCTTAATATGTAATAGAAGAATATTTCTTGGAAAAAATAAAAAAATCAGTGCCGTTTTAGGTAAAAAATGGCACTACGTTTCCACATGCAGTTCCTTAGGTGAACTACATGTAAAAATGTATTCTATATATATCCCACACGATTCCCCAAAATCCTAGCCCCATTTTTTCCTGTGAAATGTGCCCACGTCGTGCCGTCAGGTTGCCCAAGTTAACCATGTCCTCTCCCTCCGTCCGCCACGCCCTCTCCCTCCCGCATCTATTCCACTGCCATCTGCCGCCGCGAGCTCTCCCTCCCCGATGATGTGGGGCCACCCCGTGCCGTCGTCGTACCACGAAGGAGGTAGGGCCACCCTGTGCCGCCATTGCACCACAGAGGAGGACTACGCTACGCCATCATCACCGTCGAGGAGGAGCTGCCCAAGCCACCATTGCCCCCGATGCTGACGCTGAGGACTACTGAGGAGGAGCCGCTTGATCGCTCGCGCACCTTCTTCATCCCATCACCGACGCCCCCTTGGAGGAGCAGGAGCCCGCACCAACGTGCTTAGCCGCCGCTGTCACACGCGTCGACGACCTCTCCCGGAGTCCAAGGGACCTCGTCCACCTCGCATCGACAAACCAGAGTGGTGAATAGCCATCCCCCCTTTATACACGGCTGAGGCATCATAGCCGTGCTTCGGCCAAGCCGTGGTCCTTTCGTGTGCTCAATGTGATGTCCGGCCATCGTGCCGCTGTGCTCTGGGTGATGCCCGGCCATCGTGCCGCTAATATTTTCCATCCTGTTGGAGAATAGCAGTCTGCAACAGTGACATTTGATTTTCTAAATTTGAGTATAGGGCAAGATATTAAACAATTAGATGTTTTTTGTTGAACCAACTATATTCTAGCCAAAACAAGTATGTTACCCATTTCCTAGTGTTATCATAGTGGTAGTTTTATAAAGATCAATGAGTGAGCTAAACTGCCTCCAAGCACGTGGGCCTCTAGTTCTTGATGCCCAACCCACCTTCATTTTTGGGTCGACACACCGCGTCCCATGTCACCACACATGTCTTCTTTTTATCTTGCTCAACTTTGTGAGTTGCTGAATGTTGAGCAAGTCATTGTGAATCTAACTAGCACTTATGATTAATTTCACATTTTCGTTGAGAAAGTGTTATGAATTTTTTGTAGTATTAAAGTTTGTAAACATAGTTATTGAATGGATTATTTCGATGAAGGTCGGACTCTTCTATAGTTCCTATTTTGGCCGATTTTAGAATTCAGACTTCATCTTGATAACTGTGATTGAATGTTTGCTACTCTCTCTTGGTCTAGTCATGACTTGATGACTCATGAACAGTATGTAACATAGCATATTCACTTTATTTTGACCTCATGTTCTCAAAAAACTCATGAACTGCATGACCTAAAATTTTACAAATTTGATCCGATGGTGTAGTTAACAGTTTGCAAATTCATCCACAATATTTTCTATAGCTCAAAATATGGACATTTAAATTCCATCTAGTGCACGTTTGTGTCTGAATCTGAATATGTGTAGCTATGAACTGTATTGTTATGTAAGTGTAGCTTGCTGATGAGTTTTGATGTTTAAGTCTTTTTTTTAGATGGGATGTTCAAACTTCAAAGTCTCAGTGGATTTGTACAAATCATGATTTTTTTTTAGATAGTTAATGTATCCTGGTCAAGCGAGAGGCAAGTAAATGATGACATGTTTTCAAATGTGCCTTTTGGGTGTCACAGAGCAAAAATAGTTGACTTCTAAGTCTATTTACTTTCCTTAAAAAAAGTCTATATACTATTTGGAGACATAGTTGACTTGCCCATTCTTAATATAATAATGTATATATCTCTAAGGCCACTCTCAATGCGGCAATAGGACGAAGTAGTTCATATATATATTTTCAACACGAAAAGTTTAAAACACATACCTTGATTCCTTTTCTTTCTTCTAAAATAACATTACCCATTACAATTTGATCTTTATTGCATCTTTCTTCCCAATGACATATTAGAATGAGAAATTTCATTGATGATCCATTGCATACTTGTCAGTTAAGTACCATTGGGGCAAAAGAGGACAATAAACCCTACGAAAACAACACAAGATGTGGCAGATGCAAACAGGAGTCGGATAGGAGCCCAAACCCCCTAAGAAATAAGAAGCACAGAGGATGCTCACAATAGATTGTTCCCCGGCACTGAGGTTGCTCGCAATAGAAGACACCCTGACACAGAGGATGCTCGCAATAGAGGGTGCCCGGCATGAGATGGGGCGGATACGAGCCCAAGCCCGCATCCGTCATACTCCTCTGACAGCAGTGAAAGCTCAGGCTCGTATCACAGCCCAAGGCCTATTCCGTGCGAGTGGGAGAGCCAGCGTCGGAAAAGTATCCCCGACTATGATCCCACCGAAAAGGTATTGAGATGAGTCAATGTATTTTATACTTCTTAAACTGAGGAATATTTTTTGTTTATGTTAACTCTCCTTATTTTATCTCTAGAGAGTGAGGGTGCAAAGATCTTTGCGTTGATCATCTACGCCACGACCTTTCGCGCCACAACCTTCCGCTCCCTCTATGCCCGAAACTTCAGGTCCCTCTAGGGGTATGCTGAAACGAAGACGGGACGAGCGACACATAAACAAGTTGCCATCCAGCAATTATACAATTACGCAAGTCGGTGTTGAAGGGGAGTCTATTACACCTCGTGAGGCTTGTGCCAAATTCCGCAACAATTGTGGATTTATGGTCAAAGAGTATGTCCCAATCACAATAACTGATTAACGGTTACTGTCAGTTGAGATGAAGGAGTTCCTATAGGTAACATTGCAGAGAACCATTCGATTCCCCTCGGGAACAGAAGAAGCCACCAAACAGAATGCATTAAAAACTATGGAAAAAAGCTTCCAGGGCTAGAAGAGTGAGCTAAATAAAGACTTCGTGAAGAAGAACTTGATACCCTTTAATAAATATAAAAAGATTACGTCAGACCAATATGCAGAGTTTGTTAGGCAGAAGACCACACCTGAGGCCATCAAATTGGGTGAATTGTTGAAATCACGCGGGCTTGATATGTCAACATACATAGGAAGGGCTATGCTAGAAATGTAAGATAAAGACTACATCATTGCTCTCTACAACTTTAAGTAAGTTTTATATGTCTAGAACCTAACATAAGTATTCAATTTAATTGGTCGATCCAGAACCTAACATAGGTATTCATGTACCAACCACTTTATTTGTATAATGTTGATGCCGAAGCAGATTAGACTCGTGGTCCTTGACTTAGTCGATCTCCTCCCTTTATCCTACCAAGATCTCATCGATGTTATACAGAGGTAAAGAAAATCCCATAACATAAAATTATTATAAATCATTTATAAATTGATAATTATTTATTGGTATTTGAATAGGGCCTGCAAGTGGTACGCAATGAAAGGTGGGATACGTGATACGATCAAGCCAGATGCAATGACGGTCCGTACACACTTTCCGGTAATAACATACCTCCAATTCTTATATCTCACTATTTATGACGAAGAGTCTTATTGAACTAATGAATACGTTGTATTTTTATTTGAAGTGCCATAAGCAAAGTTTTGATACCGTTCTTTGTGGATACTATATTTGCCTGTTTCTTAGGATAAACAAGAGATACATAATGAACCCTGTGGACGTAAGTTATTATTTCGCTTGCACATTCTTAGTTGGTTCTATTTCTGTTGTCATTAGTATTTTAACTCTTTTAGTTGTATTTTTATTTCAGTCACGGATGATATAACATACCCACACCTCACTCAAAGATAAAGATATCCAAAATGTCCAACATGACATATGCCAGTTCATCATGCATGAAGTTATTCACAAGACTGACAGATTCTTTGACCTCGGAGATGAATTGACTAGCCATCCAAGGCTTTGTGAGTGAGAGAGGAAACAATACTTATGTTGAATATTTATCTTAAGACGTAAATTGACTTGTGATATAAAAATATTGTACTTATGAATATTATTGTATTTGTGTTAAATATTAGACTTGTGTTGATTCAAATGCTATTGAAATCTGTGATGTTGAAATCTGTCTTGAAAATGTATTAAAATTTGAAGGGAATAAATTATTTGCTCATTATTAATTTTTGAATGAAATACGTATCATAGATGGGTCCTTATGGCATCTACCTGTGGAAATCTATCTATCCATAGGCGAATGCTAAAGTACGTCACCTGTGAAAATCTATTACCATAAGCGATTACTTAAGAGAACCAACCTTAAGGCGGTTCTCTCTAGAAACTGCATGTGAAAATCAGGCTGTTTATTTTGCACCTGTGGGAATCGTCCATTTCCATAAGACTTCGATCACAGACGGATACACTAAATGACTATAAAAACGAGTTACGAACCGTATCTGAAAATAGTTTCTTTAGTAGTGATGGCAACGTGAGCGGTGAGGGATGCGTCGTTGAGATCCCCTGAGCAGATGAGGGACTGGATGCGGTTGGGGAGGTTGAGGCGTGGGCCGACAAGGGCGGAGGTGGTGTCGAGAAGGCTGGCCACCGTAAAAAAAAAGCCCACCGATGAGGAGATTTGAAGCCAGGAGTGGGTTTGTCATTATATGAAAAAAATTGACTATAAAATTAACTCAACGGTAAACTGAACTAACCGAAATGGCATGGAAGGGAGTGCAGAACTTAATCAATAGCACAAGAGGGAAATCAAAATTTCTAATGTCATATAAGCAAAAAGTATAGGTCCCAATAACATGCAAGAATTTGTAGCAACTTCTAGGCAAACAACTTGTTCATGTACGAAGGAAAGAGACAATCTGGTCGACTATAACATGACTATGTGATCTTCATGTAACATGTCCCTCACTAACAGTCATTGTAGTCAAAGTCATGCATAGTTTAGCGAGATTGTACATCTTCAGTCAATGGCCTCAGTTGCCGGTAACAATAACCGAATAACGCCATCAATACGTATCCATCTTACTATCTATCGGTCTATCCTCCGGTGACCAGCCTATCTGCAGTGGATTGATTGCTGAACTGTGAACTTGATCTACGCTTGGATCCATACCGCAAACACTGACCTCTTCATGCGTAATGCATACAAGTGAACGCGATGAGATGGTGAACAACAGAATACAATGGATCTACGCTGTCTTGTACTCTTGTTTACAGATGAGAGAGAGGCATGTGTTTGTGTCCCATCAAGTAATATTTTTAGGGACAATGGATACCATCCGACCTTAGCTCAGTTGGTAGAGCGGAGGACTGTAGTATGAGCAGATAAATCCTTAGGTCGCTGGTTCGAATCCGGCAGGTCGGAATCTTTTTGCTGTTATTTTTTTTCTCTCGTTTTCAGCCAAGATAAGGGACTGTTTGCTGGTAAAAATTCTTTATCGTGATCCCCTAAAATTTCAACAATTTATTGCAATACCAATTTTGAATCAGTTGGTCGGTATGAATTTCATATACACATGCGTACAAAGTAGTAGCACCGTGGCACGTTTGACCAGCAATTGATCAAACATAGCCGCACCCCCTCCTTGCAGCCTCATCTTCCACTACGTTACATCTTATCCTGTGAGTACATTTCACCTTCACGCTTGCTGCCGCCTCGTCGCCATCAACACCGGAGAGGGAAAAAGACGGTATAGCGCAGCTGATTAGCCTGGTTGCGAACCGTGGTTGTTAGCTGTTATGCTGCCGCCCCTTTGAAGACGAGGAACCTGAGCGACTCCAGCTTGAAGTAGATGAAGCTTCCCTTGCTGTGCGTGAAGTAGCAGCCGAAGCTGGAGCCGACTACGCACTGCCATCCCGGCCCATGGATCGCGTCGAACTCCTGCAGCCCAGCCATCCAATCGCATCAGTCAGCGGATTAAAATTTTGCCCAAGGGGAATTTCACTACACACGTGAGGTCCACGGAAAAGAGAAAAAAATAATAATTTATTTTGGTCTTTTCGTCTCTGAACGAAAAAAATTGTAAACTTAAATTAAAATCCCACGTTTTTCCTCTGGGAAAGAGATAGATTGATTCATCTATACGTGTACGTTTTTGCAGTCTCCGCCTCCCAGAACAGAGACCCGGAGGGCTGAGTTTAGGATGGTTACCTTCTTGATGACCGCCGCGATGCTCCGGCAGTCGCTGACGTCGAAGCGGTCGAGGGCCCTGGACGCCGCCGACATCGCCTGCGCCTGCATCTTCACCGGCATGTCGGTGTCCTCCACCATCGCCTTCCCTTCCAGCATGGTCTCTCCTCCCCCGCCACTCTGCCAGTACGCACCACTCTATGACCCGAAGGAAAAAGAACAGAGAGAGACACGCGAGAAGATCAGATGTGCGCGCTCCTCCTCCCTCCTCGATCCTTATATAGGCAGAGGTCGGACGCATGGATGTCATCCGCGTCAACGCGACGTGCCAACGAGTACGAGCAACGGCCAGGTCGAGCAACAGGGCGAGTTCCCCGGACGGTCTAATCGATCGTCCGGTCGGTGCTCTGATTAGTTTGTGGAGCTGGAAACAATGGGTATTTGCCGTGTTGGATATGGTCATGTCCAATCTTTCGCTGGGCATGGCACGTCGATTTTGGCGTGCCGATTGATTTAGTGGAACCCGGGCTTGTGATTCAAAGACTTTGTAACTTGGAAGATACAGTGTGTTTTGTGAGAAATCTATTACAATTGGTGCCTATCCAATGTCGGGTTCTCCGCGTCAGCGCGGGGCTGGAACGCCTCCGCGCTGATCTGATCCCCGGCCCTCGCAAATAAAGAAATCGGCTGGGCCTACTTCATTCGTAGCATGTGTTCCGTACGGAAGCCCTATCCCAATCACGGGTACACACATCCCTAGGCACAGTCCATCCTTGTGATTGCAACCGTGGCACACGATTGGAACCCGTGCCATAAGAAAAAATCCCAGCATATACTTTATTTGTTTTCAAATATTTGTTACTTCATGTTTTTCAAAATATAGATTTCAATTTTGTTCTTATAAAATAGCATATCTTGCCACCTATTTACAGTGGATTTTAAATATTTGGATTAGTTTTTAAGGGTGTTTTTTATTTTCTATTTGAAGTCGGTACTATCTTAGTATACGTGTTTGATTAAAAATGATAAATTTTAAAAAAAATAAAAGGAGTATTAAAAATAATAAATATTTAAAAAGGCACAGCTGACGGACGCTACAGCCCATACGCTCAACGAAACGTCCAGCAGCAGCAGCACCTCTCGCAGCCCAGGAGCGGCCTTGTCATCGACTAACCAGCCGAGTCTTTTTTATTTTTATTTTTCAATATTTATAAAATTACATGTTTATTTTAAAATATTATATATATATATATAAGACTATCGTCGCGGTTGGTTGGATGACAGTAAAGTACTTTTTAAAAATTAAAAAACATTACATTTTATTACTTTTAAAATTCAAAATACTATTAAAATAGTCATTAAAAATTCTAAAAAATGTATGATATAGTGGATATTACGATCTAGCTCAAAAAAATTTCATGACTATTTCGATAGTGATTCAAATTTTGAGTATAATGAAACACAGTGTTTTTTTATTTTTTAAGCTATTGTCTGTTGGAAGGGTAACATTATATTTTTAAAAGCTAATGGGTGACAGTACACTTTACTGTCACCAACCAACGGGAGATGGTGGACTAGATATACAATATTTTAAAATAGACATGTATTTTGTAAATATTGAAAAATATAAATAAAAAAATTCCTAAGCAGCCTACGGCGCGGGGAAACACACCCCTGAGGCCCCGACGGCTCCACCGCGCGTCCAGGCCGAAACCGCCTAGTCTTCCGATCTCAGGCCCAGGCGCTCCATGGCCCAGGCCCCTACGGCACCCAACAACGCACATCATTACGGCTCGCACGAACCACAGCCTTTTGATCCCTCATTCCCCGCGCCGCCCGCCGCCGAAGTGCTGATCGGGCATGAGAAGGCGCACCGCGTCTCACCACCGCTCATGCGGACGCAGCCACTCGGCGCGCACACCCCACGCGACCAGGGCCTGTGCGCCACTCCATCCATGTTCCATGGTCCTTCGCTGCTGCGCTCGGCGCCCAGGCCATGCACCACGCGTGCGGCGTCCCCATGGAGTGGAGCGTGCGCGTCCACCACCAAGGTCTGCCTCTTTCCTTCAGACGTCACGTCAGGTCAGTCCCACATGGTTCCCGTGCTCTGTCCTTGTCGGACTAGATAACAACTGTACAGCTACTACCAGTGCACCCATTGCATGCAAAGTGAAACAGTAGGCGACCATTTTTACAGGGTGGACAAAACACTATCACTCTGGGTTTGGCAAACTACAAAGAGTCGAACATGATTAACAAATCAACGAATGAAACAATGGCCGACTAAAGAACTAATCTGCGTCTGCTCAGCTATCTGAGTTCTTCCCGACAATCACGCACAATCGCATCGGCGAGGAAATAAGCTGCCTTTTCTTCCCTCTTTTTTCCTCCATCGGTGACATAATCCGCCTCTTTTGTGTTCGCTTAAGATGGAGGGAAGAAGCGGTTGAGGTTGAATGGCAAGCTGTAGAACTCCTCGTTCCTGCTGTCCCCCTTGAACGACCGGAACGGCACCCACCACGGCATCCCCCGGTCCTTGGCCGCGTTCTTCACCTCCAGCGTGTTGTCTAGGAAGACGGCCACGATCAGCCCAACTGTTGGAGGCGACGAGAAGATGGTGTTGATGTAGTCGTTGAACTGCATTGCGACAGTCATACAAATGTTAACGAAGATCTTCAGAAGAACAGGTCTTACTGAAAACTAGTTCTATATGACTTATCAGGTGTCTTTGAGCCATCAGGAGGGTAAAGAGAGACGAACCCATCCAGCTTTTGTGTGCGCTGGACCACGCTGAGCAGACATGGTGTACCGGAAAAAATACTCTGGCACAGATAAGCCTAGGAAGATGGAGACGCCGACGATAAAGAGGTTGCGCATGGAGTTCATGTTCGTGAACTGCAAGAAGGAGAGCCCCACTGCAGCTGAAAGTCAGAGAAAGGCAAAGCGTCAGTCTAGACAAAACCAAAGTGTGGACTGAACACATTACTCATATCTGATGGCGCAGGAATCAGGATGACTAACCAACTAGTCCAAACAAGACGCAGTACACGGCTGCAAAAATGGTGAACGGGATAGAAGCAAACAGTGCTCCGAATTTCCCTGCACCAGATCAATGATATTTCAGAAACAGTTAGCTTCCAGCGACATGATCCGCAAACAGTTCGATGACTAGACGATGAACAGTGGCTCACCCAGCATGGAGAAAAAGATCATAAAACCAGCAGAGATCTGAATAACCCGTCGGCTCCCAATCCTTGTAGATCCTAACAACCCCACGTTCTCCCTGCATTGTTGTTCCAGGTAGTACCCAAGGCTGGAAGACATATATGTGAAGGCACAATGATGAATAATTTGGCATACACACTTACACTGAGACAGTGGAGCCAGTCCCTGTTCCAAATAACCCATCAAGGAGGATTCCGATTCCCTGTTAGTTCACAGTGCATCTTTTCAATTTTCAACAGCTGACAGAACATGAAAAGAAGAACAATCATGGGTCCAAGAAAGTATTTACCTGCCACCCAATGCCTCTACTCAGGATATGAGCTGGAGGTGGAGTGGCACTTGCAAGACGAGCTGCAGCTTTGTAAGAAGCTGTGGACTGTCCAAGAGAGACATTGTTAAGACCAATGCTGGGATTAGTGAGTCCAAAAGCAAAGGATCCTGCAAAGTTGTAACTGGGGGTATCACCTCTATTAGTGAGACCAAAACAGCAGACACCATCCCAAATGATTGGCCAGCGTTGAAGGTTGGTGCCCCCCATTGTAGTGGATAAGGGATCTTAATCCTGGAACGAGTCAATATATCAGTGTGCAGAAAATGACAGCTGTGGGATAAATTGTACTTAGACTGTGGGGCCAATATGTCATTCTTTGGTGTGGATTGACTTCACAAGTAACTTTCCATTTTTCCTTGTGATATACTCCCTCCGGTCATAAATACTTGACGTTGTGATCAAGATCCGGTCAAACTTCGGCCAATAACTTCTAAAAGATTTAGTTTGAAAACATAAAAATCATATGTGTAAATTTGTCTTAAAAATACCTTTATAATATTATATTTTTATTATATATTATAACTATATTCTAATATAAAATAGTAGTCAAAGTTACGCATCGAAGACCGTGAAAAATCAAAAACGTCATGTACTTTTTAATGGAGAGAGTAGTATTGTTGATATTCATAAAATCATGAATACCTTCAAACAAATCTAACAGTGCCACTTTTATGTTACTGAGCACATATACTGTTAAGGCCCTATTTGGCTGTTAAGTTTTTTTTTTAAGTTTTGGAAAAATACTATAGCTTTATGAAGAGTAGATTTCATAAAACTACAACTACTTATGCTCTTAGTATGGTCTCATCCATCAGCCACATATATTCAGCATAATGGGGAAAACAAATAATGTGTGACTGATGTGTGGGATCAGACTAAAAAATTATATTTTTTCGTTACTAGGGTACAAATACAAATAGTAATAAAACAAGTCTCAGAAGTTGTAGTTTTACGTTTAAATGTATAAATAGTGGCAAGTTTGTGAAATTTACTCTTTTATGAAATACTTTGGTTTTAGAAAACTTAGAGCTGTTTGGATGTAACCGATCTTGTAGTTTCGAAAAGCATAGTATCAAGTGCGGTCTTTTTTTAGTTTTGTAAACAGATCTCTTTTTTTTCTAAAACTATAGTTTCTCAATACCAATGTTAAAATTTACAAAAAATGATTCCGTGAGATATTGTTAGCCGTGCACATTGCGAAGCCCCTGATACTAGGTAGAACGTAGAACACCTTTCAAATTTACACGAGAAAACAGTGGGACCAGGGACGAGATTGGGAAGGGGGCTAACCATGGGGCAGAAGAGATCAGATTAGCACGGTCAGTGCGGCAGTTGATCTGAGTGACCTCAGTGCTGTGCTTATAGGCACCACCTGAAGTGAGGATTTGAGCATAGGCCCATACCAATGCGATACAGATGAAAAGGGAGAACCTTTCCAGTATGGGAATATCTCTGATCTGTACATTCTTCAGATACTGGGAAAGAATAAAACGCACAAATTAGACATGTTTAACTTTCTCAGGCTGAATTTGGTCGACAGCAAAGACTTGAGATAACGGGAGTTTGCTTGTCAAACCTGAGAGAGTACAACAAAGAGAATCAACATTGGCAAGCCGACCTCAACGCATCTCCCAACCTGATGCAATATCAGACAACAATGCGATGAACAAACTATTCTTTTAACGTCGTGCGGGCAAATTGAGAGTACGAAATAAAGATCGAGACAAAGCAAGCAGTACCACAGGGAACCCTCTTTCGAAGAGGCCGAATCCGAGCAGCGCAACCACTGGCGCCATCCCCACTGGACTGAAGAATCTGAAAGTAGCACCAATGTCCCGTCAGTAGAGCTAGAGACTAGGCACTGTCAAAACTGGACAGAAATGCATATGCAACAAACAGCAAATCTATTCTAACATACTACAATGCTTGGAGGGTGTGAATTGTGAAGAATCACCTGGAGAAAATACCCCATAGCTGGCTGTAGCCCAGAATGATCTGAATGCTGGAAGACACTATCAGAGCCCCCTGTATCGCCCTCATGGTCTGGAGGAACCTCTGCTCAACAACAAATGAACGGACAGCTGACTAGACAACCACATCAGAAACAGCAGAAATGCAGAATGTACACGAAAATCGCTCACCTCGTGGCCATCGGGTATCCCCGCGAGAGACGAGTCCTGGATGATGGCCACTATCGGGATCACGAACGCGTAGGACCCGCCGATCACCGTCGGCAGCCGCGTCCCGAAGAGGGACTGCAGAAGTGTGTTTATCCCGGTCACGAACAGAAGCGTCTGCACCACCCTCACCCTGTCCCCCTGCAAACAGCAACACCAATCCCAAACGGAAGGCCGCAGAACATCACATCACTACACTGATGCTTCCAAGAACTGACACGAAGCTGTTGTGATCGAGAAGCGCAAGGCAGGAACTCACATCATTGCCGCCCATCATGGGAACCAGCACCGCCGGGATCATCACCGCCGTGCCCAGCGCCAGAATGTAGTGCTGAAAGCCCAGTATGATCGCCTCGCCTGGGCAGCAAAAAGAACACGATTCAGAGGGGAATCCCAGCCAAAATGCGATGCATTTTTAACTCTTAGCTTCGAGACGCACCCCAGGGAGGGTTGGAGTCTATGCAGTACTCGAACCCTTGTAGCTGCTCCATGGGCGGATGGCTGATCTCCTCCGGCTTCACTTCCGCCATTTCCCCCCTTCTTCCTCGGCCCCCGACGAGATTGCCCCGCCGACAAAAGAAACACCGCAGGGCAAGAACAACCCTGTCTCACGGTTTCCCAACAGCACGATCCCCTCGCTTAATCAGCCGGCCGCCGCACACCGACTCTGTGATTCCTGTGTGCTTGCTCGCTTGCCTCTTCTTCTTGGTTTCTCGACAAGGCAAGAAAAAGCCAGCCAGCCAGACAGACGGTGGAAACGTCTCCACCGGCAACCGCCCTTTGCACGAACCAGGACGAAATCTGTTAGAGAAAAGGATGCGAGGACGAGGGAGAGGGAGACAGACGCCGAGAGGAGGACGACACTAGCAGCGGCGGCCAAGAGCGAATCCGCACACTGGCCAGCGCTCTAGCAGCACTAGTGTGCCAGTCGCCAGCCTTTCTTTCTTATCTCGTGGTGCTTCTTTCTCTCCTCGCCTCTGTTTTTATCGTTGGGTTGGGTTTTCATCCTGGGTTTAATGCTTTCTCGCCTTCGAAGTGTTTCTTCCCTCCTGTCAGTTTCAGGGAACTGGCCGTTGGATTTTTTGCTATGACCAAATTGCCCCTCCTGTGTCCTCTGCTCGGGTGGTCTACTGCCTTCAACGTATTGTTTGTTGACTGCTGTTGGGTCTTCCTTTACTTTTGTTTCTTTCACATTTCATCTCCTGATCAAACGATGCTAGCACCGTAGCTGTTATCATTTTATTGATCTCAAAGTTCAATTCTTTAGTAGAGTGTCTATCATGTTCAAGTTAAATAGTACCGTACAAATAATTATTACCAGACACAAAGGTTAATTTTCACGAACCTTCGCCATCACCTTCACCTATTTGTTCCCCTTGGATGGCCACGATCAACAACAAAAGTTTCTACTCTGTATGTACTGTAGGATTGCTACAAGTTGGAGTAGACCAGATAGTTGACGTTGTTGGTTAAACGTGAAACGCGATCTACCACTAGATCCAGATTGCCACGGGGACAGACAAGTAAGAGGGAGGGCCTTGCATTGCATTGCACGTACGTCTCCCGATTCCGGCCAACCGATGGGACAATTGCTCCAATTAGATATCCACAGCGTCACCTGACGGTCTGGCCCGAGTCCAGAGGATATTTGTTTCTTTCCCGCTTCTAAAATGGCGCACCATGTCCGTGTGTGCACGTCAGCATATGTCCCTACATCCTGCGAAAGGGAGGGACCAAGTTACCGTTGGGCGCCGCTCGCCGTGTGGGTGGTCGGATCGATGTCTGATCGCGTCGTGGGACGAAAGAAGCGCCAGCGCCGTCGGCTCCGCTCTGCCTCTGGCCGCGAGGCAAGACGACGCCTCCGCCTCCGCCTCCGCCGCTGGGCCCCCCGCGCGGCCGGACCGGGCCAGGCAGGAAAGCAGTCTGAGAGATGCCCTGCCTGACCGCACAGACCCCCACGCAGTGCGCCGCTACGCCTCTGCCGCTGGCCGTAAACCACCTGCCGGCCGTGCCATGGGCTTCAGCAACGAGCGACGTGAAAAACCTGCCCCTTGTTTTTTTTTACTCGCCGTACAAGACTTGTTACGGGTACTGTGCTACTCCGCTGCAGGGCCCCGCCAATCGACGAGTAATTTATTCTGATGGGATCCGGTGCAAGTTATGACTGCACCGATTCTCGGCCGTTCGTTTTCGTGGTGAACAGTGCAGATAAATCGATACAGTACCAACTGCTACAGTAATTTTTGGTGCAGTATTTCTGCTACAGTGCTAATACAGTATTCCGCGTGAGCCTCATCCGTCTGCTTCGCATCCGACGGCCGCTAGTGCGACTGTTTAAGTTGCAGTGGCGACTGTACAGGAACCCGGTCCGTAATTTATTGTGGTTACTTCTGGGTCCCGTAGAGGCCAACGGCAAAGTCCCTTCGCAATTGCTTGCCTGCCCCTGCCAGGTCTACCACGGTGCTGCGCTGCACTGTGGTGAATTGATGGACGTGCGTCAAGCAGGCAGCAGGCTAGTACTAGTAATTAGCCGCAGCAGAGGGACAGGGGCGGTGGTTGCCTTGCCGGTTGGTGGTGGTCACTTCAGTTTCCAGCAGTTCAGCCTTGCGCAGAGTGCTGGCCGTTTGGACTGAAACCGAGCGTCGAGATGGCCGTGAGCGAATTGGATCATCTTTACAGAAAATGAAGTCGCCATGACTTCAAAACGGTGGCGTGAGCCCTTCTATCCGAAATGAATGGGCAAAATGTGATACTACAGTGTTAAAGCTCTGCTGTATTTGATATTCCCTCTTTCGCAAAAAAAAAAAAAAGCTCTGTTATATTTGGCTGTAGATCACTGTAGCGGTCCTCGTAAAATATAGTGCGCCTCTGACATCACAAGAACCGGGAGGTGAGCGTAGCGCTACACTCTACGCTGAAGATTGTATGCGTTTCGTACATCTACCACCTGTTACGCATCAGTAGTAGAATGCAGACCGTGTGATTTCATCCCTAAAACATCACATGGAGACATGGAGATCATGAGTGAAGTGCAACCGGCGGAGTTGGCTTCGTACGAATAATTGAGTAATGTGATTATCAGTTTTAATAAAAGTGAACTGTTTGGCTTAAAGATGCTTGCTAACACTAGAGAAATTCCAAATTTCTAGCGGTGCAGAGCTATGAACACTGAAGACAAAACACATAATTCTTGGCTATTATTATGGGGCAGAATGCTCCCAGTTTTTTCTTTTTATCGGCATATAATGTGCAGCTTCTAGTAAGCCCCGTGTGGCTACCAAATTGTTTCGGATTTTCAACCATTTCGATGAATCACGCAACCAAACGGTCGAGAGAGAGCGAAAAACTATTCTAAATAGCTAGATTCAAGGATAAGGAGAGAATCACTGAAACCGCTTGGAGACGGTTTCTCACCGGTTCTCCGATTCAGCCCTTAAAAATACGTCTCTTTTCCGTCTAGATTTAGACCTTCTAAAAGAGTTCATAAAATCTACCAATTTTTGTATATGTTATATAATCCATAAGCAACTCATTTTAATTGGTTGTACTTAAAAAGCATAAATTCTTTCCATGAATTTTTAGAGCTTTAAAAAGATTCACAAAAATTAGAAAAAATCACCAATATTCATCTTAGTTAATTAACTAATTTCTAAAATTATCTCCAGCTTTAAGTTATATTGTCTTCACATAAACTCACTTTTCATGAATTTAATCAACTCCAATTAAATTCAAATGCATGCAACAATTGCTAAAAAAACAATCAGAGATGATGCTCATGTTGTATATGTATATTAATTGTTGGTATTATAATGTTGTTATTGTAAAAAAAACAATATATCAGCAAAAAATAAAATATTCAATTACACAACTATCCTCTCCGAATCCAACTAGCTAGCCAAGTAGCTTCCTTCGGTGATTCTAATTCACAAAGAAACATTTTTAGAAAGAACCTAGAACTAAAATATTTATGAGAGAATCTGAATCCTACCGGATGCACCTTAAGTGCATACAAGTTAGCACAAAGGGCCCTTTTATAAGTCACTTTGACCGGGAAAAATTAATTTTTTTCGCATATTACAAAACTATGTAACAGAAAAGCTCTCAACGGTACATTCATTGCTCAAAAAGAAAAGGGAGACGTAGCGCTAAGATCTTCTGTCTGACTTATAATCGCTTGTCCTCTTCTCTTCAGCCTCTTTTCTCTTTTGTTGCCTGGAAAATAAAATACGAAGTTATAATGGAAAGAATGATAGGGGGCGAGGTACTTCAGTATGCACTTCATGTAAACGAATATTTCATATTGTTATCCTGTCAATTCACATGGTTACCTTATCAGCTCTATTTCTCATCATTACATAAAAAACAATCGGTAGATAATTTCAGTCATAATAGCACCACTATGAGATGTTCAAAATTATATTATTTGAATGAAGAACCAACTCATCATTCGTTTGAAACGACATGATGCAAGCAGTTGTCTTCACAAAAGAAAAATAAAACAAAACAGGAGACCAAAGGTACGAGCTTCTGCATTGGTTGGTCCGATTAAAGTATATCAAGGAATAAAACAAAACAGGAGACCAAAGGTATGAACGTCTGCATTGGTTGGTCCAATTAAAGTATATCAAGGACTAACAAGGAGGAAAGCACCTAGAAGATAGAAGATTGCTGTAACAAGAAACAACATTGTGCTAATTGATAAACTGAACACATTGAAGAAAATTGTGCTGAAACAACACGACTTACGCAAAAGCAGCATATCCAGCACCAACATTAGCAGAAGTCAAAAGTGCTGCAGCAACGGTTGCTGATAAATTGTCGTGTCCACTAGGAACTGCAGGGTTCTTAATATCTCCATCAACCTAGCCAATAACAGCAAAACAGACGTCAAGCCCTGAAGATCAACACTCAAACAAGATAAATGTCTTGACCGGTGGATTAAAAACCTTATCCCATTTTGACTTCTTGTTTGGTCTAGTCTCTTTTTGTGCATCTTCCGCAGGTACCGGGAGCGTAGTCGCACCAGCTAAAGCTGCGGAGTATATAACGAGCGTCAAAATATTAAAAAAAAGGTGGCAGATGATATTAATTTGCCAAAACAGAGCATGCAACTGCTTCATATTCACTATACCTGGAATCTTCGGTATTGATGCACTAATTGGAGGTTGTACTCCTCCAGCAATGAATTCAACTTTTGGACTTCTCTTCTTCTGTTCCTTCCTCTCAAGTTCACGCTTCATATCAGCTTCTGCATCAAATATGAGGTAAAAACAAGATCAAGATTGGAATACCCTTATATATGACCTAAGCAGACAGAACAGAACATTCAAGCGACTGCTGCATTGGTTTTAAATAAAAATATCGGCAACTGCATAAGCACAAAATCAATAAATAAATTAATTGAGTTCATTTCAAAAGTAAAGAATTCTTTTGGGAACTTATGCTATATCAAGTATTCTCATGTCAATATAAAATCAACCACTCATCACATAATTCCATATTCTGCGTTTCCATCTAATTTGGTGTTATATATACGGATCCAAATATAACTAGTCAGGCCCTTGTAATGCATTCAATTAAAAAGCACCCTTAAAGGCAGTTCACAGGCTTCTCCAAAAGCACATACCAGGTGGCTTGAACAATACAACAACAACAAAGCCTTTGTCCCAAACAAGTCGGGGTAGGCTAGAGATGAAACCCATAAGATCCAACTAAAAAGATTATGAGAAAACAATAGTGATAATAAAGATACTAGTAATAGTAAAAGATAAAAGTAATAATAGTACAAAGGGACTGATGCATAAGTTATGATTCTGTCAAGTGGATTGCTAACTTCCACACGCTTCTATCCGTGCATAGTATTTTGGGAATACTTCATTCATTCAAGTCTCTCTTTATAGACTCTTCTTATGTTAGGTTTGATTAACCCTTGCCTCTCTTCACATTATCAGCACACCTTAGTATCCCACTATGCACAGGTGACTCTTGAGACCTCTGTTGGATATGTTCAAACCATCTCAACCGATGTTGGACAGACTTTTCTTCAATTAGCGCCACCCTTACCCTATCACGTATATCATTATTTCGAATCCAATCCTTTCTTGTATGACCACAAATCCATCACAACATACACATGTCTACTACACTTAATTGTTGAACGTGTCACCTTTTAGTTGGCCAATATTCGACGTCATACAACATCACAGGTCGAATCGTCGTCCTATAGAACTTACCTTTCAGTTTTCGTGGCACCCTCTTGTCACAGAGGATGTCAGAAGCTTGTCACCATTTCATCCATCCGGCTTTGATTCTATGACTAACATCTTCATCGATATCACCATCCCTCCCTCTGTACCATCGATACAAAATATCAAAGGGTATCCTTCTTGGGAACCACCTCTCCACCGAGACTATCACCTTCTCCCTTGTGCCTAGTATCACTAAAATCGCACTTCATATACTCGGTTTTAGTCCTACTAAGTCTAAAACCTTTTGATTCTAAAGTATATCTCCACAACTTCAATTTCCTATCAACCCCTATCCTACTCTCATCAAGTAACACCACATCGTTAGCAAAGCTGAATGTCCCTTGTGACCTCATCCATCACCAAAGCAAATAAATAAAGGATCAAAGTTGACCCTTGATGTAGTCCTATTTTAAGCAGAAAATCATCGGTGACACCTTCACTTGTCCTAACACTTGTCACAACGTTATTGTACATATCCTTGATGAGGGTAATGTACTTTGTTGGGACTTTATGTTTCTCCAAGGCCCACCACATGACATTTGTTGGTTTGAACAATGCAATCTTTAATTATTTGATTTTTCATAAATAATTAAGTGTTAGTATTTAGCTCGAAAAGGGAAGCTATAGTCTAATGCAATATTGTTTATCAAACAGCAAAATACAACCAAAGAGGATAGTATATTGGACAAATACCTATCTCATCATAGTAGTCACTTTTGTCATACCCATTGGGATCAAAAACATCTTTACTGAAGCAGGTCCCAATCTGATCGATTTCTTGGTACCGCACAGCATGCTGAAGAAAGTCAGGATTCTTGTAGTCCTTTCTGTTGCGCACTTCAGCGTTAAAGCTCTTTCCAGCCCTTTTGTATGCAAGGAACTTGTTAATTTTTTGCTGCAGAAAAAGCAGTGGAGAAGTAGAAAATGAGTCTAAACAAATATTCGCAGTGAGAACCAAAACAAGAATAGGTATGAAGGTGTGTGGACATGCATTCCTAGTATACATCTGACAATATTGTTGATAAGTTCACAAAAAAATGAAAAGAGAAGCATATGAAAGAACGAAAAGGAATATAAGGGCCTTCGACACTATCAAAAGTTTAAGAAGAAATAGTTACAAATAGGTAAGTCCAACTGCATGGACAGAATTGCATGATCGAATGTAGGTATACATAAAAAGAAGTGACATCAAGCATAAGAACAGGTGACGAATAGCTATCTCATAGCCTATTCTTGGTGATACCCTGGTTGCAGAAACATAAGTGAATATATATGATATGGCTGTTCAGCAGTGCCTTCCCATAACAGGCCAACATAATAGTCACATCATTTTTAAAAGTAGGTAATGGAGTTCGTCAAAACGTTATAGAAAGATGGTTCAAAGGGAGCTGATATTCTGTATGAAAATGCGATTAAGTAGGTTACACGGAAAAATAGGTGGGATGGTTACTTGATCAAAAGATAACCTGTAATGCAGCAGAGCATTTTTTAGCAACAGGTGGAGGAAGGAAACGAC
This sequence comes from Phragmites australis, assembly GCF_958298935.1. Taxonomy (NCBI): domain Eukaryota; kingdom Viridiplantae; phylum Streptophyta; class Magnoliopsida; order Poales; family Poaceae; genus Phragmites; species Phragmites australis. The sequence continues at coordinate 39,621,809 of NC_084922.1, read as the reverse complement.
TCAACGGATCATCACTTTCACCATTAGTTGAAATATCAGGAGTTTCCTCCACCTGGGCATCTTCAATTTCTGCTCCAGTCACATCCATTGCCATATCTGTCCCTACTTGGTTCTGCTCAGGTGCATCAGGATGCTGATGCATTTCTGCTTGAATAGTTGGGGTCACAATGTGAACAGTACCTGAGAGTGTTCGTTCTTCAAGACCTAGAAGAGAGAGGGAAGGCTTCTATTAGAAATTAAAAGGGTGTTTGAAGTTGTAATGATTAAATTGCCCCAAACAGGTAAACAGAAAATAGCACTTTCACACGTTTTTCCTACAGAGGTCAGGTATATGTACATCAAGCATTAATTATAGTTAAATCTAACAAAATATCATGAATTACAGCTATGTCACCAGTGCCTGCCCAAAATAATGTATCGGGACTGCACATATACTTAGCTGCACATCCAGTTCTGGTACAAACTAATTATCATACATGGCAGAATTCTTGAGAGCATACGGAATGTGCATGCAAGTAAAATAATGTCCATTTTACAACATCCTGATACCTACAATTAGGAATGCAAGTGGGTACCCAATGGGTAGTTTTAGGTCACTACTTAGTTCATTTTTTCTTAACATAATTAGGTGGGAGTGAATCTTTAGTTCAATTGAGTGAGTTTTGGGTCAACCCAATGATCCAAAAAATACAAAACTTGCATCCCTACCTACAATGCACCGTATGTTGTGTCAAACACTAACAGCTTTCTAACTTTGACTTAGGAAAGGTCTCCGGGCAAGGTTATAGAATCAACATAGTTGTTATCAAGGTTACTAACAGTTAAAAAGAAGAACAAAGTAAACACATGAAAATAAGAATCTATCCTAATGGTCTCTGTTAGGAAAGGGGATGAAGGGTAAAATCAACAAACCAAAATTTCACTCATCAGACAGTTCATAGAAGAGTGCCAACAAATTTTCTTAAAAAAATATTAATTCGAACAACAGTGTGAGGTGTCATCTAACTAAAAGCCGGTAAGATTTGATCAAAATAAAGGTTTTTGGTATCGGGGAAAAAAAACACTAGCCAATTAAATCTAGTTCATTCTCATGCACCATTTTTTTTTCTTTCATTGGCAAGCCACGAAAGAGATTACAATCCTTTCTACCATATGATGAATCACATGTTTGTGTAACATTAACCCCGTCAAGATCAAAGAGAGCAAAGTGTAACAAGCAAGGATCTGCAATTGAACAACAAACATATCAAGAAATGTACTTCAACATTTTATTTAATTGGTTCACCTCATGATATTGTATTAACTGCTAGTTGATGGAAGCTGAGTACATGACTAGTTGCAATTAAGGCATCAAGGTGGCATCATCATACATTTCGGCTAGGCCTTCTGCCACTAGTGTATCATGATGTGGCTACTATCGATGTTCTTCACATGAAAGCAAGTTGATAGTATAACCAAATGCACCAAGAATATTAACACATAAATCCTTACATAACACATTTTCTGTAAACTGTCTGGACCACTTTTATTTTATCTGTATTGTAACTTAGCAATGTAGACCCAGCATAGGACATGGTCACATCGGAAACAACTACACAGTTCACAGAATATATAAGCAAGTCAAATTAGGACCTTACCCTCAGCAGCCTGAATATCTGAGCCGGATTCGTGTGCGCCGCTCATGATCTCCCCATCCTGCAACCAATCCGCAACTAATAACATCAATTCAGAAAACCAGCATATTCCGAGCAGAATTACTAAACACGTACTTCAACGTCTCTACCTCCTGCTCGGGCGACATGGCCATCTCATCGTGCGCGTAGTCCACGATGGCAAGCGCGCCACGCCGCGGTGGGCGCGGCAGGTCGGCCGGCGGCGCCGACGCTGAGGGCCGGAGCGGGGAGGGGGACGAGACAGCGAAGGGCGAGGACGAGCGGCGCGAGGGCAGGGGCGGAAGCGCCGGCGAAGGGTTGGGGCTCACTAGGGTTTCGCGGTCGGCCGACTCCGAGGGCAGGGGAGGGGACGGGGGCTCCTGTCTAGGGTTGGAGCCCTCATCTCCGGCTTGAGGGAGCAGCGGCGAGGAGGATACTGCGGGGTCGGGAGCCGCGGCGACAGGCGGCGCCGGGGAAGGCGGGTTGGGCTCGTCGCTGTCCTCATCCTCGTCGTCGTTGTACATGGAGAAGAGGGCCGTGATGCCCTCGGTGTCGGACGCCATGCCGAGGAGAGGAGCTTGTGTTAAGGGTTGGATTTGGGGAGGATGCGAGGCGACGACGCGGACCGCGAGGTAGGCGGCAGAAGAGCTCGGGAACAAGGCATAGGCAAAACAAAAGAGCGTTTCCGCGAGCTCGAGAATGCGATTCGGGAGTCCTAGTCGAGTAGAGACGATGACTGAGCCGGATCCAACCGCCCAGACCGTAGCCCATACTCCAGACCACAGTTGTTAAGACCAGACCGGCAATCGAACCGCTAAGGTTCTCGGTTCATTGGTCCAACCTGTTGGACCACCGGCTAGTAACGGTTTAAATAGTATCATGTTTCAATACTAAATGCAAGTTAAAAGGTGATCGAGTGGTTAGGAGCAAGTCTTCCTAGGCTAGATGATTAGGGTCTTGTTTGGCATAGTTAAAATATATGAGTTTTTGCTAAAAGTTGTGGCTTACGCTAAAAGCTATTAATTTTTATGAGAAATTTTTAAGTCTTCAATACAATAGTTATTTAAAAAAGTCACCCTCTATCAGTTTATCAACTTTTAGTTTATTTATCATAATCTAACTTTTTAGTTTTTAAAAATCAATAATAAAACAATATATTTGTTTCAGTTTATAGCTTTTGAAAAACAGAAGCTATCAATAAAATGTGTAAAACGGGACCTAGATCCTGGTTCAAAACTTGAACCCCACTCGCTAGCCCAAGTTCCCTCCTGCTGAAGTGCGCTCCTCCAGTTTTGGTCGGTTTCCATTTTTCCTGCTCAATGGCACACTAGCGTCCGATGCTGGTGTTCTCACTTACTGAATATCGACCTGGTATTAGTATCAAAATGCAATATTGACTCTAACTTATATTCTAATATGTTTTTTAACAGTAAAATTATAACATTGAGAAAGTCTTTTTTATCTATACTATAATAATAATTTTATGTTTTATATCTAATTAATTAAAAATATATTGATGGTCATGTTTTTGAAATTGGACTCCCGCCTTCCTTTGCTAACGCTCCCAACAAATTTCGATATAGGAAGTTTATACGGTTTTTGGTTTGAGTTTTATGCACTAGCATGCGAAGGATCAACGATAGCATCGTTTTTGCGGTGGTGCTGATTATAGTTGGTACGATTTGACAATAGAGGCCATGTAGTCAATAGAGGATCGTAGATACTGAAGCCATGATAAATAAGGTGTTCAAGGTGGCGTAGGAGCCAGCATGATTAAATGGCTTAGAAAGGTCATTGGGCAGCGTACAGTAGCACAATGCAGGGCGAAATGAAAAAAAGGGCGTTTCTAAAATTCAGTCAGCTATTTTATTTTATCTTTTCAGGCGACGACAACATTTCCTTAACCACCAGCCAAAGCAAATCTGCCACGTCTTCCTACGGCGGCGTGCTTAGATCATCTCCAACGGTTTTCTTTCAGAGACCAAAATCCCTTCACGACGGGATTTTCGTTCCCTTCAGCGCTTCAACGGTTTCCCTTCACAGTTCCCGTCACGACGAGATTCCCAGGGTCATTCCCTTCAGGACGGGATTCTCTCTCCTTTCCCTTCGCGATTCCCCTCGAGGGGAAGCTGTTGGAGATGAGAGGAAATAAAGGGAATGAGAACGGGGAAGAAAATCGGGAAGTGAACGAAATGAAGGGAATATGGTTGGAGATGATCTTACTTCCTTGCCCCCGGCCTATCTCCCTCTCCGACCGCTCCCGTGCTAACCGGTCTGCAACAGCGCCCGACATGACCATCTCTATCTGGTTGTCCTCTATCACTTGTGACCGCCGGCGTTTCTGCCACCTCGCCACCTAAGACCCGACTTCACCACTGAGCAATATGATTTACGGTGTGGTGGACTCAAAAAAGAAAGAGATAATTCTTTCTATGCCTTTGAAAAACTTTGAAATCTTCAATTTGCCATAAAAAAAGTGTTTTTCTCATATGTCACTACTTAAAATCTTCATCCTCTATATGTTATGGAGCTGACGATAGCGTTACACATTGGAAGATAAATTTAGTTTATTCATCTCCTACGTGTTATTGGTATTAACATCATTATGATGACAACACCATATAGGAAAAGGAAAATTTAAAGTAGTAGCACGGAAAGAACGAGAACTTCTTTTTTGATAGATGAATGATTTAATAACTTTTGATGGCATCTATTACATATAATTGTCCCAAAAAGAATACATCAAGCACCATCGAAAAAAAAATGTCAAGCACCACTACATATATGGGTTAGGCTGGACGATGCGATAGCACTAGCGCGCAGTCTTCTTCCGGCCACCCCCACCGCCGCCGCCCCCTCCATATATGGGTTTTGCCCAACCATTGCTGCGAGCCTAGCTCTTCCTCCTCGTGCAATTTGTGGCCGAGAAACAAGGCATAAACAAGATATCAGCATTCCCTAATAGGTAACCTGCCCACCAATCGTCAGCAGGGGATGGCTCTGTTCGCTTTAGTGCTTGCACAAGCACAATGGAGAAATGTCGTTCAGGTTAGCGAGAGCCGGCCTTTCACTTGCTTTTGCAGGGGGCCGCACTCCTCAGCTTCGCGATAATCATGTGATGTGGGCTTGCCATAATAATTCGAGCAAACCTTCCTTGTTGAAAGAACACGGGTAATCCGAACAGTTCTGAACTCACAAACTCGTGGCCTGTATTCAAGCTTCCTTCCCCACATTGCTTGACTAGCCGAGTGACTTCCTGTGCCTCTTTCCTCCTTTTTTCTTGGAGGGCACTTCCGGTTTCTCTTCTTCGTCTTAGGCGAAATTTGACCATTCTGCGAAGTCCCTGTCTTGGCTTTGTGTGAAGGCCACTTGGTACAAGGAGAAAACACGGAGAGCATTCCCAATACATGCTCGCCCCGTTCCAGAAGCGAAAGGACGAACCGCGACACCTGTGCCGTAGATAGGCCGTGACATGCCGTCCCTTTCGTTTTGCGTCGCCCATTCTGGTGTCCGTCCCTTTCGCTGCGTATCTATCTGGACCGCAATCCTTTGTTGGGTGATATGTCTCTGAGTGGTATACTGTCCGTTTGACTGGTTGCCTGGGTGAATGAAGACATTGGTGTTCGCACGTTAAAGTTTGCAGCGAAAAGTAGCACGTACAGCCAGTGGTGACTCTTCATCCTATGTGCTACAGCAATGCATTCCTCCTAGAACTTCTCTCTCTCTTTTGAGGGCTCCAGTTCAGATTGGAATTACGTCAATAATGGCACTGAACTACTGACGTTGTAAAATGCTGGGATGCGTTGTGGCGTTTCACTCCTGCTATGAGCTGTGAGCCAGCAGATTCCGGGAGCGTTTCCGTTGCCTGGCTCACGCGTTTCTCCCAGGCACGGGACTCTCCAAGCGAGCGCACGCACGCACGCACGGCGGGCCTGTTTCGTTGCTCCCCTGCCGGAGCTGCCTGGCCAGGCAGCAGCTGCATGGCGCGCACCGGAGCTGCGTGGCAGGGCTCCAACCAAACACGCCCGGCGTCGGTCGGTTCACGGCCTCACGCGACCCAAGCCCCCGCGGCCGTGCCCGCGTCCTTCCGGTACGGGCTCGGGGTCACGCGCCGCCCCAGCTCCCAGGTTCCCGGTGTGGCGCCGCGCCGCGCGGCGACGTGACGCTCTTTGTTTATGATATCTGGGGTGGTAGGAGGCGAATACTACCACCTGCGCGCGACGACCACACCGGCCTGCCTGGGTGACCTGCCCTGCCCCCTCTCCCTGGCGCTGGCGGTCGCGCACCAGCCGAAACGCCACACCTGTCCGCCCGCTCGCCAGCTCGATCACTGCCCGCGCACCACGTACGCCGCGGCTCAAACCTTGCCACTCTTTTTGGCTTTTGCTCTTTAGAAAGTGATTTGGCGGTAGCGCAGTTTCGTTTGCTAAAGAAGAGAAACCTCCGATATTTTCTACTCTAGCACGAGTGCTGCTGGGGAGAAAAGAAAGGAAACTGACGGGAAATAAAGAGGGAGGAAATGGCTGGATTAGCAGCACGCTACGGCTTACATTTGACGCGTGCTGTCAAAAGCTAGCACGGGGCTGGGGAGCATGAGCGCCATCTGGCTGCTGGCAGGCCGTTAAGGTCGCGTAGCACGCCTAAAGATAGAGTAATCGCGTGAATGTGTTGTCGAAACAACGGCTCCGGCTGGCCTGGAAACGTGAATGGGAAATGGAGTGTTCGCATAAATGAAGAAATGCACCGCCTCGCTTACCAAACTTTGTTTTGGAAGAAAAAACAATGTATTATAATTAGCAAATATTGCATTGCCACTTGGTAAGCAACGTTGTGTTCACCTCCCTAGCCCAAAAAAAAAAAGAAGAAGAAAAACACAACAACATTGTATTCAGCAACTAGTTGTGTTGGATCGAAATGATAAGAGCTAAAAAAAACTTATGGGCAAAGAGGGAACTCCTCAACAGCTGTGAACTCAGGTTTGCAAGAAAATTTAACTTGGAGTTGTCAAATGCATGAACTTAATAAACCATCTCATGGTGTGGGGCTTGTCACCTTGCAATTAGGGTTTTGTGGGAAGGGGAAAGAGCCAAAAGACGGTATGGTGCATCGTTGTAGCCTCAGTAGGGGTGACAAGCCTCACGGTAAAGGCGCCAGGCACATCGACTGATGTGTTGGTGCACATGAGCAAGGCGACACCTTGGATTGTGGTATCGAGAGAGAAGCAACGACGTGTCGTCGAAGAGGTGCAACTACCAATGAACTTGAAAGGTGGGGCGGGAATGAAATCAATGGCATGCGATAGTTGGTGGTCCCCATAAAACTTTCCAACAACGACCATAAGTTAGTCAAAACTACCTAATAAACATCTAAAACATAATGGAATGTCGCTAGTTAATAGATTCCTTTTAATTGATAGGGTTTCACATGAAGGAAAAATGGGCGCAGAGCGATATGCGATAGCAATAGGGTGTAGCCTCAATCCGAGTTGACAACCCTTGTTATTAATCAGTGATAGAGCACCCTAACGTGAGTTGGAGAGTCAAGATGATGCCTTAGGTTGTGTCATTATGGTCTTAACATAAGCAACGATGTAACATATTGTCGCAGGAGAGCAATGACCCCACTAAATCTAAAAGATAAGACATGAATGAAATTAAAAGCCACACGATAATGGTCGATGGATAAGGCACCTGTCGGAAAAGTTTCGATAAACACACACAATTTAGTCAAAACCTTTTTATGAAAACCTAACTTTTTTGTAAATATCATTTTTTTCCCCTAAAAATCCTACCCAATAAACATCATAAAACCTCATGAGCTGTCTCTAGCCAACATATTTTGAAACTAAAGACACATAGCTAACTTTCCCTTACATGAATCTTGAGCACTCACGCAAATGAGCATAAAGCCTCAAGAAAGTTGCTTGTAATGTGTAGCTTTACTGTACATTTGTAGTGCTTTATCATTTTCCAATTAATAAGTATTCAACTTTTTCCTTGGTTAATATTTTTGTTTACATTATCTAAAAAATATTTTTTTTTATTTACATACAGCAACCAAAACACCGCACACGAATCACTATCCCCAGATTAGGGCAAATCAGAAAAGGCTGTACACCAAAAGCCCCCTCCACCCACGGCCGACACGGACCCATCCCAGCAATACACGGAAACAGCGAGGGCGTAAAGCCATAAAGCACCGAGCAAAAATACAAAACAAGAAGACGAAAAAAATCTCCCCTGCCAACCAGGCTCCAGGGCCACAAGAACGCGAGGCGCCAGAGACTGCTGGAGAGAAGCAGCAGGGAATAGTTCCGTGGCCGGCCGCTCCGCCTAATCGCTTCGTCTTCCAACCACCCGTCGATGGAGGCCACCACGCGGCCGCCGCCGGACCAGTCGCCGGAGGCGGGGCGGCCCGCCCCGTCCGCCGCCGCGGTGGCCAAGCGAGGAGGAGGAGGAAATGGAGGCGGCGCCGGGGGACTGCTGATGGGGAAGTACGAGCTGGGGCGCCTCCTGGGCCACGGCACCTTCGCGAAGGTGTACAACGCGCGTCAAGCGGAGACGGGGGAGAGCGTGGCCATCAAGGTGCTCGACAAGGAGAAGGCCGTGAAGAGCGGCCTCGTCCCGCACATCAAGCGCGAGATCGCCGTGCTCCGCCGCGTGCGCCACCCGAACATCGTGCACCTGTTCGAGGTGATGGCCACCAAGACGAAGATCTACTTCGTCATGGAGCTCGTCCGCGGCGGCGAGCTCTTCTCCCGCGTCTCCAAGGGGCGGCTCAGGGAGGACGTCGCCCGCCGCTACTTCCAGCAGCTCGTCTCCGCCGTCGGCTTCTGCCACGCCCGTGGCGTCTTCCACCGGGACCTCAAGCCCGAGAACCTCCTCGTTGACGAGCACGGGGACCTAAAGGTATCGGACTTTGGCCTCTCCGCCGTCGCCGACCAGTTCCGCCCCGACGGCCTGCTCCACACCTTATGTGGCACGCCGGCCTATGTCGCCCCCGAGGTGCTCGCCCGCCGCGGATACGACGGCGCCAAGGCGGACGTGTGGTCGTGCGGCGTCATCCTCTTTGTGCTTATGGCCGGGTATCTCCCTTTCCATGACAAGAACATCATGGCCATGTACAAGAAGATTTACAAGGGGGAGTTCCGGTGCGCGAGGTGGTTCTCCAGGGACCTTACCAGCTTGCTGATGCGCATTCTTGACACCAATCCCAACACTAGGATCACCTTGGCGGAGGTCATGGAGTCCCGGTGGTTTAAGAAAGATTTCAAGCCAGTCAAGTTCTATATTGAGGATGACCAGATGCACAGCGTGATAGATGATGTGGAAGGCGCGCTGGACATGGGGCCTGCTGATCCTGTTCCTCCACCATTGCCACCTCCACCGCCACCTCTACCTCCACAAAAGGTTGAGGGTGATGATTCGGGGTCAGAATCGGACTCTTCTATCTCATCCTGCCCTGGTACAGTGTTGTCTGATGAGAGACAGAGGCCCCGTGGGTCACTCCCACGCCCAGCAAGCCTTAATGCATTTGATATCATATCATTCTCGAGGGGATTCAACTTATCAGGGTTATTTGAGGAAAAGGGGGACGAGCTGAGGTTCGTCTCGGCTGAGCCCATGTTGGATATCATAGCGAAATTGGAGGACATTGCAAAGTTGAAGAGTTTCAAGTTGCGGAGGAAGGACTGGCGAGTGTGCCTAGAGGGTACAAGGGAAGGAGTTAAGGGGCCACTGACAATTGGCGCGGAGATATTCGAACTCACACCGCCCCTTGTAATGGTGGAGGTAAAAAAGAAGGCTGGGGATAACGAAGAGTATGAGGACTTTTGCAACAAGGAATTGAAGCCAGGGATGCAGCACCTCATCCACCACATGGTCCGGGATCCAAGTATACCTACTGATACCGAGTAGGTCGGAAGGTAATAATTTTTCACCCCCTTTTGCTTATGTATTGCGGTTACAAGGAAACCGAGGATAAAGAGTGTTTGGTAAACATGAACACTTGAGAAGAATGTGGTATTAATTGATGGTATGCCTAATAGTTACTTAATAATATTTATTTGCATGATCTCACTTTCTCTATTTTAAATCATGTGTTCTACTCATGTCAATTCTGTCAAGATATGTTTGCATTGTTAATTCCATGTGAGCAGTAACAAATTTCCTGATCCAGATAACAGTTTATGTAAGCCTCATGTTTTGGTTAATTCCCAGCAATTGAAGTCGCTAGTATTTATAGCCTTCTGAGAAAAATGCATTGCTCTTAGTATCAACAGATATTCTGTTGCTAATCTCGAGCAGATTAGTTCACTAATTTACTGGTTAGACAATTTTTTTATAAAAAAGATATAAAATGAGGTCTGGAATTTGTTACCGAATGATTGTTGGAAAAATGTATCAGCACTTGATCAAAAGATTTATCAACCTTAGTTCTAGAGCACATGTTGATTTCTGATTGTTTTATTTATTTCTAGAGCACATGTTGGCTTACTGACATCCACTTTCTTTCAACATATGTTTCAAATGTGAGTAATCTCAATATAATTTATCATCTCAATTGAGGAGTTTTTCCCCACTTGTGATAAAATCTATGTAAGATGCAATTGTACATATTTTTAACCATTGAAAATCTTTTGATGTGATTATGCACTGTTCTATTGAAACCTAGCTTTTCAGCAACCAAGTACATGTTAAGTGACTGAACTTGAACCTCTGGTTCATTTGTCTTTATCACTCCATGTTACACCAGCATTACTTCCATATTGTTGTTGAATGTTGCTGCGAGTAATTTACAGTGTATAGTGCATTGTGGAAATTCGTGCTGATAGAACTTTTCAAAAATAGGAACCTTCAACTTTAGTTCTCATTGATGTCACCACCACTCATGATATGGAGCGAAAAATTTGAGGGAGTGTTTCCATTTTTTTTTCCCTAAGGAAATTTTGCTTACACTTTTTTGAGCATGCTTTTCAAGGTGGAAATCTTGGGATAGTACCTCATCTCTCCATAGATAAACAATGTATGTTTATGTGGTGCATCCCCCTTCAAAATTGTAATGATTGGATAATTTTATGTAAAGTTTGGTGCATATTATGTTCAGTTTGGTGAAAGCATATTTTCCCTGACAAATAATATCATGATGTCCAAGGAGTTAGGGACTGCATGCGTCTAAAAGGAAGTTTAAATAGGACAGACATGCTAATCTGTTATGTACCATTCATGCGATCAGTTGTTTTCAATTCTCTTTTTCCCCGTACCCTCTAATTTGAAAAATAAATTAGTATAATCTTCGTCCATTCAAGTTTGCTTGTGTGATGATGACAATAAGGAATTTTGTTGTTTATTGTATGTTGGCATTGATTTGCGAGTTTCGTAGGTTGCTGGCTTTTTGTTCGGTTTCCTCTTTTTGGTAATGTAATGTTCTGTCTCTTAGTGTAGCGTCACTGATCTATCAAAATCATCTAATTACAGTTGTTGATAGCATATACCATGCTGGATCCATGTTGAGCTCTTAATCTGACAAAACATCTTAGTCACATAGGGAAAAACATGGAGCACATTAACATGTAGCCAAATCTTACACATGTACCCACAGTCCCACAATCAGGAGTTTCTGCTTCACCGACCAGCTTGGTTGAATGGAAATCTATTGTATGATTCCATGGCTTGTACTCCTGCCGGCCACAAAAAATGTAGCCAATAAGGCTTGAATTTTAGTGTTGTGCAGGGCAATATAATGTGTTGAGACATGCAAACTGTCTGATAGGTCATAGATCATTTGGTTTGGTTCTTATAAACAGGCATGAAAATGATGTTTATACGTTTACTGAAAATCGTGATAGGAGTAGGAGTTGGAGAGTGTACTGCTGTACCCATCTGACAGTTTCCTTTGCTTCCTGCAGACTTCCAAGGTAACAGCGCCACTTCGCCTGGAGCTAATGGTGACAGAAGCTACATTCGGAGCGGCGTGAGGCTAGAGACAGAGTTGAGCGCAGTTGGCATTAAGATCCCTTGCAGTAAGATCCTTTCGCGTAGCTCCACCTGCTGATGACAATGGGCTCATTATCGCATGCCTTAATAAGCCAGTTTCCCTTCGAGGATAATAAGCCTGTTTCCCTTCGAGGACATGGAATTGTCCGTGGTGTAGCGAGATTGTGGCTGTACATACTCCGGTTGGTTGGTACCGCGGTTAATTAGGTTTGTCGAATGTACTATCGCGGGTGGTCTACTCCTGCTATTGGTTTTAGGTGCAGTCGAATAATTTTGGGTAAAATCATTATGCTATTCTGGACCATCTGCTGTGTGTCTGCTGATTGATAGAATCGGGTGCATCCTGGACTGGCACATGCGCCGGTCGATCGGATTCCGGATCTTCCATTTTTGATACCGCATTATTGAATGGAGGAATCCGGACTTGGACAAATGCCGCTGTTTTGGACGCTGCAAGGGGTCCAAGCAATTGGGACATGGCAGGAGGTGCGGCCGCGGTTGGGCACGTGAGCCGGCGGTGGGTGGTCTACCACCGGCGCTCGTGGGCGGCCGGGCCCGGTCACGAAAGCGCCGTGTGCGGCTGCGCGCGGCTCGGGGTTGGCGGCGCGCGTCAGTGGGTGGGCGGGTGGGGGCCGTTGTTGCGCGTCTGCACTCTGTAGAGATAAAGATTGCATCGTGAATGGGTTGTGTCGCCGTCGTATCCGTGACCATGTTCTTTTTTCTGGATTCGCTGATAAAGTAACACGGGTGGTGACTGGTGATCGAAAGAGAAATGAACGGCGATGGGCACGGATGTGTTTGATATGGGTGCTGCCAAACCTGTTAACGTTTGTCAATTGATATCTTGTGAATATTTAGGTCGAACTAGCAGGTGGCCCGCGCAAGCATTTGCGCGGCTAGACAACTATCACGGCTTAATTTCACCATTGTTTGTCGTCTCTGTCGCCAATCAGCCAGTGACTTCCTTTTAACAGTTTGATTGAGCATTGCCATGGTCGCGGTTCGCTTGTTCTCTTCCTCCGATGCGGTATTGCTAGGCTTGTTGGTGTCATCATAGCCACCTTTGATAGCCCATATGGGGCTCAAGATCGCCAAATTTAATCAACACTAATATATTACGCTCCTCTCAGCTGCTGCTCTTTTTCGTAATAACAAAAATATGTAATTTATAAACATATATAGGGATATTTTGCTTTTTTTTATTAACATGGTAATTTGTAGGCCTTAAGATATTAAGGAGGAATGTTCTTTTGTTGTCCAATTACTTAGATAGTAGATAGATATATTAAAACAACATATCTTTACGTTAGTTTTTAAAACATGCTATAAAAGATATTAAGTTGTTTTTGAGAAACTGTGCAGACGTTCAAAGCATCAATTATCCGCCAGTGCAGGCAGTATTGACTTTGTTACGATGTGATTTCTTTTTCTCCTGAAAACTGTCATGATGTGTTGAGTAGAGAAGCTTTCACTGAACCGAATTGTACATGATATAGTGGTAACTTAACAATCGATATATGATTGTCTTCCTCATCCACGGAGAGCTGTCATTGTGTTTGGGATTGCAGTAGCCAGCAGGGTGGTAACCAACACATACTTCACCACATCACGTTCAGTCCTAATACATTTGTTTACTCTACACGGGACCTCTTGGATAGCTTTGAACAATGTACTCCAGAATATCCTGTTGTTGCCGTCGTCGACGCACCTGCCACCAGAATTTCTTTTTTCTTTTGAAAGGTAACGTGAGACCCCATATTACATGGGCAGATTCAGGATTGCCGCTCTATGATTTGCCAAGAACTGGTGAGACGTTGAGTACTCCCGAAGCCTCATCTCATTCGTCACCCAAATTTTGCTACTGTTCGTTATATGATGAAAGTGTCTATGTTCCATCTTCTTGTGCCTTCACAAAAATGTTACTGACAACGGCAAAAGAGCAACATTTGTCAAAGAACTTCTGGGACCTGATTGAGAGTGTGAAAACACTTCTCAAACGTTTGATCAAGTTTTGCAAGATCTTTGGATTACATAGTGATTAGCTCAACTACAGATTAGTACTCCGATGCTATACCAATAAATCTTAGTAGTTGTGCTGAAGTATAAGTGAATTGTTCATATTTTTCTAATAGCTTATATTTTTGGATGAACTGGTCGGTGCATGGAACTCAATATAGCATCAGGGTCAGAGGTTTCGAGTCTGAATCCTAACGGACGCAATTAAAAAAAATTGCAACCGACTCCTATTTCCACATCTGAGGCCTGAGCGAGCCTCCAAGTGAAAGAAAATATTGAAGTATAAGTGAATTACTCACTTTTTCTCATTAACTTAGACTTTTAGATGAACTGATTGGTGCATACAATTCAATAAATTAGACTCATAAAGCTTTTCATAGTTGCTTGGATTCCGTTACGAATTGTAGTGTAGTGTAGCTTCAAGAAGATGGCGCCACATGAGTTGACACAACTGTCATATTTACAGTGTCATTATCAAATGTACATTTATACATATGTGCAACATCATTATCAAATGTCTTGGGACTAATGCAAATCTTCAAAATTAAGAGCCTTTTTTGAAATGTATGATTCTCAAGACACATGAATTGGAAAACACATAGGGTTAGAGTGCCCTAACACCTCAAATTCTATGGAACGGAAAAACACAGGAAAACTATATAAATAACTGCTTGGACAGAGTGTAGGAAAAAATACATGAATCAGAAGAGATAGATAGACACTAAGGAATTTTTTTCAAGAGGCAAGCCATTTCATAGGAATTCTAGAGGTGCAATCATTTGTTCCAAAGGGTTTTATAGGAATTTTTCCGGTAGGTTGCAAATCCTATGAAAGTCCTCCATTTTTCCATTGTTCCAAAGGAGGCCTAAGCTATCCTCTAGTCATACAATTATCCCAAATGTCCTTGTATCAAATTTGAGGTATTTTGCAGACCTACAAGAACATGTAACAACATGCATGCATGAGTCGTTTAAACTGATGTTGACCTACTTTAAAGGTGCTTAACTTTAACAACATTAAATTATACATGTTGAACTGAGTAGAGGTCAGTTGAAGCAACATGGAATAGCCAAATCTGTAATGTTAAACAAAGTAATTGAAACATTATATCGTAGTGTGCATACTACAATTTTTATATCGAAAAGGTTCTTAAATATACTAAGACCATGAACCTACATTCGAAGCGATCAAATTACTTAGCTCGGTCAACTTGGTTCTGCAATCCGCACAATAAATCTATTACACATATTAAAGGACCAAGAATTGAAACAATTTTGGGGCTAAGGCACAATAGCTAGTGTTCATATGGGTCCCACATATATGTACATATATACGGGTAAGTGTGTGTGTGCACGTGTGCGTATGTATATGTATATATATATATATGTATATATATATATATATATATATATATATATATGCGCACATAATTTTTTTGAAACTACAAAATAAATAGCGAAATGAATAATAGTTATATTGATAAATTAGCTGGAATAATATAAAATGTATAGGAAAATATCTAAAACTCAAAAAAATATGAAACAAATTTAGTTATGTTCATATTACTATCGTATACATGTTAAAATTATATGCATGCATGAAATTACCACTGTTTTCCTACAGTTAAATGAATGTATTAAATATTGATAAATTTATAAATAAATATTTAGATGTCTAAAAATAGTAAATCTATTTTTAGTTTTTTTGTCATACTCTATGCAATAAAAAATAGGCGCGGTGTAGGCGCGCCAATCCGCCTAGTATTACTAATAGGTCATCAGTCAAACATCATAATTCTAGGTTTTACCATCTCGCGCAATTGAATGGCTAGCCTCAAACATCATAATTCCAGGATTGGCAAAGCAGGAAATTATTCCACAATAAAACAAATAGTGTTACAACAATTTGCAAGCTATTAATTTAGTTCATAATTCTATCATTAAGTAATTAACCAACGACTTTCTAAAATTAGTGAAAGGGTTCCTCGTTTCCTTCCCCTCCAGCACCACTGGTCAATAATCACCTAGCACTTCCTAGCCTCAGATTTCATAGAACAAATCAAACCCCAACGACTCTTACCAATGATCATCCGCCATTTCCACCCCTGCGCAGAGCGGTACACTCTCGGTCCGGCCGTTTGCCCGGCCGGACCCTCGCCCATGATCACTTGGAGCACCTCCCTCGCTTCCCATGGCAATGGAGAAGAACCAAGACTCGCATGTGATCATGGGCAGGTACAGGCTCGGCCGCCTCCTCGGCCGCGGCAACTTCGCCAAGGTCTACAAGGCCCATAAAGTGGCCACCGGCGAGGCCGTGGCCATCAAGGTGTTCGACAAGGAAGCCGTGCGCCGATCCGGCATGGTGGAGCAGGTGAAGCGCGAGGTGGACGTCATGCGGCGCGTGCACCACCCGCACGTCGTCCGCCTCCACGAAGTTATGGCCACGCGGTCCAGGATCTACTTCGCCATGGAGTACGCGAGCGGCGGGGAGCTCTTCGCGCACCTCTCGCGGAGCACGCGCTTCCCGGAGCCCGTCGTGCGCCGGTACTTCCAGCAGCTGGTCACGGCCGTCGAGTTCTGCCATGGCCGCGGCGTGTACCACCGCGACCTCAAGCCTGAGAATCTCCTTCTCGACGCGCGCGGCGACCTCAAGGTCTCGGACTTCGGGCTCAGCGCGCTGGACGCCAGCGACGGCCTCTTGCACACCGCGTGCGGCACGCCAGCGTACGTCGCCCCTGAGGTAACGAGGATCGAATACAACATGCGTGCATGTGCACTTAATGTAACGTGCCGGTCTTCTCTAAGTGTGACCACTACCGTAGAATATGTATTTACGGTCGGTTTCAAATTAATTTTTACTATCGGTTTTAGAACCGACAGTACGCAACGAACAGTTAAACTCACATTCCAATTACTATTGATTGTAGAACCAATAGTGGAAGTAATTATGGGAGCTAAAAAAAGAAAACAAGCCGACTCGGTTGTTGCTACCACTAACGTGCTCCGCCGCTGCCACCACTGTCATGCTATAGATCGGTCTTGCTCCACCCTTACACAAGAAAATACGGTGGCACGAAGACCACCGTCACATCACACACATCACAGCACGAATCTAACTACGGATCTAACTAGAACTCAACACGCCACATCACAGATCTAACTAGAACTCAACGTAGCGCACACACCATAGCACGAAGTCGATGAGGCGATGTCGTTGCATCTTGGCACGGAGCACGAAGTAGATCTGCCTCGGCTGCAGCTCCTCGCCGGCACCAACCACCACGAGAGAGCCCTCAAAGCCTATCATGTCGGCATCACAGAGGAACCATGACCCCTCGCCAGCCATCTCCTCCAGTGCAGCGGTCGTGGCCGCGAGAGATCCGATGGGGGAGAGAAGGAATAGAGACAGCCGGACACGAAGAGATCAAAGAGAGTCAGACTTAAGGTTGCAAACTAAAACCTGATTGGAATAGAATTTTTGGAT
The DNA here is from genome assembly GCF_958298935.1 of Phragmites australis. Lineage (NCBI taxonomy): Eukaryota > Viridiplantae > Streptophyta > Magnoliopsida > Poales > Poaceae > Phragmites > Phragmites australis. The sequence continues at coordinate 39,604,663 of NC_084922.1, read as the reverse complement.
CTGGATATTATTTTACTGTTGGTTAGTATTAAAAAGGGTTAGTATCACTGACAAATGTAACGTGTTTTCGCGCTTAATTAGGTGCTCCTGAAGCGTGGCTACGATGGCGCGAAGGCGGACATCTGGTCCTGCGGCGTGATCCTCTTCGTGCTCCTGGCCGGTTACCTCCCTTTCAACGACACCAACCTGGTGTGCCTGTACCAGAAGATCATGGACAGCAACTACAAGTGCCCGCCGTGGTTCTCCGTCGACGCGCGCAAGCTCATCGCCCGGCTTCTCGACCCAAACCCCAAGACCAGGATCACCATCTCCAAACTCATGGACAAGCCCTGGTTCCAGAAAGGCCCCTGCCCCCTAAGCGACAAGCCTCTCGTAACGAGCGAAACTGCCTTGCTGCTCGGCAAGGAAGCCTGTAGGGACCACCACCACCGCGACGATGAGGAGGAGGAGGACGCCCGGAAGAGGAAGCGGTCCAAGGTGGCCGTGTCGTCGGCGAACATCGCGGTGATGCCGTCGAGCATGAACGCCTTCGACATCATCTCGCGATCGAGTGGGCTGGACCTGTCCAAGATGTTCGACGCGGAGCACAGGTCGGAGGCGCGGTTCTCCACCAGGGAGACCACGGCGACGATAGTGTCCAAGCTGGAGGAGATCGCGGGGGCGCGGGGGCTCAGCTTCAAGGTGAAGGAGAAGGGCAGGGTCGAGATGGAGGGCAGCCAGGACGGCCTGAGAGGCGCGCTCGCCATCGAGGCGGAGATCTTCGAGGTGGTGCCGTCGGTGCACGTGGTGGAGATGAGGAAGACAGGCGGTGACTCGCTCGAGTTCCGGGACTTCTACAAGCAGGATCTGAAGCCATCGCTGGGAGACATTGTGTGGTCGTGGCAGCGCGGTGACTCGCCGCCGCCGGCGCTTGTGCCGGTGGCGCCGAGGAGACCGACCATGGAGCGTTCTTGATTTGCCGACGTGCACTGACCCGTGTTGCTCTTGTAATTGATCAGGCCCGCCCACATGTTTCTGAATTTCTGGGCTTCCGGTATTTTGCATATGACCGTCTGTGCGGGTTTCCGGAGCATGAATATATAAGCTTGGTGTTTTGCTGTACGAATGAGGTGTAGCAGGTTGCGAATCAGAAATTCATAGGACGTTTCCTCCACTATTGAGACATCACATTGTTGATCAATCGAGTCTGGCCATGGTGGTGTTTGTCATGCATTCAGCATTCTTAATGTCTTATTCCATTAGTTTCTAGGTTGGTGCACTTTAGCCAATCTTGTTCCTGGACATCCAAATTTTGAGCTCTTTGCTGAAAGACAACCATGGACGTGGTGCAGGCGTGTTCAGCACATGCTATTTTCAGAGGTTGAAGAGCACCAGCCTTCAGCTTCAGAGGATGGAATTCACGAGTAGAGCTGCAAGGAATTGGGGCAAATCCTGGGCCATTGCTTCTTTCACGCTGCATCACAGCGCCATGCCGCCATCCCATGAGCCCGCCACTAAAGTCTCCGGAGCCCATCATACTAACAGCAACACAACTACTAAGAGAGAGTACCCTCTATCCTCTCTCTCTCTCTCAAAAAAGAGAGCACCCTCTAAAAAAACTACTAAGAGAGAGGAGGGTCGTCAAAACAAAAAAAAAAACTAAGAGAGTGAGCAGAGCAGCCAATGGACTGAGGGGCTGTTTGGCAGAGTTTTCTGAGCAGTTTCTCGGCTGGAATCAAGGGAGCTTTGCTAAACAGCAGTTTTCAGTTTTTACTCTCTGAGTGAAATATGTGTGAATGATTCTCTGAAATGAATTAGAAGTTAGGGAGCTGAAAAAAACAGTTTTTTCTGATTCAATTTCCGCACAGAATCACTTTCTTCATATAGTTTACTCTAAAAAAATTAATTTCAACCACAGAATCATTTCTTTTAGAGAATCACTCTCCACAGAAAATTTAAATTAGGAAGAGCTCTATCAAATAGGCACAAAGTATATTGTGCGCTCTTGGCCTCTGATCTTGGACGTGAAATGATCCGTGAAACCACTTATTATTATTTGTTTAAATTGAACTATAATAAATTTACGAATATCCACGGATCACTTTATACCCATCCCTGCTCGGACCTCGTGCGCGCAGAGGCAAGGGTTCCGTTCCGAGCCATGTTTTGAGGTTGTGTATAGTTTTAAGGCCATCCTCTTAAACAACTAGACACTCTTAAAACATGTCCCACCTACATACTAGTGTGCGCGTTTAGTTGGTATAGCTGTTATTCATTGCTCTTAACAAATTTCTAACGTGAGGTAAGGAACATACACGTGTGAATGTGAATAGCGGTATAAGTATGACGCGTGCTGAGCTTGAGTGTACTCTTAAAAAGAAATAGATGGAACATAAACTATTTTAAGGAAATTCTTCGGGCCATATCCCCACGGTCAAAAACGTGAACCAAACTCCTAGGTTAAACCAGTTATACGAAATTTGTCTTGAAATGAGCCCCAAATAAGTATGAATAAGACCATGGAAGAAATCACATTGTTTTTCCCCGTGACAGAAGGATGTCGTTTGAATAACTAAAATGGATTACTTCCTCGAGTTACAGAAGTGTGTGTTTTGAACGCCAATACGTTCATCAGCACGTCATTTTTACCAATAATTACTTGTTTAAACAACATATAGTAAAATTATAATATTAATATTATGAAATGAGTTTACAAGACAAGGGAGCTATACCATTTCGGAATTTCAATCAAAATATTAAAAATAATTTTTAATACCTAAATTCGAGCATGTTGACCATATGCAACCTAAAATGATTTTATTTTATTTTATTTTTACGAAGGTGACTCTTACTTCGGATCACCACGGCCTTTAAAATAATACATTTTCTACAATTCAATTGACTGAAAATAGATATTTTTACTGTCGACCGACAAGGTTAAAGTTAGGGGTTTCAGAATTCAGAAATCTGTTAAACTTAAAGGACAGTAGCTGCCTAGCTGGTGCCCGTGGCATAGGTGTCAAATCAAGATCGGGTCAACAGGAGGCAACCTGTGGCTGCGGATCTAGCGCTGGGAGCATTGCCAATGTCGGAGGAGGCCAACCGGTCGTGGGAGTGTCGCACTGCCACTTCATGGAATAAAGAGAGAAGATATTAATGGATGAAGGCTGAAAAAAAAGTGAAAAAAAGAGATTTGCGAGCATAGAGCTCGGTGGTTAGATTCTAAGGTGAGAGTCCGACCGACGGATTCCATCCACGGATCATACGAAAGAAAATTTTATAAGGTCCGATCTCACAAAAGATTCATTTTCTCTACACGACACGTGTCTATACTCTCTCTCTCCACTCCCCTCTCTCTCACCTGAGCCTTTGGATCACGGGATGAATGGTTGAGATGAGAGTCTCGCGTTCTTTTGTGAGGTCGAACTTCGTAAAATTTCCTTCCGTCTCGCACTGGCGACATTAAAGTGCCTTCAACGAAGGCCCCACGTAGGACGGTAGGAGGCCCCGGTTGTTAAAAAAAAGTTGTACGCCGTTAACCTGTGGACCGTAAAGAAAAAAAAACAGTAGATTGACAATTAGAAGGTCCCTTAAAACAATCAGAGATCAAGCACATGTGACTATGAGTCATCAGGCACGACGCGCGTCCTGCATGCAAGCACTCGTTGCGGAAGCAGCCGCGGCACCCTCATCTCTCGCCCATGCGCCGGCCACGCCGTACGCGGCCTAACGTAATGACGCGCGGCGCGGCACTAGAGACGGGCCATGCCGGCCTGCCACAGCGCGCGCCAGTTTGACTCGCTCGTCGCGCCGGGCGAAACAACGGCCAGGGAACTGAAGGCGAGAAGCGAGCGTCCTCGTGCACGCCGGCTCCACATGTTGCGGCCTCCAGCCCGCCCCACGTCGGCAAGGGAAAATACAACAAAAAAAAGGAAAAGTGGGCAGGCAGAGGCACCCACACCCCCGCCGGCCGGTGAGAAAGTCTGAAAGGACAACAGCGCCCACCTGCTGCAAAGCGGGCCACAGCTACACGATCGATGGGCAGCCCTTACCAAAGATAAAAATAAGGGGAAGATGAAACGTCCACGGGACCGTTTCCTCCTCTTTTAAGGTTTGCAAGAAAATGGAGGCACCATATATATAAGCTCGCAGTGCACTGCACAGAAGAACAGGGAATGCAGTAAAGACGAAACAAACAAAGACTAGTAGAAGTAGAAAGAACACGAAGAGACTCAAGAGAGTGCGTACATGCAAGCACGGACATAGGAAGCTAGCTACGGTGGTTAATAGGTAGTACCTGGAACACATGCATGCATGAACTTTGTACGATTAATGGAAGATGCTACGGTGACAGAAAGGCAGATGCTTCAGATTGTGTACAAAGGGATGCTGCAAGCATGCAAGGTGAGGAGGAATGGCGACTGGTGAGCCTGTCATGGGTTCGGGCGGACGGCGGAGGCGGCCGTTGCGGCGCGGAGCGCAAGCTGTTGCTGACCGCCTTCCCCCCTACGGCTCCAGTCGCGCACCGAGAGGTGCAGCTGCTTGGCGGCCATGAGCATCTCCACCGCCTGCGGCGGCGTCAGGATCTCCGTCGCCAGCGCCCGCGTCGTCGCCATCCGCAGCCCGTCGGCTTCGTTCAGTAGCCGTGCCAGCCCGACCTTGTAGCTCTCCAACGCCGCGTCCACCTCGGCGTCGACGCCTCCTGGCCCCGCCAACCCGAGCCGCCCGACCACGTCGTTGCAGCCGGCGCCGGCGGCGCCCAGCTGTGCCATCGCCATGGCACGCTCGCGCTCGCGCGCCCGCACGATGGGCAGGAGCGGGCGGTCGGCGATGTCCTCCTGCAGGGTGGCGAGCCGCTCCGAGAGGGCATCCTCCTGCCGCAGCGTCCGGTGATGGAGATCATTGATGAGCGCCAGCTGCCCAGCCGTGATCCCCAGGAGGCCCGTGCCCCCAGGCATGCTGATGCGGCCGCTGATGAACTCCTCGAGGTGCGTCTCCAGGCCCTCGCCGGAGAGGGAGTACAGCAGCCGGATGGACATCGACGGGCGGCAGCCCCCGAGCCAGAGCACGGAGTTCTCGAAGGCAGTGCACCAGGGCGGGGCGAAGAAGGCCGTGCCGACCTCCCGCGACAGCGCGCGCCTGCCGGTGACGTAGTCCTGGTACCCGAGCATGCACCGCTCCACGACCGCCCGCAGCTCGGCGTCCGTGGCGCGCCCGGCCGCGGCATTGGCCGACGCCGCCACGAGCTCGCCGAGGCCCGCCTCCTGGCCGGCGATCCACTGGCGGTAGCACGCGACATACCGCGCCTGGTCCATCCTGCCGCCACCGGTCTGCTGTAAGACCGTGAGTCCGTGACTGACTAGACGGTAAGCATCGGGGCCTATGTGTTGCCACTATATGTACGGGTGCCTTTTGACCTTTCCCTTGTTTCACTTTTAGTCTGCTGGTGTGCCTTGATCCTTCTATATGGTTTGTCAGTTTTGTTTGTTTTTCTCCGGTACATGTAAGCAGGGAACGGGCAGGTGATGTGGCGCGTGGCGGCCACGGCATGGCATGGATGCATGCATGGCGCGCGTGCGTGAGTGTGGAGCTGGAGCGATCTGTGTGGATCTTTATCTGAGACGGCAATGGAGCTTGGGAAGCAAAAAAGACAGGGGAAGAGGACACACGGGATTGGTAACGGAGGGGTTTCCCTTTCCCTGCCCTCCCACTCGGTTGTTCGTCTCTCTCTCTCTCTCTCTCTCTCTCTCTCTCTGTGTGTGTGTGTGTGTGGGCGGAGAAGAGAACCGGAGGAGGAGGACGTAGCAGCAACGCATGGTGGAGAGATATCAACTTCTGATCCAGTCCAGGTACGGGCCATTCGTGTGCGTGCTCGGTGCGTCCCCCTTGGCTTGGGCACTGGCCACTGGGCGGCGGCGATTCGCGCGTGGCTCTGGTTTGGCCTGTTTGCTGCTGATTTTTCTTCAGTCCTCGCTGTGTTCGTTCCGGTTCCCACTTCAGATGTTCTCGATTTGTGGATTTCCGTTAAGCATAGAAGTTTGGTGTCTACTTACATGTGCCACTTCCAGGCTACATATATGTGTGATGGAAGGTTGAAGGAAAATGAAGCTGCTCACGTACTGCATATAGTACTACTGTAGTTTGGGAGAAATCTCTTGATTTGCTCAAATGTCGCTGAACAATCTACTTGTCATTTTTAAGATTATCTTCTTTCTTCCAGAACGTGATTTTGCGTATTTCATTAAAAGAGAAAATGGAAACATCAAACTTACAGGCGACCTCAGCCAATAAACTATGCTACGTAGATAGCGACCTAAGCTACCAAAGACAAAAAAAATTTTAAGACTGAATAGCCTGATTGTCGGCTAACTGTACGGTCACTATTGGTATGATGGAATATGATTTTTGTTATGTAAAAAAAACTAGATGAGTTAGTCATCCGCATAATTGCTTCCATCAACTCTAAATTAGATAAGATTAATGTCAGTGCAGTTGAACAGGAAGCAAAAAAGCAGAAAATTCTGCAAAACCATAGCAACCAAAAACATAACATTCTTAATTAGCAATTAGCGTTTCTATATTTTGGATAGTACTAAAGTCACATAGAAAGGTCAGATAAATACCTCTTGGCCGCTAGTAAGTAACAACTACTATCACACATGCTTCTCTCTATTTGAGGCGGAGTAGCTATTTTCATCCCTTAACTTTTACCCAAAGCTCATATTCTTCCCTCAGCTATCAAGTTGGTATGTCATCCTTCAAGTTCACTTTCGTCCCATTTTCATCCCTCATCCAATGTGACGCGCCACATTATTATGCATAGTCAGCAATTGATGCACTTAGTTAAGTTATCACACACACTTTACCTCTTTTATCCCTAGTTTCTCAATTAGGCTCTGGATTGATATCTTATGCTTCTCTATGTGTGATAATCCCTCATCCCTATTGCAATAGTGAACCTTTGACACATCAAGAAAAAAACTTGCGCGCCGACGGTGGTTATGCCGTGCGGCGCACAACAACTTTGAAGCCTTGTCTTCACTCTAACGATCCGGCCAACTGCCAAGAGTAGTTAATATCTCTCAACTTACCATCTTCTTTCAACCCTACACGATACACTCTATGATCACATTCCATCCAAAAATGAAAACAAATTCAGATCAAGCGAGGAAAACTAGAACTTATTTAGCCGACAACGCACAACAACTTTAGAGCCTTGTCTTCACTCTACGAATCTGGCCAACTGCCGAGAGCAGCCACGTGCCTCCCCCACATCAAACCCTAGCCTTCAGTGTAGACATCATGGGGAGGGGAGGGATGACTCAATGGAGAAACAAAGGGGTAAACGAGACAATTTATGTGTGATGACTCACCTAAGGGCACAAATTGCTAAGGCATGACAACAATATGGCGTGCCACATCGGCGTGCCACATCGGATGAGGAAAAATAGTTCAAAGGAAAAGTTGGAGGACTGGACTGGCCAATTTGATAGACGAGAGATGAATTTGAGCTTCAGGCAAAAGTCAGAGACGAAAACAACTATTTTACTTTTTTTTTTATATGGTAGTCTTGTGTTACGTGCTTGAGAAGCCGGCCAGAGGTCTCTCCTTTCATCGCTTGCTATCTTTTCTTTTGTAAGTATGTTTTGCAAGCAAGTATTTGTAGTAACTTATCAACGGATCCTATATGGTTCCAACTCTTAAAGGGCCTGGGCTAGAAGATAATTGACTATTTGCCATCATAAAAAGTGGGTTTTGATTATTTGCTAGTAAACTTTGGTTTCGATCATTTGCCATAAAAAATATTAGTCACCTCTTACCAATGTTACCATTTTAACCAATTAAATAGATTATGATTTTCTTTTATCCACTCCGGACATGTGAACAGACTATTATACCTTGATTCAATCTCCAACCCAATCTCCCGTGCGTTCTTTATCTCCAGCCGGAAACCCAATCCGATCACTCATCTCTCATTCGTCCCCACCCATGGAGTAGGAGCGCACACCACCGGCAACGAAGAGGGCAAGGTCCTCTCCTCCGCAAGCCCAAGCCGTCGAGGCAGAGGACTGGCTCAGCGCACTCGACGACTCCACCATCCACGTCATCCTCGTTCGCCTGCCGCTCCGCGATGCGGCTGCCACGACCACGCTCTCCCGCCGCTGGCCCCGCGTCTTCGCCACGCTCCCGCGCCTGCTCCTCCACCCCGCCACGTTCAACCGACGCGAGTTCCCTGACGAGGGCGATGAGGACTGCTGCGAGGACGCCGGACACCGGATGGACGCCCTCCACCGCGTCCTCCATGGCCGCGCTACGCCGGTCGCCGTTTTCGAGGTCGATGCCAATTTCATGGGCCTGTACGGCCGCTGGTTCCACGAGGTCTTCTGCAAGCTCTGCGGGAGTGACGGACTCCTGGAGCTCAGCATCACCAACACCAAGTACACAGAGTGCTACGCCCTGCCCTCCCCTGTGTACACGAACGCATGGGAGATTGGATGGAGATTGAGTCGAGGGTATAGCAATATTTTCACATGTTCTGAGTGGATAAAAAAATTATAATCTATTTAATTGGCTAAAATGGTAAGAAATCAAGATGGCCAATGTTTTTTTGGCAAATCGTCGAAACCAAATTTTGCGGTAACAAATTATAGAAGTCCACCTTTTGTAATGGCAAATAGTCAATTATCTGAAACAACGGGTCTTTTTGGAGAATTTTAGTTTAAATTCTACACATATTTTTTAGGTAAATATAATTAAAATAGATTGCATATGAATTATAGAACACATAAAAAAGCTTTAGGATTTTTAAAGAAATAAAAGACCACTGATTTTTGGAGTAACAAGAAGTTGATATCCCTTGTGAACAATACCCATTTTAATCCATTTTTGGAGTAACAGGAGGGCTGACGGAGTGTCAAGAGGTAAAGTAAAGATAAAAATGATGGCAAATAAGGAAGTTCGAAATTTTTAATGACATAGAGGGAAGAGCTACTTTTTTTTGTGGCATAGAGGGAATTCGCCCAAAAATCAACCTTTTACCTCTATCTCGGCTTAACACAAGGTAAGTTAGTTTGCAGTTGCATTGGGTGCTCATTATGAGCTAGCCTTTTATTTTGGACTTATGACCTGGTATGCTGTCACATATATCAGAAAAAGAGGGCAAGTAACTTCGCTCATAGTCCTTTTCTATCTATGACGTTTGGTGTTGATATGTTAAAAACTTCAAATCATTTTGTAGATCCTGTTTTCAAACTAACAAGTTTATTGGTATTTGGCCACTGTGATAACAATTCAATGAGGACTGTAAGGTTTTAGTGGTTAAAAAATCATTTCAACATGATGCACTGTTGCACCAATGAATTTGACCTACCTGTTTTGGTTCTTAGCCCTTTTCTCTTTTGATATCTTGAGTTGCTATTGCTACTGATATCATAGTAATGTGTTTATACAAAACTTTTTTTCAAGAATAGATACAGGTAAGTTTGTAATAATATGTTTTCATGGACTTTGGTTTAGAAGTATTAACGGATCAAGGAAAGTTTCTGTTGGCAGCTCGTAGGATGAGGTGCGGATTGCGCATGGAATATATCATCTCTATTCACTCCGATGATCTCTCTCATTGAAACCATTTCGGAAAGCTAAAGTAAGGTCTAATGCTAACAATTCAATAACCCTTGGTTATTGCAATTTACCTTCACGTTTCTGTTTCCTCTATGCCATAGAAAGCGCCATCAAACTAAATTATTATCTCAAACTGCTGCAACTGTTGATGCATATGCTCCATCCTAGAGGCTATTTGTTGCAACACTGGCGATACATTGCAAGAAACGCCTTTCACTTCGTCTGTAGCTGGTAATAGATTCCCATGCTTATAATTACATAGCTTCTTTATATGTAATTTCGTTTTCAATAGACTAAATGTACCTGTAACATATATACATGTTTTTCTTTAGTTGTGGAAATGCTCGTATGCTATGCATATGCATAGAAAACTCCTGATAGTTGCCTACAGTAACAACTTACGTGATAGTTATATTTATTTTAGCAGGATATCATACAAGATGCTCCGTTGATACATTTGACTTCATTTCGTCTAAATGATCTGAGATATAATATTGTTTCCACCTTCCAATCTAACCACATCTTAAAAACTACACTCATCTGCTGTGGGTCTCCATATATCAAATGCATACTAAAAGAATGTACCTGTAAGGCTGTAACTATCTTTCATGGCATAAAATAACAAATCAATTATATTGCCCAGATGCCTTGTTTTGCTTGATGAATCCTTACCACAACACATTTCACAAGAATTCTATAATGATCAAGCAACCTGTGCTTGTAGGTCTGACTTCATGAGAACCAAGTTGACCGTTTATGACCAACAGCCACGATATGAAGGAGCTATGTTGCCAAGCAGCAGATCCAGTCGCTGCCTTGTACACAAACAAATAAACCCTCTTGTTTCCACTGGCAATGTTGAAGTAAGACAGGTGTTCCATGAGTACAATCTTCTCAAATCAAGACGACCTAGAAGAATAGTCTGCAGTATTCAGTGCTCTGTCTATGAGGGTGCTGCAATAGATGCAGAAGAAGCAAAGCAACCCAGCACGTTTAGTTCATTGGTTCTGAACAATAAAATGCCACGGTGGCATGAGCATCTGCAGTGCTGATGTCTGAACTTTCATGGTCGGGTTATGGTTGCCTCTGAAGAACTTTCAACTTGTTGCTCCAGTGGGCACCGGGGAGCCATGGGGTGTTCAAGACGACGAGACGGTGATACTTCAGTTCGGAAAAATCGAGGAGGACTTTTTTACAATGGACTATCGGCAACCTCCATCAGCATTCCAGGCGTTTGCCATCTGCCTCACCAGTTTTGGCTCAAAGTTGGCTTGTGAACAGGTAACTCAGTGTACTTATCGTCCTTTTGAACATTTTCTGTAGTCATCAAATGAACCAAGTTACCTGTTGATCCTAGAGAAAGGGGAAATAGTGCTAGTTGTTGTCTCTCCATCAGTCCATTGTAACAAATATATTCCTCTATTCTGACGGGTGACCCGATCACCCGAATAATCAGGTTTGATGTAATCGCTTGGTGCCGTTTGAAAGTGTGTCACAACTTCTGTGTAGTTGCACTATATATAGGCCTGATATGTGTTTCAAAACCCTGGAAACGTATATCAGGTTGAGGAGACCCACCCATGAGTTGAAACTAGCAAGCTGTGTTTTCAGGCTGAGGCCCATCCGTAAGTTGAAACTAGTCAGACCTTTGTAGTTAGGCTTGATGGACCGCGCACAACTGACAAATATTGTATTTTTCAAGTTTTGTTACGCAGTCTGGACTCAACCTGATGTGGTTTTACTTGTCCGGCACGTAATTGGAGCCAAAATACATCGATTCATCAAGTTTTGAAATGCAAACCAGCAACCCCAGATCAAGTTGAGATGTTCAGCAAAGCTGGCATCGAGCTCCTGATGCTTCAACAAGTTTCAAAGCATAGCCAGACACCAAAATAAGATTAGTTGCAATCCAGCAACCTCAGATCAGGTCGAGATATTCAACAATGAGATGAGCATTGAGTTCAAGATGCTCGAAGCATATTACGCACTGTTTCCTTACCAAGGACAGCAATCAGCAAAGCTATCTGAACCACGATGGACTCTTCAGTCCTAATAACTCTGTGAAAGCTGAGCTAAAGCCCGGTTCTTGTAGTAGACGGCAGTGATCAGGAGTCAGGACACCTCCATTTCTACGCTTTGAGGAGCATCCAAGTTGTCAACTTGATGAGAAGCGCCCTCGTTATCAGATTCAGCCTGCATTTCATCGTATAATTAACACCGAATCATCCATCGATCTGGCATAGAAGAACGCATATCCAGAGGGGCGGGAGAAGATGTTTACCGGCGGAGGCGCGGTCCGGCCGGCGCCCGATCCGAGCAGCCGGCCGACGGCGTCGGCGAACGCGCGGTGCGCCAGCCTCCTCTTGGTCCGGGCGACCGACCCGGCGTGCTGCACGAGCGCGGCGCAGCCGGCGAACCTCTTGCCCATCCTGGCGCCGGTCCCCTCGCACACCAGGCACAGGAACTGGCCCTTCTCCCGCCCCGCCTCGTAGAACCCCCTCAGCGCCGCGTCGTTGCCCAGCAGCTCGCCGAAGAACCTAGCCGCATTGCCTTCCTCCTCCTCCCCCTCGTCGTCGTTATCGTCCACGTGCTCCTCGAAGAACGCGCGGCAGGACCTCACGGCTGCGGCCTGCGGATGCGGCGGGGACGCCACCGCTACCGTGGGCAGGGGCGGGGGCAGTGCTGGTGGGGATTGGGCGGGCGGGTCCCAGCTCCAAGAGGCGGACGCCGCCAGCTCCGAAGGCGGGGACGGGTCGCACGGCCACGGCGTGTCGTGCTCCGCGCTGGAGCCGGTGGCGGCCGGCCGGGGAGGCGGGGCGCCGAGGGGGGCCCACTGCGCGAGCTCGAGGGCGAGACGTTCTTGCCGCTTGCGGTCCTTGCGCTTGCGGCGCTCCTCCCGCTTGAACGCCGTTGACTTGGCTGCACTGAGGGGCTGGCGGCTGCTGGGATTTAGGGCGGTGGGGAGGAGGGGGACGTCTCGTTCGGTGTCGGACTCCATGGCCGCGCCGCCGGTGGTCCGCAGATCGGTCTAGCTTGCTTACGGGCGACCCCCGACCCCACCTGTTCCCATAGAACCGGCGCGAGCGCGATCGATCGCGATGCAGCGAGCCAGCAGCCGAGTCGATCATTCGATCACGCGGCTGCGCATGTGACAGGTAGACGCCGAGGAGTCGTCGACGGATGAGATTGAGACTCCCTCGAGGAATGCCTGCCTTGCACTTGCACGCGCGGTGGCGTTCTCATTGCCCGCTGGCCTGCACCCTGCCGCGTGACGGCCTCACCGTTTCCGTGCCCGGCGTGTGCCTGGCCTGCCCCTTCCTAGGTCTCTGCTTCGCCGTTCGTTACCACCGTCACGCTCTAAAACCTTAACCGTTGTTACACGGAACGTTACGTCAGAGGCTAGTCCAATAAATCCTGGATATCTGATCTAAAACCGACGGATCAGATGCTACAGTGTCTCGGCAAATAGCAAAAAGTACCAGTAACCATATAAATAGTAGCTAAAATACTGTTTGTCACTGTGTCTACGTCAGAGAACTGTAACAACAGACACAAATTACTGTGCTTCTCTGACGTAAAATTAGCTACTTCAGACTAATTGGTTCCCGTCACACCAGGATCGGTCGCTTCCAGAGATTAGGCGGCACCAATTGATCGTAGTCATCTCCAGATGAGTAGAAATCAGAGTGTTTGATTTTCGGCAACTAGGATTTTGTGGCTTTCATCTGATGGATTTTAGTGGCCCAATGTTCCCAGACCATGTTGATCTTTTCTCAAATCGAGTTCATAGATCTACGGATTCAGGTCAAAAGTATGTCGTCTGTCGAGCTCAGCAAAGTTGGTAGGATCAAGTTGAAGTTCACTACACGATGAGTTCAAAGTTAAAATTGAAGTTCAATAACGAGTTGGAAGTTGTTACGTCTAGGTCCAATGTTGTTGTCGTTACGAGGAGAAAGCTTTGTTTTTGGCAAATTGAAAGCCGAATAGTTATGCTTTTGGTCTGTTCATGGTGGCGATTGTGCCGATACAGGGTTACCTGGTGTTGTTGTAAACAAACACACTGGTAGGAACATTCACATAAACACAAGAGATGGATGTTTGGCTAGTTTATGGGCATCGCGCCCCAGAATCAAAGTAAGATAGGCATTTATACGGGTTAAGGCCATGCGGCACCCTACGTGTAGTCAAGGGTCGCGCTTGTGAATATATATTGTGTTATGAGAGAATGTAAATTCCTCTCACGAGAGGTTACATGAGCATATATATAGGCCGTGGACATGGCCTGATACGAAAAGACAATCTCGTGCTCGGATTGATGAAGTTGACAAGGGTTGACTGATGGTAAAATAGTTCAATACAACAAATACGGTACCATGGTCATCTGCTTGATTCACTTGTCATGTTCGTTTGTTACACGGGCCTATGGAGGGCGAGTCGTGATGTTTTCCGGTGGACTTCCTTCTGAGGTCTTCTAACATATGTAGTCTATTCTACAGTTCTCTCGATGCTCCCGGAGGTTTGAGTTATTTGGGTGTTCCGACACCCCAAAGGTACGAGTCATTTGGGTATTCGGACGCCCCGAATGTATGAGTCCTCTAGATTGAGTTCTTCGGGTCTTCGAATGCCTTGAATGTTTGTATCTTTCCGATATGTAGAGGTTCTCCTTTCAAGGTCATCAAGTTGCATATCTTTAAATCCTCTGACCTTCTATAGCCTTGTTTTCGTCCACCTACGCTAAAGAGATCTCCAACACATGGAATAGACCTTCACATATTTTACATACATCGCTACAAAATCACACATCAAACTCAAATAGCATCCCCCCACGTGTAAAAACATGTTCCCTCCGATCCCAAATAAAAGTACATTAGAACATTCACAGGTCTCTAATATAGCACTTTAACTAATAATATCTATACAAATATATTATTTCACATAAAAAGAGTTATAAATTATTATATTATTTGTCAGGATGACTTTACTAGCGTCATTTTATATTATCAATCTATATAATATTATTTTACTATTGATACTAAAACTAAAAGTATTTAACTTAGACCAAACTAAGATAAACTTATATTTGGCATCGGATAAGTACTTATACCACCAATGGAGCCCACTTGAAATGTTGGACGCACATGATTTAAATTCTGCTGTGCCTGTGTACGAATCAATTCCTACAAACTAGTACTACTAAAATAAAATACTACACATTCTCGCATCCCATTTTCATTGAAAACAATATCCTCTGGATCCCCGTGCTCCTTTTGACATCCTAGTGTTGACAGTTGAGTACAGACTGCTGCCCCACGCCATTACGGTTCTGGAGCCGACGTCAGCCGACGTGACGTGCCAAGATCCAGGTACGGCAGCGGCGGCTGGGGCCAATGATCATTTCCGCCGTCCCGCGCCTGGGAAGCTCAATGGACGGAGCACGTCCGCTCCTTTCCATGGAATCTCGAACCCACCTCTGACCCCGGCGACCCAACCAGAGGCCGGCCGGCCGCCATCCGAGGCGAGACGGGACGACGCAGCGCTCCCCGCCGTCCGTTTCCGGCGCTCGACACCTGTCGTTCGCCTGTGCGCCCCGCTGCTGCCTATTTTAGCTCGGCATCGTACCGTGTTCCACAAAGCCGCCGACCTAGATGCTCCCTTAAGACGTGATTGGTTGTGTGTACGGAGTCTTGCTTGCATGACCGTATATACAGTTAAGAGGTAAAACAAGTCGAACGGAATTTTATTTATTAAAAAATATTTGATTTGTTATATCTGTTTAAATAAGTTAAATTAAGTTTTTATGTGGCTGATCTTATCTGAAGTTATAAACAGATGAAAGAGTTAAGATTGCGATTAGTTGTTCGCATGAAAATAATTTTATTATACTGACAAATGAATCTATCTGTATGAGCAAATATAGTAGTCTCTATCTGTTGAAACAGACTAAAAACAAACATTTATATTAGCTCAATTAGATTAAAACGGTAGATATGGATAGCTAAACAGTTTGTTCATGAGATTATACACATCTCTAGATCAATATTTCCGAACACGAGCAATCACACGTTGACAATCAGGCTTTACAAAATTGTTTGGGAACAAAAATTGCTACCAACAAAATTTTAAAATTCACGAATATATAAAAATTTGTTCAAAATTTAGTGAGAATTCAGCCAAATTTACTCAATCAAAATTGTAAATAGGAGTAAAAAACCGACCGAATCAACCAATTAGTAACGCTCGAATCCAATAAAAAACCGATCGAATTACATAAAAAATTGACTAATTTTTTTGAATTATCTGCATTGAACGCATTTTGAATGAGTTTGTCGAAAACCGATCGAATGTACCGATTTACCAAGCGCATTTCCCAAATTGCAGTGACGTTAAAAAAATAGCTCAACTTTGTAAAATCAATAACTAATTCATCTGAGTTTCAAATTAATTGAAACAATTTTTGTTAGTTTCCTTGTAACATGATGTACATGATAAAATTATTTATACTAGTAAAAAGTTGAATATTTTTTGTAAGAAAATGTATTTGCTAAACCTAGTTAAATACATACTTAAATCCAAAAATTATGAAACTAATTTTTTTAGTTTTCTTACATGATCCTATGTATTTTAAAAATACATAGACTTATGAAATAGTTTTTGTAACATGCATGATGGTGTAAATATGTTGCAACTAGATTAATTCATAACTAACCCATCACACCTTTAAAATTAATGAAATTATTTTTATTAGTTTACTTATACTATGCCTTATGTAGAAAAAATAATGGTAGACATGAAAAAGTTAATTACAATATTTTTTTCTTAACATGTTCACTTTATATTTGTGAAATTTGTAAAAATCATGGAGAAATTAATAAAACTCTAAATTAAGTGAAACCAATTTTAAAAATTCTCTTAAGATACACCATACATAAAAAAAATATGTTTGCATATTAAACTTTTACTTAATGCGATGGCCAAATCATTCTGTATATACGACCTATTTCAGTAATTTTATTTTTCTTTTCAAACTTCATCTCTATGAAATATGATGCAAACAATATTATTTTAAGATTTTTTTTCCAAGAAGGTCTTAAAATTGTCTTTAATATTTTTAAAGTTTTTGTTATTTTTTGAATTCAAATTCGAAAATCAGTTAAATTCAAAATAAGGTGCGGATTAAATTAACCGGTTTTTCATAAATATCAAACGTTTTGAACGATTTTTTTTAACCCTGCTTACCACATGCAGCGGGTTCCCTACCGCATGGTCCCCCTCTCCCTTTTCCCCGTGTTATATGACCTGTGAGAGACGTTCACGGCAACGAAAAGAGAGGCACTTGCATTTCAACTAGGCTTTACTTTGAGCTGAATCTGCCGGATTCTAAATTGAGGTTGAAAAAATTATGAACGGCTAACTGGAACGTTCTTTCCGTCCCAGCCACGAAAGGAACCAGTGCGAGTGCTGAATGCGTGGTTAGCCGCAAAAGGCCACAATACTGCCGTAGCAAAAGGCTGGGTCCGCAAGGATGGCCGTGCCACGAGGAACGCGTTCCGATTTTAAAATGAGCAGGGGATCGTACGATTTAACTCGGTTTGTGTACACGGCTCAGTCTTTGGTTGACGCATACAGCCAGTGACATTCTGGTCCCATGTGACTCTCGGTCCACATGTCATCGACATGTCATCGACTGAGTTTGTTAATCGTGGGTGTCACCCGCCGCTGAGGATTTTACTGCGCCAGGAAACAGCTGCTCGGCCTGTGGGGTCACGATCCGCGCCCGGCCCCACGAGCACCCCTTCGGCGAACGGAAAGACCGGGTGGGAACAGCGCAGCTTTGCTTCCCTCGACCGAGTCCTCCGTGCACCGCCTCGCCTCGCCTCCTCGGCTCCGGGTATCGGTCCTGGCCTCCCCCCTCCCTAGCCTACCAACACCGAGCCCACGGGGGCCGCCTGGTCCCCTCGGCCGCTCGCATCCAATCGAACGGTACATGGCACTTGGCCGCAGCTGCGCCTGCGCGCCGGGGCCCAGCCACACCACCTAGTACCGGCTACAAGACGACGCGAGCCTCCCTCCTCGGCTTCCTCCAACCCCTGGCCCTGCAGCTCTTGCGCTCCGCTTCCCGTCGTCCCCAGCTCCCGATGGCGAACCGAGGCTGATGCCTCGCGGCGCCTGATCGGGCGTGGCGGCCACGGACCCTAGCGTCTCCGGGAGCCGTACGCCGATCCCTCCGCCCCCAGTTCGGCCGCGCGGGCTCGAGCCCTCTCTCCAGAGTCGCGGCCCGTCGGATCCTCCTCGCGCGATTCTGGCCTCGCCCCGTGCTACTGCCTAGGTGAGGCAAAGCCGTGCTCCAGCACCACATCTGTGGGTCGATCGAGCAGTGTTTCGGTCCTTCAATTGTGAATTCGAGCGGAGCTCTAAGGAGTTTGACGATTGTTTATCTTCTCGACAATACATTGAAGTGCTAGATGCCAAAGATAAAGAACCTCTCGAATGCTTGTAAAGTATCGTTTTCTCCGGATGATCCCATATCTGAAGAGGCGCTTGAGAGAGTCCGTGCGCTGTTAGGTGAGTCAAATTTCTGTTTTTTCTGGAGTAATTGGTAGTTATTTCACCATTGTCAGCAGTTGTAGTATTTCTTAATACTGAATTCGATGTTTTCTGAAACTACATCATGCTGTTGAACCGAAAGTTGAGTCGTTTGTTGCTGTGGTAGCAATTTTCTTTTGGTGGTAACTATTTAGGTTTTGGTGCTGCAATTCTTTATCTTGCCTTTTGTATGTAGTATTTTATACACTCTTTGTGTTTTCCTGATATATGCCGCATTCTTGTATGCATTGATTCTGTTTTGTACTTTGACTGCGTGATTTATCCGAGCAACTTGTTCAGGTGTGTAGTGTGTTTAGATGGGTTAGATGGGGGGGGGGGGGGGGGGAGGTGGCGACGAAATGAGTTAGATGCTGACATTGTGAAGTTAAGCTGGTACTGGCAGAGTGGCAGGTATTGTTGGCAAGCATGGTGAGGTCCTTGAACTGGAGGGTATCAACCATCAGTGGCCAATAACGCTTCTTTGGAAGTTGAGGACATTGTTCAAGCATTCACGGGGATGCTTGATTTCATGCTTATTCTTAGATCTAGCCTCCTTCAGAGTCACTTCTTACACGTCAAATGTTTTAGTACTTTGTGTAATTGCATTCTTCAGTACTACTGTGTGGCCGAGTTATTTTCTCGTTCCACTGTATATTGCTATATATATATATATATATATATATATATATATATATATATATATATTCTCCTATGTATATTTATTATATGATGATACTAGTAACAGTTGGGTTCTCTCCTGCTGAATTCCCCTAAAAAGAAGCAACGTTTTGGTTTATTGCTTTTTTTGTCTGGTTATGCTTGTTCAAATCGTGATTCAGGAACAAGATGTTATTTGCATCATTGTCTAATATGAATTTGCGTCGTGAAATTGCTTCTCTAGACTTTATTCCAGTGCCAAAATAGAGTAAAAGATGTTATCTATCTGATTCTATGAGATTAAAGCATGGGCAGACCTGAAGTATTGATTTTGTTTCTTTTCTCAGATGAGATAAGACCTTTAGATGTCGGGCTAGATGATGAAGCCAAAATTGCACGCAATTGGAATAGTTCTACACGTCAACTAAATGGGAGACGAGGACGTAATGGATCTAACCAGTTAGCTGCTCCGATCAAATATTTGCACATCCATGAATGCGAAAGTTTCTCTGTAAGATCTCTTATTCATTCATTATTTGAATATTTTACGTTAATTATGTGCACTTTCAGGAGGATAGATAGAACATCTTCTCTGTGGTGCTCACTACATTCAGCAAATACTAAACGTATAATTTACGCAGATGGGTATATTTTGTATGCCACCGTCTTCAGTTATTCCACTTCACAATCATCCTGGGATGACTGTACTAAGCAAGCTTCTTTATGGAAGATTGCATGCCGAATCTTATGATTGGATTGACGTAGATGATCCAGTTGACCAATTACAAGGTAAGTTCTGACATTTGAATTGATGCCTTTCTGCTACACACCATTGTCCATAATCAGCATCTTTGGTTAATACATTCATTGATGATACTGAGCATGCCACCGTCATCTATTCTTTCTTTGTCACTATAAAACATGTCTAATGAATCTGTAAAAAAATTGGAAAAAAGGGAAAAGTACATACATTAGGCAGTTTGAAGGTAATTCATTTTTCCCTAAAGCCAATAAATGGTTACTTCACAATTGATTGTGTCTTGGACATCTCTAATGGCTGTTGATTGCTTTGCTTGTTTGATGATACAGCAAATGCTAAGATGCTGCAAACAGATCTCAAGCGGAACAAATGTTATAAACTTATAAATTATACTGCATATTTTTTATATGTCAAGTGCAGCACATTGGACAGTGTTGTCCACAGTTCAGTAAAAAAAGGCCCTGTGCTGTGTGTTCCTCGTAGTCGTGGCGCGGTCGCTTAGTGATAGCGTGCAGGTTGTAGCTGGCTTTCGGGATCTTTTCTCGATCTTAATGCAATGCCTTTGGGATGTCTCTCCCCTTGGGTCGAGTTTTTTTTGTCCTCTGTTCAGTACATACCCAGATCATTGGCCATCTATCAATTATCATGGATGAAGCTTCAGACGTCACTTAGTAGGCTATCTCGTATGTTGTAATATACTAGGTCTAGCCAAGATGAGGTTCTCCACACTTAGGATCTTTCTTGTTTACAATGCTTAAGCATTTTTTATTTTTGATTCAACTTATTTAGGTCAAGTGTCTTGTATTTTCAGCATCAGCCTTGTTTCTATTTGAACTGGTAGCACTATTATGCTGCATCCTTTATCAAAACCTATTGCCAATTTTGCTGAATAAACCTATTTATCCTACTCCTCTTTTGTGGATCATTTGTCTAATCATGCAGTTGTTCTTATTAAAAAATTTCTGTAATGCCTTAACCCTGCTGAACGTGCAGTGAGGCCAGCAAAGCTTGTCAGAGATTGTGAAATGTCTGCACCAGAGACTACCATTCTTTACCCCAATAAAGGTGGTAACATCCACACTTTCAGAGCCATCACA
The DNA here is from genome assembly GCF_958298935.1 of Phragmites australis. Lineage (NCBI taxonomy): Eukaryota > Viridiplantae > Streptophyta > Magnoliopsida > Poales > Poaceae > Phragmites > Phragmites australis. Next base: position 39,583,966 of record NC_084922.1, on the reverse strand, counting down.
CCTTGCGCTCTCTTTGACGTCCTTTCTCCACCATATTCTGCTGAGGAGGGGCGGCACTGTTCGTACTTCCAGAAGTCTCCTGTGAACGAACCACCTGGTACATGGAGCTCTTGAAACTTAAGTTCTGAACATATTCTTATGCTAGTTCTTGAGCTTTCTAACTTCTTTCCTTGAAAATCTACCTACCAGTTGTTTTGCCCAGTGAAGTAGATAGCTCAGAAGTAGTCTGGTTGGAGGAGTTGGAGGACCATCAGCCCCCTGAGGGCTTTGTTGTTGCGAGAGGTCTGTATAAAGGCCCTGTAATAAGAAGATAATTTGGTTTGGAGCACGTTATCCATGAACTACGGATCAGCTGAAAGAGGTTGCTGGTTTGCGCCATCTATTTCATGTGATTTTAGTAAAGCAAGCATCAATGGGTCAGCCAGCGGTTTATTTTGTATATGTCAAAGAGATGTGATAATTTAACATTAATTTTACTGGACAAGATTGAATATTTATTGTTTGGTCACCATTTTAATTCTATGTGCCCGCTGCTGAAGCATCTCTGACCTTGTTGCGGGATTGCTCTATAAGATCAAGAACGTAGAGTCTACTTTTGAGCATAGTCTAGCATAACACTTGCCATGCTGTAGTAGGCAGATCAATGATGCAAGCTTTTCACCTAATGATGATTCAGAAAGAATTTGGTGAGGTGCTATTTTGTTTATCTCATGATGCAACAGCTATATTACAATTTTTGGGATTTTCTATACACAAGTCAGTTTGGTTCTGGTACAGTCTTAAGGCTTGTTTGGATTGGAGGAATTTGGACTTGGCATTTAGTTTACATTCGTACCACTAAATCCTAGAAGTTTCCGGAGCAATCACCCTCTTGGCCTCTTCCACAGTAAAATGGAACCGATTAAACATGATCAAACTTGCCAATCGCATTGAAGTTTGCACACAAGATCCGCAAACAATGCAGGGTTTCTCCATGGACATGATTTTTTCAGTAATATCAGAAACTGCATTTGACGGTAAAAATTCAAAATTAGACAACATATATGAGCGTATTTGTTAAAATAGACAATATGTAGTTGTATTTACTGTGTCGAATACGGATGCTAAATTAGTAAATACGATTACATGTTATCTATTTTGGCAAATACGTTTATGTATGTTGTCTAATTTTGGATTTTTGCCGCATTTAACCGGTCGGGGGTAGGGAAAGCAATACGCTGAAACTTGCTGGGTTAAAAAATTGAATAAATTTTGTAAAATTATAAATATTTTGATAAAATTATTGCAAAATTACATATTTAAATATTAGTTTTCGTAAACTACAAATTTAGTGCTAATTTAATCGTAAAACTACAGGTTTTTTAAAAGTTATCGTAAAACTATATATTTAAACAATAACTTTACAAAACTACAGATTTAGCGCCGATTTTACCGTCAAAGTACAGATTTAAACAAAATTAAATTTATAGTTTTATGAAACTGTTATTTAAATTTGTAATTTTATGATAATTTTACTAAAATATTTGTAGTTTTATGATAAAATCGATACTAAATCTGTAGTTTTATAAAAATATTGTTTAAATATATACTTTTGCAATAATTTATCAAAATATCTATAATTTTACGATAAAATTATTACTAAATCTATAGTTTTATAAAACTATTGTTTAAATCTTTGATTTTACAAAATTTACTCTCAAAAATTCGTCGCCTTCCCTCATACCCACATAGAAGTTCGGTTTTGTATGAAACCTACAACAAAACGCTGCGTTTCCTAAGTCAAGTGGTCTTCGTTAGCTCTTAGTTTGTGACATTATGTTGAAGCCATGGCAATTGACACCGTTAAAATTGCCAAACCTCAACAGTTCAGTGCTAGGGGGTAGGGACAAAGCACTTGTCTACACGTTTCAGGAGATATTTAATGAGCACAAGGAATATCTTAGACTTGATCAACAAAATAGCACAGCACTCAGCAGTGCTCTTAGTCGAATAGCACTACAATCAGTGCAGCAGTTGACCCTCATCCAATACTAGTCAGCTCAGCATCATAGTTATCCCTAATAGCAAGAGGAGACATGAATGCACCAAGTCAAGATCAAACAACACTGATGTGGGTAGCACTTAGACACTTTCGTAAACAGATGGGCATAACACCCCAGATAAATTCCTGTGTGATTTGCGTGATATCACCTTTTCAATATAAAAAGCTTCAGACTTGCAAAACTTTCTGCTGCTTCTATACTATAGTATCTTCCACCTCGAAGCCAACCAACGACAACAATGCAGCAACTGCAATAACTAGACATGGAATACATTGAATAAACTTACTGAGAGGACCAGATTAGGCACTAAATGCAGTTCTATCAAGCAGAGCTACTAACATATCAAGAAAAAGGAATGCTGGCATTATTGGAAACTCGAGACATGGAACAAGGGGTAAGAGACAGTGATGCATGGAAAATGTATCAGGAATGGGAGTCTGACTTGTTCTGACATTTTATTCTATGGTACATCTGGTGCAATTACATTTTGTGATCAACGCAACTCTTCTATCGACTGAATTGTATTACATGATCTCATTATGGACAGTAAGGAAGCAAGCAGAAGCACTCCTGTATAAATATACGATTTACAACAGATCTAAACCACCACCAAGTTACCATTAGCAGCATACAGAACATAATGTAGCAGACATGGCATGTGAATTCAAATTATCAGAAAAAGGATAACCAGCAGCCGCTCCAAGTCACTGCAACGTCAAAATGATGAGGCACATCTGGGCCCTAGAGTAACTTTTATCCGTTGAACGACGGCCCTTCTTTATAGGATTTTTGATTTTCGTATAGCCATTGGGCGTTGGTGAAATCTACGACCTGATGGCATCCAAGGTATGAGCATCATGAATATATATCGGTCTTGAGGGCCGACATCATATCTCAGGATCCAACGAAGTTGGCCTCTCTACCACCTAAACAAGCAGACAATAAGAAAAATAAGTAATGGCTCTGTGATGCATGGAAATACATGCAAAACTGGAGGTATAAGCGGAACAGAAGAAAACTAAGTATTACATCTGCAAATCTTATTTGCCGTGGCCTGGAAAGTTTTTTATCATTCTCCTTTGGATGCATGGAGGCCCAGGGAGCTTGTTTCTTCAACTGTACTTGGATTCCAAGAAAAGATGCCACAGGCAGTTTATTCGCCACAGACGGCAAAGTGCGAGAAAGCCAGGATTCTGAAGGTGATTTTGGGACTGGTAACAGAGATTGCAAAGGCATAATTTCTTTTTTGACAACACTAGTATCTTCCAAATGTAGTGGAACCTCCTGACTAGCATCATGCATCAAATGTGTTCCATCATCCAATTTAACCGTTCCTGGGCTTCCACAAGGCATGGAAAATAGGGATTCTCTAATTTCAGATATCTTTTCAGTCAATGGATCATTGTCTTGATCCTTCACAGTAGAGTTCCTTCCGACTATCCGTTGTCCTTCAGGTGGAGAGTCATATACGTCAGCATTCAAAGCTACCTTTGTATCGAGAAGCTGATTAAGGTGGCTTGTTTCTGATTCAATATCTCCATAGCGATCCATTGAATCTTCATGCCCTGTTCTATCCAGTCCTGAGCTCAAGGAACTTGATCCCTTAAAACTACTGTGATCCGATCCAGCCAATGAGCTGCGATCATGGTCTCTTCCAAGTGAACCAGAGCCATTGCTCCGAATTGCTTTCTCATCTCTATCTCCTATTCCAAATGACCCATTTGCTTTGCTTGACGGTGACATCACAGCATAGCTGCGATACGGAGACAAGCCACCGCCCATGGAGTGGTGGAATGGTGAAGACCCATCCCCCGTCTGCGAGTCGCTCCAGAATGTCAGCTGGTTCGACTCACTTGCCAACTTGCTCCTCCCGTCCTCTCCTTGACCAAGATACTTCTGCTCCAACTTATGTTTATACACATCCTCCCAGGATTGCTGACACACAACAAAATTCAGATGGTTAGAACTATCATTCCTAACACTAAGAACAAGAGACATAACTGTGAAACTGGAATTTGACAAGCATGCAATGTGCGTTGGCATTATATTACCCCATTGGAATCACATCCTAAATGCTTGTTTTGTGAGATCCGGGCAAGCGGACTCGGTGCCGTGTTGCCCCTGCCTTTGGACGGGAACTGCCGGTCTCTCCCTCGTCCTCGCGCCTTGCCACGCTTCATCGCAGGCACTGGATTCAGGAGCAACAAGGAGGTTTTCACACACAACCCAGGGAGCAGACCACACCCTTTGGATGAAAAACCCCTGGTATTATGCACATCATAGTCATCGTCATCCTCTTCCTCCTCATCGCGTCTCGGATAGGTGCAGGACAAGTAATTGGGCGGCAGATGCTGGTAAGGCAGCTGGACTGGCGCTCTCCTCATCCGATCATCGCCATTGTCCCTGCTCGCCTTCACTGCAGCCACACGCGCATGCTCACGGCCTGGGTTGCCAGTGGCGCCAGCCTTCCGGAAGGTGTACTGCGGGGAGCCCACTGCCACGGCCTGCGCGGCCGGCAGGAAGCGGTCCATCATGAAGCCGCGCGCGCCTGGCTCTGCGCCCGCCGCGGCGCCCGGGACCGGGTTCGGCACGCCGCTGAGGCCGCTGACGCTGCAGTTCATGGTGAAGGACTCTGTGCGGGAGAGCGACTCGAGCGCGTCGGAGAACCTCTCCTCTTCGTCGTCTTCTTCCTTTTGTAGTACCGCAGCCACCGCGACAACCTCCTGCCTCTTCACTTCATTCTTCGCCTCCACCACCGCCACCTTCTTCTCCTCCTTGAGCGGCGCAGCGCCCGTTCTGCAGTCGTCGGCGGCGACGCCATGAAGCGCCTGGGGACCGAGCACCCCCAGGGCATCGTAGTAGGGGCTCGCAATCACATCGACCTCCCGTTCACCGCCTTTCACCTCCGGCTGCGTCTGAGAAGTCGTCCGCGGCGGTGGTGACGGAGGCGGGCGGCGGGTGCGGACGCTCTTAGGCTGGCCTGGGCGCTGCTCCCAGACGAAAGGCACGGCGCCCGGGTGCCGCACGGGGCCGGACTTGAGGTCGGCCTTGTAGTGCGGCGGCGCGTTGGCCCGGTGCACCGAACGCAGCGGCGCGCCCAGGTCGATCCGCTTGTTGCCCCCCTCCCCCATCGCGCGATCCGCCCGCATCGCCCGAGCCGAGCGGACGCGTAAGAGCTCGGAAAACCACGAAAAGGCCCTGGTCGCGTAGCCCACCGGGAACGGGCAGAGCAAGCGTGCGAAGGGAGGGATCTGCGCCCGGGCCGCGCGTTGCCGTGCTGAAATTTAACTGCGGTTTCGGTGCAAGCTCACTCGCTCACTCCTCCGCGAAGCCAGCCGCCAGCCAAGCAGACACTCCACTAGCGCGACGCGAGTGCGGAGTGATGCGGTTGGGGTGGGGCGGCGCCCGGGTGCGGTGCGAGTGCCGCTGGGTTAATGCTACGCGTGCGGCGAGGGGATGGCGACTTGGGCGGGTCAGCGGGTGTGTGGCCGTGGCCGTGTGGCGTGGGTGCTCGCGTCAAACGACCGGGGGAGTGCGGGGAAAAGTGTGGACTCTCTGGGGGCGATCTGCCTAAAAAGCTGGCGCGCGCGGTAGGATTCTATCGCCACTCGGCACATGCACGGGGGCACGGCGGTGGCCCTCCTGACTTGTTACTGGTGTCGCCGTGCTTCAGACGGACGGGGCCGTGACCGCATCTGCGTTCGCACGCGGGGAAGGGGGCCAAGTTAGGCAGCGACTAAGATAGGTAGCATTTCCATGGTTCAGTGTAGTATGGAAGACTCTTGTTTTTCTTCTTCTGAATTTGCATTAGGACCAACTGCTCTCTCTGGATTCCTAATACCCCAACTGGAGTGTCAAGGAGGGGCGTACTCTTCGCGCGCCTCGCATGGCATGCAGGATTATCGGCAGCCACCCTGGATTGGCTCTATCATGGTCTCATGCTATTACTGTAGAAGGAATCTGTAGTAATCAGATTGATTAGAGGAGGCAATAGACGTCTTAACAATATTTTCGAAATTGATAGGCTTCTCCTATTATATCACGTAACGTACCTCAAAACTCAAACGAAAGTATAAATAGAAAAAAAATTAACAAGAGAAAATCGAGACAATACGATTTCACAGATGATATATGAACCATATACTATATGTAAGACCAATATATATATCTTAGAACTCGACAGATCACAACTTGCAAAAAATAAGAAAAGATAAATACCAATTAACAAAACTCTCCAAATTGGTTGTCGAGAGGCAATTGAATTCAAGACCTCATCATATAAGCGTGTGTATTTGAATTTTATATCTCTAGCAACAAGAAAAATAACATCACAAGGTGCTGAAATTTCAACCCAAAAATCAAAACGAAAATCAAATTCAGAAATAAAAAACTTGCAAACTGGAGGTGAGCACAATGACATGAAGAAAAATAAATTTTATTACAGTAGAGATTAGCTCTATTTTAGACAGATTACAAAGATTTTTTCTCACAAAGCTCTCACCTAATACATAGGCTGAGCACTCATCTTCTTCTCATTTAAAACCCTAGCACAAGACTCTCATATGAATGACACAAGATGCTCAAAATGACTAGTTAATCTTCTCCCATAGCTCTACCCCTCTATTTATAAGCCTAAAAATTTTGACCCTTAAGTTTTCTATCTTTTTTTTTTCTAAAATATCACTCTCTTATAGTACACTCCTAACTAACACCGAAGATATTTTGGTCTATTTTCTTCTAGATTCATCGGACGGCCACGGCGCCTTCACGACTTAGCTTCGCCTCAACGCAAACTTCGCGATAGTGCCACGTACTCCTCTAGTCCTCTCATAGTTTTAAGGCCAAATAGTGAAACCCTAGCACGCTTCTCAAAGTATGACTCCTCACTTACTTACACCTTAAGCAAGCACTCCGATGTCGACACATATATTTCATCTTGCGATCGTGACCGTCGGCAGGTCTCTCCTGCTCCCGATCCCTCGTGTCGCATTGTCACTTGCATCAGCATCCCATTCGCTTGACTTTATCAACATGTCGTCTCCATTTGTCTTTCATGTTTTGCTTGATCTCTATGTGTTCAGCTAGGATCACCATTTACTCCGTCCGATCTCCTTGATCGTTTGGCACAAAGTACTCCGATCATCCCGTTGTCGATCGCCAAGTTGCATCCATCACCTGTACAACATGAGACAACCAAACACATATCTCCAACTCCAATTCTAGTTAGTCCATAATCAATATGCTCAAATAAAATTCTAAATCAATTCAAATCACATCTCCCTTGCATTGGGAGGTACCAACCTGCAAAGAAAAGGAGTCCGAGGCCTCTAGGCATCATGGCACGATGGTCGGCCACAATATAGAGCACAAGGCACACGCCGGCAACGACCACAACACAATGGCGAAAAGCCTTAAGCACGACGGTGCGCGGTTACACGAAAAGAAGGTACAGGGGTGGCTACCAGCTACCTAGGAGGGAGCGCTAGGGGTCTGGAGTACTCACCACGCTCAGAGACGGCGATGGGTAGGGCGGCGGCCAGCAACTCATCAAAGGGGTGGCGGCGGTTCTACTTGGCTCTGGCTCAGATGGTCTCCCATCGGGCTACCGGCCAACGGAAAGTGGCACTGGGATGACGGCGCAGCCCTGGAGCTCCTCGATGGCTTGTGGATGGTGGATCAGCAATGACGATCTGCAGTGGCGTGCATTGGCGGCGGTGGCGGTGAAAATAGGGAAAAGGAGGAAAAGGGGTTGGGCTGCGCTATTTATAGAGGAAGAGAGAGCGCTGAGGCGGTGATCACGTGACGTCAATGGACAGCGCAGCGGCGAGGCGGTGGGGCGGTGCCCACCGTGTTTCCTGCAGCATGGGTGCTCTGCACCGTCCATGCGCGAGCAGGGCGCGAATGTCACATGACATGGGCGCGTGAGCATGGGCGGAGAGAGAGCGAGAAAGAAAGGAGAGAGCGGGAGAAGTGGAGGCCGGTCGGGGTGCTTGGGGATATTTCCCGGAGAGGGGGAAATAATGGCCGGTGACGCGGTGAGTTGGAGGAGGAAGGAGAAAGAGGAGAGGCACGACAGCCATGTCCGTATGGACGACACGTGGTCGGCGACGCTCGCGCGAATGCACGCACGGGCGAACTGACCAGCGTGTGGGGAGTTGGGCTGAGGGGCGCGGTGGTGGCCCAATGCGGGAAAGAGGGAGATGGGAAGGAAAGAAGGAGAAGGCCGTGCCGACTGGACGGGCTGAGAAAGAGAGGGAGAGGAGGAAATCTGGCCGAGGGAGAAATGGAAGAAAAGAAGGAAAAGAAAAGAAAAAATGACAAGGAAGTTTGGAATAAATTCAAATGGAGTATTTGAATTTAGTTTTGATCTTGGAATAGGATCAACTCATTTGAACATATTTGAACTATGATTTGGACTTGGATCTTGAGATTCTGAAGATGATTTGAATCAAAGGATTTGAATTGAATTGGATTTGAGCTGAATATAATCTAGGAGTAGATTTGAAATTGAGAGACATTCGATTTCAAATCTCTACACAAAGAACCATAAAGATCTCAAACCAATGCATATGAACCAATTTAATACAGGGATTATTCTGAAATTGATTCTGGTGCACTTTAGAACACCTATTCGATGTAGTACACTTAATATATATGAATGTATATATACTGGTATATATATATATACATTAATATACTTATTTCCTTAATCTTAGTTAGCTGAATTAATCATAAAAAGTTTTAATTTGGAGTTAAATTTGTAATTAATTAACATGTTTAAACTTAGAATGTTAGAAACCTACCTCACTTAAACGGAATCTCGACCTTGAGATTTGGAAAGCTCGTGAAGAGATTTGGAAACTCCTTCTTCAAATTCTATTCGTGTTCCCATGTAGCTTCTACTTCCGTGTGATTACTCTATTGTACTCGGCAGAACCTGACTATTGTTCTTCTGTTTTGATGAGTTGCTACATCTAAGATCTGGATTGGTCTTTCCTTATACCTAAGATCTTGCTGGAGGTCCATGATTTATAAGGGAGCCTGTTCTTCTAGAACTCTCAAACATTTCTTTAACTGTGAGACATGGAACACATCGTGTACTTCAGACATCTCTTCTGGGAGTGCTAACTTGTACACCACTGTTCCAATCTTGTCGAGTATCTCGTAATGTCCCACATATCTAGGTGCTAGCTTTCCATGAACTTGAAATCTTTGGGTGCCTCTTATTTGGGATACTTTGAGGTAGACGTAGTCTCTAACCTCAAAGGTCAAGTCTCTCTTCCAGTTATCTGCATAACCTTTTTGTCTGCTCTGAACTGCTCTCAGATCAGCGTGTAAACCAAGCAGTTCTCTAGATAGCGACAACTGGGAAGTGCCTCATGGGAGTGTGTGCCACCTCCCTGACATGTCTTCCGCACAGGTGCTGAAGTGCTTCGTAGGCTACCAACTGGTACGTGTCAGAGTACTATACTCTATTGGTGCTGATGTGCCACGGTCGCCAGCTGGGGTATCTCATACAGTCGAAGATCTGCAACAAAACCCGGGACTTCTGGGATCCATTCTCGTCGTACTCACGCCCGGTGTACTCTGGGCATCGGGTATATCCTAGGCGACAATAAGCTTCGCACAACAACTTGAGAAAACCCTTCACTTGTAAATATCGCACTGTGTTCCAGTCCCCGTCTTCCATCTGATGGGGAAAAAGGGACCTTTTAGTACTAGTATAACAAGTTTTCAAAGGTAAGAAGACATTAGGTAAGTACGGAAGCAGTTTTGACAACATAGTTTTTGGAAAAATAAACAAACACGAGCAATTCTATTCTAAGGTCGCGTCCTACAACCAAACATGGCTCTGATACCACTCATGTAAAACCCCAACCCGAGATGTCCTGTGCCAGTCGTATCAGTCTCTAGATCAAGTAGCTGATACACATAGTACAACAGTTGTAGTATCACAGACAAACTTTGTACGTAAGTATTAAGGTTACAGAGTACAAAAGGTTACAACCCATACTGTATATTACAAACCTGAACGAACGGCCAACAAAAATACAGTGAAAAGCAAGGACCCAAGTCACAAGCAGCTAGGGTGCGAACGCGACTTCTATGACTACTCTTCATCCTCGTCTTCGCCTCTAGCGTTGGCGGCGACTGCTTCCTCATCTAAATGACAACAAGAGTGAGTACGGAAGATACTCAGCAATCCTTATACTACTTCAGGGTGTTGATAGATGCATAAATGAGTAATTTAAGGATAAGAATTTACAGTTTAGTTTTAAGCGTACAATGGTTTATGCATGTATTCAATTGTATCATCTATTATTAAGGCTCTACAGTTTAGTTTTAAGCGTACAACGGTTTATGCATGTATTCAATTGTATCATCTATTATTAACTTTAACAGTTTAAATGCTTTAAAACCATGTAACAAGTTTTATCTGGGTTTTTTTTGTCCTTGGAGGGACTACATCTCGCTCCACAGTCCCTACCATCACATCTGATGTACCTCTAGTACCACACAGTTTCTGGGGGGATTAAGCCAAGAATCTTATCATACGGACATCTAGTCCATACACTCACTCATCAAGATACACGCACTCGGAGTGTAGTCAAATGGGGGTCATGCTTCGTATATCCATGACCGTGGACACGACTATTTGAATAGATTTACACTCTGCAGAGGTTGTACACTGTACCCACGTGATATGCTCAGCTTCCAACCATTGCAAGCGGAGGAGCGAATCATACCGAGACACTGCAATCACCTTTCCTATCGGGCTTTTCTACGAGATTTAGCCCTTAGTGTTAGAGTCCATGTACTGAAAGCTAGCCCCTTTTTAAGCCTAGGTCGGTTCTAAAAACCTCCAAACAGATGATCACTTGACTACTCGCTGCTCTCAGCCTCCTAGTATGATGCCCAACTCAGTCTAGTGAAAGAAAAGTCAAGTCCTGCCCATTCAAGATGCATGGTTGCATAGGGATGGCTAAGCATATCGAGACAATTAACTCGGTCCTTAAATGACCGAGGCGGGTATCTTTCGGCAATGAACAAACCAAATGTTCATGGTATATGAGTTATCATTGATAATAGTAATCTTATCTCTGAGGAGAGGTGTTTTAAAAGCGATGTCTCCGAGGAGACGTATTCCATCCTAAGCATGCTAGATATCCAAGCGTCGTTTGTTATTAATATAGATAACAAGTAATCCTAAGGTGATATGTATTTTGAATGATAACATTTATGGCATGGCAAGTATTTAATAGGATTAGTTACTACAAGCAGTTTGTAAAAGTGCATTACATAGCACATGTGATATAAGTCCAGTTTTAGTTTATCATGTAGATTAGTTGAAAACATAAGTTCAATACGATCAAGGAGATAGGACTTGCCTTCTCTGGATCTTCCTTGCTCCTGACACTTTCTGCGTAGAACTTGCAGAAATCTAGTGCTTCTGCAATTACAGCTACGATCAACAACTAGCTATACTAGAGAAGAATCAAATAACACCAAATGGAAAGTCAATGAGTCCTATTGGATATCACAATGTGACATATGAGTAGATCTCGATTTTAGTTTATTTTCGGCGAAAAATCATCGAAATCGGAGCCAGAACGGAGAAGTTATGGCTCTCAGAAGATTTGATCTAAAATTAAATCGGAAAATTACAAAATAGCACTATTCATTAGTGGGAACTACAGGTGGGTCCCACTAAATAGTAGCTTAGGCCCACATGAACAATGCTAGATTGGGCCAAATTGGGCTTAGATGGGCCAAGTCTAGGCCTGGATGGGCCGAGCCGGGCTTTGGGCTCCATAATACCGAGTTGCACAGTGTCGGCCCACTTAGGTTTGGGCCGGGTGGCTTAGCGGGTGCGAAGCTAGGCGGGCTCACTGGGTGAGTAGCCTTTGGCTGCTGGGCTGCGCGGCGCTCGAGCAACGGCCCGGCCAAGCGTGCGCATGCTCGTGCAGGCCCACCGATTGGGGCAAAGCGGCGGAGGGAGGGGAAAAATAGGCGACGGCGAGCAATTTGCAGTGACACGACGCCGGAGAGCTCACTGGAGTTGGTTTTCCACCATGGTTTCACGAGGACGAGCGGATGTCGGGCTTCTACGCGCTACGGCGAATGCGACATGAGGCTTATCGATGGCAGCCGGCGATGAGAGCAACACCAGATGATTGCCGAAGAGGGGGCTGCGACGTGGGCAAAATGGGCAGCACCTCCCTTGCACTAGGAGGTGCCAACCTGCAAAGAAAAGGGGCTCGGGGCCTCTAGGCATCATAACATGATAGTCGGCTACAACACAGAGCACAAGGCACACGCCGGTGGTGACCAAAACATGACTTGGAAGGCCTTAAGAACGGCGGCGTGCTACTACATGAAAAGGAGGTACGAAGACAGTGACGGGCAAGGCTACGGCCGGCAACTCATCGAAGGGGTGGTAGTGGGTTTGCTTGACTCCGGCTCGGATGGTCTCCCGTTGGGCTTCCGGCCAACAGAAAGTGGAACTGGGACGACGGTGCGGCCCTGGAGCTCCTTGATGGCTTGTGGACGGTGGATCTGTGACGGTGAGCTACAATGGCGTGCAATGGCGGTGGCGGCGGTGAAAATAAGGAAAAGGTGAATGAGAGGGGACTTGGATCTTGAGATTCTAAAGATGATTTGAATCAAAGGATTTGAATTCGAATTGGATTTAAGCTGAATAGAATCTAAGCATAGATTGGAAATTGAGAGAGATTCGATTTCAAATCTCCACACAAAAAACTATAAAGATTTCAAACCAATGCATATGAACCAATTTAATGCAGGGATTATTTTGAAATTGATTCTAGTGCACTTTGGAACACCTATTCAATTTAGTACACTTAATATATATGAATGTATACATACTGGTGTGTATACATACATTCATATACTTATTTCCTTAATCTTAATTAGCCGAATTAATCGTAAAAAGTTTTAGTTTGGAGTGAAATTTGCAATTAATTAACATATTTAAACTCAGGATGTTACAATCTTGTTGCAATTATTCTTGAAGAAGAGCTTCTTATTCCTTATCTCATGCTTGTTGTGGTCGTGATCTTCTCTCTTCTTGAGGTTGAGGCAATCCACCTTGAAGTGGGTGGTATCACCACACTCAAAGCAGGCACGGGAATCGTCCCTCCTCCGATCTTGATGATTGTCGTAAAAGCAAGTAAACTTCTTCACAATGAGAGCAATGTCCTCATCATCCAAAGTGTCTACCTGCTCCTCTGTGATAGACAAAGCAAAATCACTTGATAAAGTGTTAGCACAAGAGAAGCTAGCTCCAAACTAATTGCCACCATCTGATCCATAAACAAATGCCATATTCTGAGATGGGGGTTTCCAAGACCTATCCGAGCCGTCTTGGCTATCCCGATGGATTTGAGCTCGCTGAAATGTTCATCACAAGTCAATATGTCGTAACTTGGTGACTCTTCAATGCTCGAGATTTTTACTTCCCATATGTTACGGTCAAGAGCATATAGAAGCTTGATCGCTCTCTCATGGTCAGAATATTGCAGAATACCAGTGGATCGAAGATTGTTAACAATCCCATGAAAGCGAGCAAACATTGCATCCAATGACTCTTTTGGGCATTGCACAAACATTTGATATTCTTGGTTATATGTGATTTGACGTCTAGCCTTAATCTGATTAGTGCATACATGAAAGATACTCAGAGTAGACCAGATCTCTGAGATAGTACGGAGGTGCTGGATCTTGTCAAACTTATTTCGACTCAGACTTTTGAACAAAATATTAGTGGCCTTGTTGTTGGTCTCATACTGCTCAAGTTGAATCTGAGTCGCGCGAACAACAGGAATCACACAGTTGGAATCAACTATTTTCTAAATTGCACTTCTTTGACTTAGAAGATAAGCCTCCATACGCACATTCTAGTAAGAATTTTTTGACCATCAAACAGAGGAATCTTCTCACTTCTCTCCATTGTTATCTATGGATCACAAAGACGGTAAAAGTCAACAAGTGATCAAACCGACTCTGATACTAATTGTAAGAACAAGATTAGCATTTCAACAAATTTCTTGTAAAATCGATGGACTTCTCCTATTTGAATTATCCAACACACCTCAAAACTCAAGTGGAAACAAAAATAACGAAAAAAATTAACAAGAGAAAATCAAGGCAACACAACTCCATGGATGATATATGAATCGTATATTCTATTTAAGATCTATCCATATGTCTTAGCACTCGAAAGATCACAACTTACAAAGAACAAGAAAAGATAAACACCGAGCAACGAAACTCTCTAAGTTGATTGTCTAGAGGTAAGAGAATTCAAGATTTCATCACATAAACGTGTGTATATGAATTCTATACCTCTAGCAACAAAAAGAATGACCTCATAAGGTGCTAAAATTTCAGCCAAAAATCAAAATGAAAATCAAATCCGGAAACCAAAAAACTTGCAAACTTACAAGGGAACCAATAGAGAGAAACTAGAAGAAGGTGAACACAATAATATGAAGAATAATAAACTTTATTGCAGTAGAGGTCAGCTATATTTTATGCAGATTATAAAGATTTTTTCTCACAAAGATCTCACCTAATATATAGGATAAGCACTCATCTTACTCTCCATTAAAACCTTAGCATAAGACTCTCATATGGATGGCACAAGGAGCTCAAAATAGTTGATTCATTTTTTTCCATAGCTCTACCCCTCTATTTATAAACATAGGAAACTTGACCCTATGTTTTTTAGCTTTTTCCTAGAATACCTCTTTCTTGTGGCACACTTCTATCTACTACTGAGTGTATTTTGGTCAATTTTTTTCTTGATTCATCGGACGACCACGGCACCTTCACGACTTAACTTCGCCTCGACGCAAGCTTCACGATGGTGGCATGTACTCATCCAGTCTTCCTTCGGTTTTGAGACCAAACCGTGAAACCCTAGCACGCTTCTTAAAGCGTGACTCCCCACTTGCGTAAGCTAGCACTCCAATGTCGACGCGTGTATTCTGTCTTGCGATCCTGACTGCCGGCAAGTCTCTCCCGCATTTGATCCCTCGGGTCATCTTGTCACTTGCATTGATATCTTCTTCGTTTGATTTTGTCAATACGTGTTCAGCTAGGATGACCCTTAACTCTGCCCGGCATCCTTGATGGTCCAACATCAAACACTTCGTTTGACCCCGATTATCCCTGTCGATCGTCAAGTTATATCCATCACCTGCACACCATGAGACAAGCAAACACATATCTTCAACTCTAATTTTAGTTAGTCTATAATCAATATACTCAAATAAAATCCCAAATCAATTCAAATCACATCAAACTCATACAAAACTGAAAATCATCAAACTAAATATATACTAATTTCAATCGCTCATAATAAATAAATAAGACATTTCAATTTGATTTCTCCAAACGGCAACAGCTAGCAACTTGGTAGGCGCGTTCTTGTCGTTGTTAATTGTTAATTACCAGAAGATGCAATGTCGTCGTCGTATCCGTCGCCGCATGCAGGTCACGTCCAAGCAGGACACTTTCTCCGACAGCGAGAGCGAGGACGATGGGAGTCCACAACTAGAGTTTTGCGGCGAACACTGACATAGCTGGGACGTCACATAATCACAAGATTCCGGGAACACAAAATCTGGCTTCCGCAGGGAGCGGTTTGCCTATTTTATCTTGTGATATTTTTTGGCTCGCGTGGTAACATCATTGATTTTATTTATTTATTTTGCAATATGGATTCGACGTACATGGGTTATTGAAAGTTGTTTAGCGCTGCAACATTATCCAATTTATTTTGTTAGACACGTATAAGCAGCATTTGACAAACCGTGAGGGGGCGTTGTCGATCGCTTGCATGGTGGATAAATCCAGCCTAACCAGAGGTGACAGGTGAGGATATGCCTTCTACAGGCGTTGACTGTGCGTTCACGTTTGACTGGGAGATGATGAGATGTCAAGAAAAAGGAAGCCACATGCGTTAGATATATACGGACCTAGCCCGTAATATTTAAAAAAATTCTAAATAAGTTTTAAAGGGTTAACAAAACGAAGGTTGGGTGTATTTTTTAGTTTTATCTTACTAGTGAAGAATGATAAAGATTAACTTAAAAAGAGTTATCTCATCCTCCCATTTAACTAGTGGAGAACACTAAGTCTCGTCTCGTTGGACCCGAGTCATGACGGGGTGAAGGGTGCACGGCACTTACATGAATAATTTGTTAAAATTGGAGAACTTCTTTTACTGTATGGGTAAATAGATATATATGGAAATTGTGTCGGTTAATAATCAGATCGTGGAACACCTCAACAACGCAATTATCTCTATATATCTACCAACTGCTATCACAAAAGATATACACGATTATGGTTTTATCTATTTCTCTCTGTTGCGCCGTCACAAATAGTCTACTCCGTCCTGTTGCGTCGGCGTGAACCAATGAACGGGATAGCAGGTCTCCAAAACTTATCGCTCTTGCGATCCTACATCAGGAGAGGACAAATAAGGTTTTAAACGCTCGTCGCGATTACTGACGATCTGCTTCATTTATATCATCATGATCTGCTTCCTCTACATCCTCTTCACCGTTATCTGCTATATCGATATCATGGGGGCTTTTGCATCTCACGCTGCTATCGAATATTTTCATTGTGATCCGTCATATTTATCATACATGTTTTTATATTATTTTCGTTCTAGAATATATTAGAGAAATATATGTCTAAGATAAATTTTTACAGTAGGATGATAATCGATTTGTTCAGGTTCATGTTATACTTAAGATTTAAATTAAATTTAAAAGTACATATTTATCCAACAGTAACATGGCACTTAGCAGTTCAGTGGTTGGTGGCGCAAATGGCACCACATGACACATCTGCTGCCGTCTTCTGTAGGGAGCAACGGTTCAGACAACTGTGCAACCCGTGGAATCTGGTAGGCGCCATTCCTATCGCACGAAGAAAACAGGGTTCATTAAACTGTATGTACTAGATGGAGCAATGCGTTAACTCATTTGGAGAACGGCACAGGCTACCGAAGCTCTCGTGGTACAAACATGGCGATCAGTTCTTGCGTTACGAACCCACACTGCAGATCATGTCGCCTGCTCTTGGCAGGTGACATGACCACGGCAGGCAGAAATGGTCCGGGCAGCGCGCGCGGCAGCTAGGGGAGGCACGAGCGCACGGCCGCATGAGCCCTGCCGGTGCCGGGCATGCATGCACGGGGAAAAGATTAAGGATCAATGGATCGAGGTGGCGTGTGAATGAATTCAAGATCGGTTGGGTGCGCGGATCGTGTGTGAAAGCGAATGCGGCTTCAAGCGCTCGTTAGTGCCGTTGGCCGCGCTGGCGGACTGGCGGTCTCGGCGCCGTCTGGCAGGGTCGCCATGCCATGTGCGCCCGTGAGCGCCTGCCTGCGTCCCTACGCACGCACTCCCTCCCCTGCAGCTGCAGGCTTCGGCTTCGCTCCATCTCTAAACTGAACCGGTCGTTGTTTCATCATTCAAGCAGTCGTTTCTTCTACACTGCGCGTAACTGGCTAACTGCACCCATCTACTAAAGCACGTACGAGTGGTACCGACCGGTGTTTGGTTGTTCAGATCATCACTTCTGTTACGTGTGTACATTGGCGAGGGTAGCTGTCAGGGCTCCGGGGGGAGGGGGGAGCCTGTATTTGCACTGGGGCACCGGGCGCTGCCGCTGGTAGGGCTACATCACTACTGATTATTCTGTTTCGAGGTACCGCGTTGGTACTCCTACCAAACTAGTTAACTGCTCTGTGAAAACTGCACGGATACAAGTTGCTTTACTGAACAATCTATTCGAGGGTCGGCCGGGCAATGGAATTCCGGACGCCGTGCGTTACGAACTTGCGCAAACATTCGTGTCGCTCCGGCGGACGATCTCAGTCGACACTGCTTTCAGAACACACCTTTTGGAAGGGGCTGAAACTGTACCTGCTCGTCTTCAACTCGTTTCCTTTTCGTCTGAAACTGTACTTGCTCTTGCCACCATGTTGAAGGTGTGTTTCTTTCTCAGTCTCAGACTCTGAGATGATACTCCACCTATCTCTCTTTTTGAGCTCTTTTATGGTGATCCATACTACCTATAGTTAGAAGGTAGTATAAATTTAATCTGACTATCCATATGATTGGACATTTCTGTAATTGCGACAGTAGTATTAATATTTACCCACCATATTATTGAA
The DNA here is from genome assembly GCF_958298935.1 of Phragmites australis. Taxonomy (NCBI): domain Eukaryota; kingdom Viridiplantae; phylum Streptophyta; class Magnoliopsida; order Poales; family Poaceae; genus Phragmites; species Phragmites australis. Next base: position 39,565,705 of record NC_084922.1, on the reverse strand, counting down.
GGGCACTGCAATCTTTTTTTATATCTAATTCCTAAATAATCGTTCAACTAAATAATCAACATTCAGACCAGTCTAAATATTAAACATATGAATTTGCATAATATAAATAACATGCTATTTCTTTTTTTCTCAAAATACCCTTATACTACATATACTCCTCTCGTATACTACTCATACTACCTCTAAATAACGGGTAGTATTTTAACTAATCTAGACCATCCGATCCAAAAAAAAATAGATGGCTCAAATTTTTCTTAGACCACCGTAAAATTTGTCCTCTTTTTTGCTCCCGTGCAAGGGGGAGAGGAGATACTTCTTTTTTGGGTCATGATCCCACATCACGTAAGGTTGAAGCAAGAGGATGCCCATGTACGAGTACTAGTGTTCCAGCCTGTGTGTGAGCTGCATCATTAAAGAATGGTCTATACATTGTGTCATTTTTCAGGCAAAAGCTGTTCAAAAGGCACAATATGAAGCCTACAGCATTGAGCTAAATGCTGGAGAAAATCCAGTTGGAAACTCAAGCAACAATCACCATGAAGTATATGTTTCTTTTTTCTTCTTCTGATTGTTGTTGCAGGACAGATGCTTCATTTATCCAAGGACATGAGGCTAGTCAGGCATTTATATATCTAGTACCAGGCTGCTTGTGATGCATTGGTTACATCTGGATGAGAAGCTAGTTAAGAGATTAGATGGGTGGTAAGGTAGCTCCTTTCCTTTGGTGGAAGAACTACTTTAGTTAACTCTAGTTTGAGTAGTATTTCCATATATCATATGTCCATGTACCTGTTACTCAAAACTATTCATGCCAAATTGGACAAAATCAGAAAAAGGTTCTTTTGGCAGGGGGCAGAAAAAAAAAAGATATCACCTTGTCAAATGGACTAAAGTGTGCAGTCCCAAAAGTAAAGGTGGGCTTGGAATCCAAGATCTTAGGAAATTAAACATAAATCTGTTGTGTAAATGGTGGTGGAAATTGGAAAATGAGATTAGCTTATGGCAGCAGATTATTGTCAAAAAGTATATCAAGCTAAAAAGCATCTCCCAACTTAAAAGTAACCCTAAACACTCCCCTGTGTGGAATGATCTTCTTAAGGTGAAAGATCTTTACCTGGCTGGCAGGAAAATAAGAATTGGTAATGGAAAAAAAAAAACAGATTTTTGGAGAGATGCTTGGTGTGGTGAAGTTTCCTTCATGGACAAATTTAAAGACCTTTTTGAGGTTTGCAAGGATCAGAATATGACTGTTGATGTAGCTGCTTCTAAACATTGGTGCTTCTCTTATAGAAGGTGGCTCAATGAGAATATGCAAAATCAGCTAAGAAGACTGAAAGATATTCTTTTAACATGTGCTCTGTCCAATGAAAATGATAAGCCTATCTGACGTTGGAAAAATTCTAGAAAGTTTACTGTAAAATCAATGTATAAACATTTGTGCAAAGATCATAATGGTTTGAACTATAATGAAGTCTGGAAAGCCAAGATCCCCCTAAAAATTAAAATCTTCTTGTGGTTGCTGCTACAAAACGCAATTCTTACTAAAGATAACTTGATCAGAAGAAATTGGAAGGGTGATCCCAGATGTGTTTTTTGCTGTGACCAAGAAACCATTTCTCATCTGTTCTTTGAATGCCCCATGGCCAAATACAGCTGGAGCCTAATCGGGTGGGTTATTGGTGCTAAATGCCAGCCATCAAACATTGAGCAGTATTGTATTTGGGTCATGCACCATCTTCCTGGTGGTGAAAAGTTTCACATGATGGGATTAGCTGCAATTATCTGGGTAATATGGAGATTGAGAAATAGGGTGATCTTTGATAAAAAGTTTGTGCGGTCTCCAACTGAGTTTGTTTGCTTTGCTTGTTCCTTTATACGCTATTGGGCAGGCCTCTAAGCTGAACAGTGCCAGGACATGCTGCTGAAGAGCGTGCAAATCCTACATGAGACGGCCCTCTAGCTCCATCCCAAGAAACACAAGGACGATGCTGAAAAGATCGCGAAGATTCAAGATGAAGCTAGTGATTCTGATGCTGCCATCGCCAAACTCGCCTAGGAGAGGCATCAAGGCTGTGCTGCTTAATGCAAATCGGCCTTCTGGACCTGTTTCTGCGTTATATGTCGTGTTGTTGGCTTTTGCTGTCTTTTGTTCCTAGCGTCGTGTATAATGCTGGTCGTTCGCGTAGAGACTTCTATGTACATATCTGGGCAGCTGTGTGGACGTTTGTTTGGGGCGACCCTCGGTGTTGCGTAGGTAGCTTTTGGAGCTATGTATTTCTTTTAGCTTGCAGCCTGCATTTTGTTTCATCGGTGAAAACTGTTTGTAATTTTGTTATTACCTTGTAATGAAATTCGGGGAGACCCCGCTCTAAAAAAAAAATCAAATACTGTAGACAAATCCCCTTGGGCGCTGCACATAAAAGCAAGAATCCCTCAAGTTGAATCCTCTTTTCATGCTGAGGCGCTTAGCCTCTTCCTTGGCCTACTCTTTGTTGTTTCTTTGCAGGATCAAGAATGTGACTTCTATCTGACAACTCAGATCTTATAGCATGCATGAAGAATCACCAAGATGCTATGCTGGATTGGAGAATAAGACACACTATCGATGATATGATGGATATCATCAAGTACATCTAAAAGAATTTTTTTATCACATTCCTAGAGAGGAGAATTTAATCGCTGATGTTCTACCTAGGAATGCTGTTTCTGTCAGTTCTGGCAACCTTGTATTTCGATGCTCTAATATCAGATACCATGGAGGTTGCCCTTTGAAAGACAAAATTTGTACATGGCCAAACTGGGCTGAACTTTGTACATCTTACTTATGAATGAAAGTAAAGCTCACTTGGGTGGTTAACCTTAGAAAAAGGAGTTTGGACTCTTACTTGTCACGAAACAAGTCTAGAAAATTCCACAGAAGTAAAATTCTTGAAACGTTGATGACCCGTGGGTCTCAGAATGGGCCCCAATACATCACGTTTTGGATATGGGCCGTTGAAACGGGTTCTTCTATTAGTACTTGGGCCCTAGAGCTTCAACTCGACTGAAATTTTCTAGCCTTCTTACTTGCTCTCTCGGTCAGAAATCTCAATGATCAAATTCCTCTTAACTTCAGCCGACATGATGATTTCTGGGCTTGGCATTATGAACGGAATGGATTATTTTCAGTACGATCTGCGTACCGTATGCTTGTTCAGCATAAATATAGGCGAGAGAACTATTTTGAGAGCAGAGCAGAATGTTCTAATGCTGTTATATTTGGAAAGGAATGGAAGGATTTACAGAAGTTTAAAGCTCCATCGATGATTCGCATCTTTGCTTGGCGGTTAGCTCTAAACTCCTTGCCTACAGGTGAGGTATTGAAAAACCGATCCATGGAAACTAATGCTGCTTATACTTTGTGCGGATGTGATCACGCTGATTGGCTTCATGCGCTGTTGAGTTGCACATTAGCAAGGTGTGTTTGGGTCCTATTAGATGAAGAACTTACTGAACACATAGCACAAAATTATATTGTGGATCTAAAGGAATAACTGGCTTTTATGATGAAGTCGCTTACAACACCTCAATTTAGGAAGCTGCTTATCGGTTGTTGGTCGATATGGACTATACGAAGGAAAGCTATTCATGAACATGAATTTTAGAGTCCTCTATCTATTTGTCACTTTATCTTGAGATACTTAGAGGAACTAGAGATGATTGAGGTTGACTACAAAAACAATTCAGAAAAAAAAAAGCTCACAGGCCTGCTCTGAAATGGATTCCACCTCCTATGGTATGCTTAAGATAAATGTTCATGCTGCAGTTTCTAGAGCAGGCACAAAAGGAGTGGTCTTTGCAATTTCCAGAGATTGGACAGGTAAGTTCTTAGGTGCGAGTGCTATGATTTTTGACAACATCACTGACCCTACTAGCTTGGAGGCGATGGCCATCAATGAAGGTATTTCGTTAGCACTTGACGTTAATGCCACACCGTGTGTTGTGGCTTCGGATTGCTTGAAGGTAATCGTAAATTTGCAGAAGGAGACGAGAAGTGCTTACCGTGTGATCCTCAACGATATCCGGAGTTGTTTTCAGAATTGATCCCGGAGATTAGTTTTAAGCATGAGAGTAGAATCTCCAATATTGATGCTCATGATATAGCTAAAAATTCTTGTACTCTATCGGCTGGGAGACACCTATGGCTCATACGCCCACCGGAGTTCATCCATGTACCGATCATGAGGTCAATTGAATAAAAGCTCGACCGTACTTCTCCAAAATAGCTAAATGTTCTTGTACTCTATCGGCTGGGAGACACCTATGGCTCCGGCGCCCACCGAAGTTCATCCATGTACCGATCATGAGGTCAATTGAATAAAAGCTCTACCGTACTTCTCCAAAAAAAAAAGTCTCAATGATCATGCTCCCAGTCATGCACTTGCTTATTCCCTTTACTCGAACTATTCAGGTACACATGCTCATAACTCATAAGCTACTTAGAAAAAAGATAAAAGTGAGAAATCAAGTTGAAATGTGACTTGGTTCGACAAGGTTATGATTTTGGTGTGTTGATTTGTGGGATTGCAAAAGCATGTATATGTGTACGATGTTATTTTATCATATATTTGCACAACGTATATGCACATATACATAAAAAAAGAAGAGAGAGCGAGTCTGGGCCGCCATTCCTTCTCCTCTCTCTTCCCTTTTCTGCCTAAACCGGCCCGTGCTTTTCTTTTTTCTTTATCTTTGCACCGGCCCAAGCCCAAGCTGGCATCTCGGTCTTTTCTTTTCTCCTCTTCTGGCTCATGCCGGCCTGGCTGCCCCTTTCTTTTTTCTTCCCTTCTCTCTTATCTACACGGCCGGTCTTGTGCTTCTTCTCCTACCCAGGCTGAGACACCCACACGTGCCCGAACCGCTCCACCTGTTGTCCCCGTGCCGAGCTGCCCGCTCCCATCCCTATCCGTTGAGCCGCTCAGCCATGCTTATCTCCTCACCATCTCTATCCCCTCCCCAAATCCAAACGCCTCGATACAATTCCTCCGCGAGGGAGCCCTAGCTGCCGCTATAAAGGGCCAGGAGGGGGTGCCCGTGAGAGGAAGCTAGAGGGTGAGGGGGAGAGAGGCCAGAAAAGAGAGAGGAGATTCAGAGAGAGAAGAGAAGAGAGAAGAGAGAGAAAGCCATCCTCGCCGCATAGGTCCTCTCGCCACCGCCAATGGCCATCGTCGTTGATGTCCGATGTGGTGGGTTCCCTCTGTGATCACTTCTTCATCCTCTTCCTCTCCGCTACAAGTGTGCTTCGGCCAGCCTTCATGCCATGGTCGTGAGGTGTCCAGGTGTTGCTCCGGCTGACCTTTGTGTCGTGGCCATGAGATGTCCAGGTGTTGCTCCAGCCAGCCTTGTTGACACGACCGTCGAGAGGTGCTTTGTTTGATTTGGTCGTCGGCGGCTCTTTTGATCTGTGATGAGCTTTGGCCAACCTTGTTGTCGTGACCATCGAGAGTTGTTTTGTTTGATTTGGTGGCTGGCAGTTCTTTTGATCTGTGATGAGTTCCAACCACCCTTGTTGCCGTGATCGTCGAGAGGTGCTTTGTTTGATTTGGTGGCTGGCAGTTCTTTTGATATGTGATGAGCTTCGGTTGGTCTGGTTGCCGCGACCGTCGAGAGGTGCTTTGTTTGATTTGGTGGCCGGTGGTTCTTCTGTGATCCACTCCAGCCGGCCTTGTTGCTGCGATCGTCGAGAGGTGCTTTGTTTGATTTGGTGGCCGACGATTCTTTTGATTGTGATGAGCTCCAGTCGGTGCTTGTGCTGTGGCCATGTGGATGCAGGTGTGATCTTGCCGGTCTTTTTTCATTACTGGCGAGATGTGGTGGTCATCTTTAGTTTTGTTGATCTGTGATGGGCTCTGGCTAGTGTTTATACCATGGCCGTGGAAGCGTGTGGTCCTGGTGCTTGCCGACGAGGTGTTTTCGCTACACTACCCTGTGGGTGTTTTCTTCGGCCGGCCTTGTGTTGTTGCCACCAAGTTTGTGCCTGTGTGTTTGTCTTTGGTTGGACGTTGTTGAGTTCCTGCCGTCGGTCGGGTGAGCCATGCCACTAAATAGCTGGGTGGGCTATGCCGCTGGTGTGCATGTTACGGTCACCTGGTTTAACCTATGCATTAGCATGTGTATTTGCCGCTGTTTCTTCTATCTGGACATGAGCGTGTGTGATGCCACCTTTGTGCGTGCTTGTGGCTGCTAGCCCGGTTGTGCCAGTGTGACCTCCCTGTGCTCGTGTGACGTACTGGAGAGTTTGAAACCTGGTCAGCGCATGCACTGTCGAGGTGCCGTCCGTGGTATTGTTATTTGCTAGTGATACTCTTTTTCTGTTGGTGATGACCTTGTGCATGTGCTGTTACTTAGTGAAGAGCTGATATTGCTATGTCTTAGCACCTGGGCAAGTGCTTGATATCCTTGTTGGGTTATGCAATTACTTTGGTTTGGAAACTGATGGGGGTTCATGCAGCCGCAGGGTGTGATGCCGCCGGTCGGGAGTTAGTACCATCGACATTCATTGTTGGCTTGGTAATCTGAGTGCTGCTGTGTGTATATGCCCGGTCTGTCATTGTCATTGTGTGTGCCACCTTAGCTGTTGGTACATTCCATATTATTTGATCTGGCGATGTGGGGTGCCGTTGTTGTATTCTATTGTCCTGCTGCCTGTTGAGTAATTCTCTTTGAGTTGTGGTGGCTATTTGATCTACTACATCTTTGATTGTTACTCTCTTTACTGATGATGGATGGTTAAGTCTCTCTCTTTCTGTGTCGTGGAGGCTATTTAGTGTTGTTGTGTCCTTCTTTTGTCATCCCTGTTGCCTACTTGTTGGCTTGAGATGCTGATGTCAGTCTATGTTTCCTCGGTGACTCAATGCTTTTAATGCTCTTGCCCTGGCTATGATGATGGTTGCTTGTATCACTGTGGATGTTGTTTGCTTACATGTTACTTTGTGATGTTTGAGTAAGCAATGAAGTGGTCACTGTTGTCGGTTGCCACTGCTTGCCCATAGCCTTTGTGGCTTCGTTATTATTACCCCGCCTGGGTGGCCGATAGCCTTTGTGGCTTGCCCCTTTGTTGCCTTTCAAAGTCGACCGATGAGGTTAAGTCCAAGGCTCGAGGAAGTTAGTGAGATAAGCACGACGTTTGGCTCCTGGTCGCGGCCTCGCTACCGCACTGGTTGTAGCTAAGCGTCGTGTCGTGCTCCTAGCTCACCTCGATTACATACTATTCTAAGGCCATTTAGCCAATGATGACTCAGGATACATAAACAATCACTTTGCTCTGTCTGTGTTCCTTGTCACTACAGCCTTGCAGACTCGGAGACAACCTTTACACGATGACCGCCAGCGTAGCTCAATCAAAGGTAGCCCGAGAGACGGGCGTAATTAATCGGAGGCTTCACGAGGCCACATGAACCAGGATGACGTAGTCGCTAGATTGGAAGCTCTAGTCAGGTAGCGTGTGCGCATGCGTGAGGTGGAATATGTAATCGATGAAACTGGTACTTTATGAGTTCATAATGAATGAAGAAAGTTCATTGTTTCTATTACATTGCTCTACTGTTTCTTTCATATACTGGCACGCCCGCAAATGATCTATTCCAAGTGTATACAATACACAGTTCAAAAGTCGAGTTTCGAATCCGTGAAACAGATTTCGAATGAGCAAAACAGATTTGCAAGCCTAGTGGGACGTGTTCTCCTCCCATCTTTGTTGCATTGCGCTGGTCATCAGGATGGTCTCCCAAGTCCACAAGTGCTGCTTGTAAAGAGGTCATTGGGGGAAAGTACTAATCAAGAGACGCTGCTGTTGCAGGTGGATTCATCCCTGCCCGCGACTCGATTCCCATGACCCTATAGTTCAGAACACTCCCTCCCATGGTCATCTTCCAACATGAGGGCGCAATTTACTCAAGGATGATGCAGGAGCTAGCTTAAGCTCCTGCAATGAATAGATCTTAGAAAGAGCTTTTCTCACAGGTAAGGATGAATGCCACAACGTCATCACTGAGGCCAACAATTGAGTTTTAAATTCTGTCGGAGGGTGAACTCCTCAAGCAGGGATCCAGAGGGACCCCCTTTGAGATTCGGCCGGGGGGATGATTCTGAATCTGTTTTGCGGGTGAAATAAATGGGCGTAAATGTGATGCAGGTGGAATGGAAGGATCGGATGCAGAAAGCAGTAAAGCTCAGGAGGTTTTTTAGACAGGTTCGGGCCGCACTGAGCATAATACCCTACTCATATGTGTATGCTATAAATGCTCTGAGAATGTCTCTCAGAGATGTTACTGGTTACAAGAATATTTGTCTAGCCTAGAGCGTCGGGCTCCTTGTTCTTCGGTGATCTGAGCTTCTGTGCTTGTCTTTGCCGCTGTCTTCTACTTGTCCTGGCTACGGTCTTCTGAAATCACTTCAATCCTCCCTCCTCCGGGGAGCCCGCCCCACCTTAAATACCCGTCGGGGCGGTGGCGTGCCCAGAAAAGGAGGGCACGAGTTCCAAGGCGCAATAAATAGAAAGCAACCATCATAGGCTTGCTGCACGAAGTGACGGGGAGGGTTGAAAACGCGCCCCCATCCGGTCTTGTTCGTCATCATGTCGTTCTGCAACGGGCGCCACGGAGAGGGCCCACCGGGCAGCCACTGAACAGCCCGGCGTGCCCGCTCGGTCAGAGCGAGTCTGATGTAGCAGGGCGACAGGCGGGGTGCCTTGGGCCTCGCGATGTTATCCCGAGGCGCGTCAGATGACGCGGGATGGGACCCGTGCATTAAATGTCTCCACGCCTCCCTGCCAGGCCGTGGTAGGGACTGTCAGTAAGCGTGGAGGAGCAGTTGGAAGTGACAGGCCATGCGCTCTCTTAAATGCGGTATCGGGCCTTTTATTTGGTTGACACCTCACCGCTGGACCAATGTGGGGGCCACCGGCGAAGGACTTCTCAGGCCCTCGGGGAACCGAGTGCTCGGGGGTCACTGTTCACAGCCCCGAGCACTCTCTCCCGGATATGCCCTTCCTTGGTCCTCAGGGAACCGAGTGCTCGGGAGCCACTGTTCACGGCCCCGAGCACTCTCTCCCGGAATTGACTTCCCTTGGGTTCTCGGAGAACCCAGTGCTCGGAGGTCACTGTTCACGGCCCCGAGCACTCTCTCCTGGAACTAACTTCCCTTGGGTCCTCGGGGTACTCAGGTGCTCGAGGGCCACTGTTCGCAGCCCCGAGCACCCCCTTCCCGGCACTTAGCTTTTCTGGTCGTCGGGGGACTTGAGTGCCCGGGGGCCACTGTTCACAACCCCGAGCACTCTCTTCCCGGTATTTGGTCTTCTCGGGTTATCAGGGAACTCAGGTACTCGGGGATCACTGCTCATGGCCCCGAGCACCCTCTCCCGGGACTTAGTCTTCTCGTACCTCACGGAGGTGATTCCGCGGGGGGCGTCATGTGGCAAACTGCTGATCTGGTCTTGGAACTTGGGGACCCCTGGTTCCTGTGTCACCGATAAATTTCTTTGCCTCTAAATCATCAACTTGAAGAATTTTTGTTACCGGTGATCTTTTCTTTGATTTGAAGGTTTGTTTCCTTTAGTTACAATCTTTTTATAGCGATGACTCGTAGATTGAGTTTTATTGGAACTTAGGTTCATATATAACTATGAGAGCTATGTTTTCCTTTGTGTTATTGATTGTAACTTGTTTCTCTTGGATTTTACTTTCACTTAATTTTTAAAATGTGTTGGGTGAAACAAAAGGAGTATGCAATCGAAATAGATTTTTTTTTCTTCTAATGAGCCTATTCTGACACCATTCTCGGTTAAAAAAGAAAACGAAAGATTCGACATAAAGATTCTTGACGACGATATCGAAGGAGCGTCTAAGCAAGAACAGGTTTCTAGCGATTATCAGGGCGAACATGGCGTCTCTGAACATCTGGAGCATGCTGCAAGCCTGATTGTGCCAACCTTTTCATCTGAGATGCCCTGCTGTGTGATTCTGGCCGCATGGCTCATGCTTTTATACATGCGCACTGGCCAGATTCAGAACTCTGCCCTAACAATGAAGGGGGAGGGGGGAGGGGCTTCACTGAATAAAAGGCTGAATCCAAGCACAGGCGCGCCTGATCTTTAGCCTAAAAGGCCTGAGCAGTGAGCAGATACGATGTACAGCGTGCCTTTAGTTGAACACCGATGTGAGGATTTCTAGAAGAAAAGGAGAAACGGAAATAGAGAGCATATTGAGAAGTGGAGAAAAGAGAGACGACATTCTCCCATTTAAGAATGATGTTCAGGACTTCATGACGTGAAGGCACTGTACTCAATCAAGGTTTATAAAGCCACGGATATATTCCTCCCATCAGGGAAATAATTCGACATGAGTGGAGCAGGCACTCGGTATACCGCTTTTAACCCGATCAGACAAGCGCGCTTCTCCTGCGTGTTCTCGAGAAAAGTTTAAGCCTCATCCATAATACATAGCAGATAGCACAGCCCTAAAGGCAAAGATGTAAACTTAGGGGTCGTTTGGTAGAGCTCTGATTCTGTAGTGAGAGTGATTCTGTGGTGGAAGTAGGGTGAGAGTGATTCTGTGGTGGAAGTGATTTTGTTTGTAAAATCGTTTGGTATGCTAGTGGTGGAAGTGATTCCTGAGAGGATATTGTGTTGAAATCGAGGAGAATCAGTCGAGAATCAGGTGGAAGCTAGTTTTTTCAGCTCCCACCTCGCTATACAAAACAGGAAGCGATTCCCGAGCAGAATCACTCCCCGACCAACCCATTTGACAGCGCTGGGAGTGATTCCGGAGCAAAATCAGCTCCCAAAACTGTACCAAACGGGACCTTAACATGGAAGACCTCACCAACGATTCTAGGCCTGTGAGATTGGACGAAACAGTCAACGACTGCCTGCACAAACTTCTTCCCCGGTCCCTTCTTATCGGCGCCGACGTTGGGCTGTCCCTCTACTAGATAGGCCCCTGACGATGATACGGTTACATAGCAACAGGCAACAACTACAAATGTCTGATCTTCGTTTCAGAAAACGAATCACTGATCTTCGTTTCAGAAAACGAATCACTGATCTCTACTCCTCTCCTGCTTCAATGGCTGCTCCAACCGCACTGCACCTAGCTACATGCACGAGACCGGTATCACCGGTAGGGCCGACTGGAAAGCCGAAACTTACGCTGCCAATACCCAATTGCACACGGTACGTAGGCTGCCTGCACCCTGCAGCGGAGCCCCTCTCACTTTCTGGGCCGTGCAGGTCTACCATCATATCTCGTACGCGCGCGGGTAGCCACAGATACGCACATGCGAGCGCACGTACGTACCACAATCTCTCTCGTCTCTCGATCTCGAGTGGAATTGCAGCAGCCTTTTGGCCGGGGCAAGAGAAAGCCGACCATCCTGTCTAAATATGGATACCAGGAAGAGAAAAAGGTCTACGAGAGAGAGGAGCTTAATAATTCAAAGGAGAGTGTAGGATAAGAACGGTGAATAGAGAAGTTGAATAAACGTTTTATCAATTTTTTTAATCGGATGATTTTTTCTTTTATTTCATTCCATACATCTTAAAACTCAAGTGGAAGCAAAATTTGAAAAGAAACCAATAGTAATTAAGAACATAAATGAAAGCATAGCTCTCATAGTTGTATATGAACACTATGATCCATTGAAACCAATTTCATGAGTTATAGCTACAAAAGATTAACTTGAATGAACAAATACTTTGATTCAAAAGGATAGACACCGGAGAAATAAACTCTCTAAGTTGATAATTTAGAGGCAAGAGAATACGAAACCCAAATTTGTAATATTTTATGTTTATTTTATGCCCCTAGCGAGAAAGAGATTAACTTCACAATGATAAAAAATTGCAGCTCAAAAAGAAAAACGAAAATCACAACCGAAAAGAAAAAGCTTGTAAAAGAAGCAAGAGAACAAAAAAAAAGAGACTAGAAGGATATGAACACAACCTCATGTAAGAAAATTAACTTCATTAAGAATAAAAATTAGCCATATTTTAGACATATTATAAGATATTTTACTCTCATAAAAACTCTAACATATTATAAAGGCTAAGTCTATCATGTCTTCTCGACCAAATCTATCTTCTCATTCTTTCTCTCCTATAGCCCTACCTTTTTATTTATAGGCCTAGATTCCTTGACCTCTAAGTTTTCTAGTTTTTTCTTACAATACAATTATCTTGTAGTATACTCCTACCTACCACTGACGATATTTTAGTATATTTTCTCCTCCATCCATTAGACGATTGTGACGCTTTCATGACTTAGCTTCGTCTCGACACAAGCTTCACGATAATGCTACGTGCACTTCACCCTTCCACGGTTTTGAGGTCAAACCGCGAAACCGCCTCACGCGCTTTTCAAAACGTGACTCACTGCTTCTTGCTTTGACCCCAAGCAAGCATCGTGATGTCAACATGTGTACTCTGTCTTGCTATCTTGACGGTCGGTAAGTCTCTACCGCTCCCGATCCCTCGGACCACCTTGTCACTTGTACCATCACCCTCTTCATTTGACTTTATCAACATGTCATCTTCATTCTACCTTCCAAGCTTTGCTCGACTTCCATGTGCACAGTTAGGATCACCCTTGACTTCGCTTGGCCTCCTCGATCGTCTGACACCAAGCACCCCGTTTAGCCCTGATCATCCCGCTATCGATCACCAAGTTACATCCATCACCTGTATAACTATAGATAAATAAACATATATCTCTAATTCCATTATAGATTAGTCCATAATCAAAATCCTCAGTTAAGGCACATCTCAGAAAAATTGTGAACGCCAGATGGTCCAACATGCACACCTCCTAAGCGTCGAACCACCCGCCATATGCAACTTGTCAATTACTCATTACAAATAAATTTATCAATCACTCATTACCGTGCCAACTCTATTTTTTTTTCTGTAACTTTGATTAGCCATAAACATCATTGCAATACATATACATGCCCATACAATTTAAAAATCATCAAACCAAAACAACACACTTGTCAATCACTCATTACAAATAAATTAAGTCATATTTCAATACGTTTTTTCAAAAAAAAAAAAACCATCATCAACAATGTTGGTGTCTTGAGGAAAGAGGTACCCTGGCTAACGGGCCCCACCGAGGACTTAACGACTAGAGGTGTATATTTTCCAAAAACTGGTCGATCGTGCGATGATCAGGATATGGCTCTAGCGACCAGTATAATACCTACATGACCAATCTCACTACACCATCGCATAAACCCGCGACCAGCCCCACTGATCGTAGAGCCAGATTTGACACAACCTGTCCAAAACATATTTATTGACGTTCACTCAAGTATTTTTCTTCCCTAGGCGTTAGCTCCAGTGGACGAAGTTATGGACGGTGCAGAGGGGCATTGTCCTGTCTCGTAGCATTAAATGTTGCGGGGCGAAACATTGCAGACCGACACGGAGATGCACGATGGATGGGACGTCATCAGTAGCCCGACCAGGTACGTGGGCGGGGACGCCGCATAAGGGCATTGTCTTGTCCCGTAGCATTGAATGCTGCGGAGTGAGATTTTGCAGGCTAGCACGGCGGCACACGAAGATAGGATATACGGAGCCTTCAGAGCAAGTGATCACGTCTTGTCCTCCGTAATGATGATTTGAGTTGGATATTAGAATGAAAAGAGGTTTTCTGTTTGGATCTACATATATATTCACACATCCTCCCTACTATATAAAAGGATTATGACCCTATTTGTATGAGAGAGGGATCAAGTCTAGTAACCAACTAGAACATCATCTGTAATTAATTGAGATCCTTTATAACACACATGACGTAGGGCTATTATCCTCTGAGAGGTCCAAACCTATATAACTTCTCGTGTCCCTGAATTCACCATCTACACACATCCAATTCTTAAAACATTGTTCACACACACTGTCCAATATACTGAAATTACTGTCAGAGATCAATTATAGATAAACAAATCAAGTATTATTCCATGCCATCACTTTCCAAGAAAAGCAGCAAGCGATCAGGGAGTTGTGCCAAAACAAAACTCCTAAAATTAAAAAGGAGATGAGATGAGATGCTTGCAATGCCAGCGCTAGCTCTAGTAGGCCACGTTAGATTATCTTTAACTATTTTCTTTTCATTTTGTTTTCTTTCCGATTCCTTTCTTCGTTCTTATTCTCTTTATTTTCTCTCATCTTTAACAGTTTCCCTTCGAAGGGAATTGCAAAGGGAAAGGAGAGAGAATCTCGTCTTGAAAGGAATAATCATAGAAATCCCATTATGAAAGAAATCATAAAGTGAAACTATTGAAACGACTAAAAAAACGAAAAACCCTTCACAATAAAAATATCATCCCCCAAAGGAATTCTTTGAGCTAGTATTAGGGCTCTCCATAAAGAGTAGCAGCTCCATCGGTGACGAGTCAGTGATGAATGGACCTTGACTTGATGTAAAGCTGCGCGAACCCCTTTCTCGTTGCATGCCGCGCGGGGCCTACTGCCCAATGGCATTTGACTGTGACATGCGCGGGTGGAGTATTGTGGTGATGAAGGTGGGCCATGACCTATTTTTTAGGTGCAATTAATTTTTTATATTTTACAGTATTTAGATTTAATTTTTCATATTTTATTGATTTGTTTTCTTTTAATTCAGTTAAAACTCATTTAGCTTTATTGACTCCTCTGAATTTTAACCTTGACATCAGAGCACTAACTCGGCTGTAAAGTTTTGGTCGTTGCTCATGCATTTGACTTTTACCGGGGGACGATCGATCCGTCCGGCCCAGCGCCGAGCCGGATCCCCATGCATAATCAAGTGCACTCACTCGCCGCGTATCTTTGCAGCTGCAGCGTGCTGATGAAGGTGATGCTCTTTCTCGGAGGCTAAAAAGGTGGCTAAAATTCTACGGGTGGCTAGCGTGGGATAAGCTAGATGTTTCGTGCTTGAGATGACAAGCTGGAGTCGTCGCTGCTGCGCACTGTGGAGTGGAGCCTGACAGCAAGGTGAAGCACACAACGCAAGGAGAGGAAGAGCGAGTAACCCTCTACCAAAATAAAGCTCTCGCGCATCCATCGATGTCGTGAAGCACACATGCAAGCACATCCTCCGACTGACGAGTCCTAGGCCCAAACACAAATGGAGGCGCAGCAACAGAGCAGCTGCATGTTCACGGGTTCCAACAGATATCCACGCGCCTCTCGCACCTATGCCCGATCGAGTTTTGTCTTCCCTGCCGACCAGGACAAAATGCGGCTTGTGTCGCGCACGCCGCTTCCTTCCAGCGGTCGACACGCGAGAGTGCAGTACGAGGCCCGAGCATAGGCTTGCTCAGTGAACACGCCACGTGTTACGAGTAAGAGGCCGGTTTCTGTAAATTACTTGTTTTGTTTAGAAATAATAGACATATTTTTGAAAAATATTTATTTAAATTATAATATAAAAATCTTATAAATAGATTCACAATTTAAAATAATTTTACAATATATAAATTTTGTAATTATAAATAACATATTATATAAGAAAATCTTAATCAACTTCAAAGATTGAGTTAAGAAATACGTATACTATTTTCATTGGGGAGCATCTATAAACAGATCGAGAAAGGCACGCTCTGAGGCCAGGGCAAAGAACAACTGCTCCGAGCGAAACAGGTGTCAACTCACCGAGATTTTAAGCGGAACAGCCTGGTCGTGCAAAACCGAGCAGTGCAAGGGTCTCGTGCGCGAATTGTCAGGACGGTATCGGAATATCAAATGATCACACACACACGCAATCAAGTAGTATTTTGTTAGTGCGTGGATGATAGTGGTATCTTGTCTATGCTTCTCGCTAGGTAACGGGGCCCATGCCGTACGTACGTGTGCTATTGCCATGTTTTTTTAGGAAACGGTGTACACCAGTGTGTCAAATACTCGAGAGTGATTTCTAACGTGCAAGTTAAAATATGTCTTGTTTTATATATGATGAGTTATTGATAATGTTGAATTTGAGATAATTTTTATTACGACTAACTAAAATTTGAATTGGAGCAGACTATTTCAGAGTTCAGAAAAAATGTCTCACTGGAACATCCGATGTGTGGGTTTTGACTAAACCGGATAATCTGCTGTTACGGTGAAATAAGCACCAAAGCGTTTTCAGTAATGAAACATAAATTGAAGCAAACACCGGATGGTCTGGTGATAGATTTAGAGAGCACCGGAGTATTTTCTGTATAGAGTAGGTTTTTAGCGTCAAGTTTCAATATGTACGACAGATGGTACGGTACTGAGTTTATGAACACTGAAGAATGCGCTAAACCTTTTGTTACAGACAAATTGCAGAAGGGTGGTTCAGTGAATTTACACACGCTGGATTATCCGGTAATGGACATGAGATTACCGGAAGTTTTCACCGGAACTTTTCTTGCAGAGAGCAAAAATTTCTGGAATAAATAGTGTTACACTCATCAGATGATCTGGTGTTCAGGAGCAAAACACACTAGAACATCTAGTGTTCACGTTTTTTGCAGGATGTGCTCTAAGTTAAAGTTTTTTATTTTATGCTAACCGGGAGATGTTTTAGAGTATAGAGAATTATGTTTGCTTGTTTCATAGTGTGTAGGTGATGGATGCAACTTGGCGGTCGACGACGGATGATTGGGGCTAAGTGAGTGCTTGGTGTGGGACGATCAAGGAGGGCCAAGCGGAGTCAAGGACGATCCTAGCTATATACATGGAGGTCAAACAAAATATGAAATAGATGATGAAGATGTCATATTGACAAAGTCAAGCGAAGGGGATGCTGGTGCAAGTGACAAGACGGTCCGAGGAATCGGAAGTGGGAGAGACTTGTCGACGGTCAAGATTGCAAGACGGAGGATATTTGTCATCATCAGAGCGCTTGCTTTAGATTGAAGTAAGTGACGGCTAGTCACACTTTGAGAAACGTGCTAGGGTTTCGTGGTTTGACCTTAAAAGCATGAGAGGACTGGAGTCGAGGCAAAGCTAAGTTATGAAGACACCGAGGCCATCCGTTGAGTGGAGAAGGAAAATAGACCAAAATACCTTCGGTGGTAAGTAGAAGTGTACTAAAAGAGAGGGGCATTTTGAGAAAAAGCTAGGAAATTTAAGGATCAAATTTCCTAGGCCTATAAATAGAGGGGTAAGACTATGTGAGAAGATGAACCAGTCATTTGAGCCCATTGTGCCACCTATATGAGAGCATTGTGCTAGAGTTTTAGAGGGGAAGAGGGTGAATGCTTAGCCTATTTAATAAATGAGAGTTTTTAGAGAAAAATATTTGCTAGCATTGTGAGGTTTGCTAGCTTGGGCCTTCTACTTCAGCGTTCGCCTGGACGACGTCGATCAGTGTAGGTAGTGGCTGCTTGATTTTTTGGAGTATATACATGGATCCATCCCTGCTTCTCTGGATAATGATTTAGGAGGACATGCATCTCGGTTCAGATTATTCAGAACAGTGGTGACGATATATGGACAGAGGGGGTGCGGATACACCCACACAAAAAAATCGAAAATCAATGCTAACCCTAAGAATTTTACCCTTAACGTACCCTCATGGTCCAAACTCTTGCACCCACGCCAGTCTGCACAGGCTCACGTAGAGCGTAGAGCCGTGCGTTGGTAAGATCTTACACCCCCTCTATTTTACTCTAGCTTCGCCACCGATTGAGAACAATATCTTGTATACGATGCTATTTGTCCCCTAACTGAATATGAACATGTCCATTACAGGCCCCTAAACTAGAAACGTATTCAACACCTCTTTAATCATCACAACAGTGATGGCACGGACCGATATGCTGTCCATGCCCAAACCAACATATCATATATATATGGTACCATATGTTGGATTGATCTCAAACTAATCTAACGTATCCTAACTATCTACCGAGTCTAGAGGGGCTATGACTCCCTCATCTTGTATTTTGATTGGAAATGTAACTAACTATTGGTTGCGGTCTCATTTCGCCCTGAGCAATATAAAAGAGAAGTCGGCATCTCATGAGCTAAGGTTCCTATGAGGTTTAGCATTCCCCATACAACCTTAAACCCTAAGGCGATCATCAGCGCGCAGTAGTGAGGCGAAGGCTGCTGTCACCATCCATCACGCCAACGACTGTGACAACATCCCTGCCTATGTCAACACCGAGCTCTTCACCTCCGGCAACTGCGATTACACCTCCGCCTTCATCGTCGCGATCTACATTGCATTGCGCTTCACCAACCCGTACTGATCCTTGTTGCGCCTCAGCACCAACAGAACTGCAATGTCTTCATTTTCATCGGGTATGTGTTCACACTTACACCAAGATCAATCAGTATTCATATCTTTGGGAAATTTGGCTATATGTCCTACAGTTGATGAGTCTTTGATAAAATGTCCAAAATTAATGAACCTTTTATTATAGGGTTAATTAGATTGGTGCCATTATAATTTTCATGGTTTAGAAATATGCCATCAAACTTTACTAAATCGGTCTGATGCCATTATTGTTTTGCATACGTCCGCATCTTGCCATGTTGTACGCCTCCGGGCTCCTTGGGCCCACCTGCAGGCGGGCGTACTTCGGTATGTCCCAAAATGCCCTGCCGCCGGGCCCTAAAACGACCGCCTGGTCCACTTGAGCTGCTCCCGCACCACTCCCTCATCGTCACCAGTGACGTCGGCGACCAACACGGAGACGGCGACGGCGACCAACACGGCGACGGCGACCAACCGTGAGTAACCCTAGACCTTCCAGATCCCCCTGATTGGGACAGCCCCAAGCAAGGTTTGGAATAGCCCGATGAAGGCGGCGTCGGGGTCAAGCGCAACCGGCAGCGATGTGGAGGAGCTCCCCCTTGTTGATTGACCAGATTGTGGGAAACATGTGATTAAGCTACGAAGCAAGCAAGCGGCGACATATGGCAGAGTGTTCTACAAGTGTGAGGAGAATGTGAAGGTGAGCTGGATCAAATCGATGTTAGGTTTTCGGTGTTCTTGGCCACGGCTTTGTTTGATTTTGTTGATTTCGTTGATATTGGTAGGATGATCCATTGACTTGTGGATTCTACAAATGGGAGAACGAGTACAAGTCGTGGCTACGGCGTAAACGTTTGCTGGAAGATGTTGCCGTGCCCTGCTCTTCTGATGACAAGTTCCACAGTGGTCGCAATGGAGAAGTGAAGCAACAAATTTTGGAATTGAAGCATGAGATTGCCCATCTGACAAATGAAATCAGGGAGTTGAAGCAGCAAATTGTGTCGTTGAGGACAATGTTGTGCATAGGGAAGAAAGGAGTTGTTGTTGACAGTGTGTGTGTTGCTTTAGTTAGTTGTTTGCTAGGTATTGTAGTTGCAGTTCTGTGCAAGTAGTGAAAGACTGTGTAATTACTTTGTTAAGTGAATGAAATGTTGTTTGCTAGGCATTATGATTGCTCCATGTACAATATTGCTACATTGGGTTAAGTATAATCTAACACATCATTTTGTATGAAATGGGAGAGAACAGAACAAGCTTCACACATCATGCCCAGAACACTAAATTGCACAGTATCAGGTCCATAACAATGTTAACATAAGCATCAAGTCCAGAACTAGCATAACAACAACTACATATTACATGCATCATGTCCAGAACTACCTTAACACATCATGTCCAGAAGTAGCTTAACACCTCATGTCCAGAACTAGCAACTACATATTACATGTCCAGAACTAGCAACTACATATTACATGTCCAGAACTACATGCATCAGGTGTCCAGAACTACATGCATCAGGTCTTCAACCACTCCGAGAGCTTTTTGACAACACTAGCAGTTGGTGCACTTGGTTTAGCCTTCTTCTTTTTTGGTGTTTTCCTCTTCTTCTTGGGTGTCCTCTTCTGCTTCTTGGTCGTCTGGTTCTCACCCTCCCCAGTGGAAGCCTTTTTTTTTCCTGCTTACATAATCTCATTGTCAGGCATACTTCACAAATATGAAATAAAAAATAAAAATAGTACAGTTTGAGGTTACCTCTTCCTTAGTGTTGATTGACTTGGGCCTACATGCTCCCCATTGCTCTCCACACCAGATGCCTCAGGTAGCTTGCATGTCTTCTCAAAGTGTCCAAAGTGTCCACATCTCCTACACTTAACAATTCTTCTTCCTAGTTCAAGAACACATCTTATTCTCTGAACTCTAGGCCTCCCTGCACCTCTCTTCTGCTTTGGTGGAAACACTTTGTAACCAAGGTCCACAATAGGCCACTAGGACCTATCTGTCATTGGGGGTACCATGGCAGCATATGTTGCCTTGAACCTCTGCACAGAGTAGTAATCATGGACACATTATGTGAACAACTGGCAATAAACCTAGTTTTATCTGTCTTCAAACCACTAAACTCAAAACCTCTCTTAATAGCATAATGCCTAATTGCTTTTCTGAAGCTAATGATGTCAGGAAACAATGCACGCAATCTAATAATTGGGTTCTCAAGATCATGCAGCACGTGGAGTTCCTAAGGGTCAGCATCATTTATTTCTACCTCAGGAGGCTCTTGTTGTGCAGTGTCAGCACCAGCAGCAGGTAGATCAGGCTGCCCTGGTTGTGCAGTGTCAGCACCAGCAGCAGGTACATCAGGCTGCCCTGGTTGTGCAGTGTCAGCACCAGCAGCAGGTGCTGATGGATGACCATACATACCTTCATCATCTACACCAACATACTCCTCACCACTGTCAAAGACATCAGGCTCAGCTTCATCTGCTTCTTCACCAGCAGGTTCTTCACAACCTGCTACTTTAGATTCAAATGTTGCCTGGCCTTCTTGAGCAGGAGGTGGGAAACATTCACTGGGAATGGTACTTGGTTCTGGTGGCACAACACACAAAGGTTCTAGGACTAAAGCATCGTACTGATCACATGTGTCTTTGTCAAACACTGCTACCAGGAGCTTTAAGTGTTTCTCTCGTTTGTACATGTCAAGCACGTCTAATATTTGACTCTCATCAACTAATTGAATATCCTCACCCATCCTCTTGTCAAAGACCCACACCACTGGCTTTTGGTTCGTGCCCCATTTGACCTCGACACTTAAGCTTCTCATAAGGAAATCCAATGAAAAGTTGTCTGAATCCACTACCCAATCCCGTGTTAAACCTTTTGTATATGATTTCCTACCATTTGAGTCAACCGTGACAAAACCTTCAATCTTAACCTCTACTGTGTACCAAATCCTAGCGAGAAAAGGGTGGAAACCTAGTCAAATCGTGAGGTATTTCCTCCCGAGAACTGAATTAAACCACGAATCTGAGCTATTTCGTACCAATAACCAATGCATTGTGCAGGAATTAGGGGCATCTGGGAAGTCTAGGGTTACTCACGGTTTCTGCGATCCGGCCGCAGTGGGAAGTGCGTCGTCCATCCTAGGTGTGGGCGCAGTCGTCCTCAGCCGAGCTCCGCCCCCATCGCTGGTGACAATGTCGCCTTTCCCAGTCGCCTCCGCCGTCTTCGTGTTGGTCGCCGTCATCGCTGGTGATGATGAGTGAGTGAGGGAGTGGTGCGGGAGCAGCTCGAGTGGACCAGGCCCGGCGGCAGGGCATTTTGGGACATACCGAAGTACGCCCGCCTGCAGGTGGGCCCAAGGAGCCCGGAGGCGTACAACATGGCAAGATGCGGACGTATGCAAAACAATAATAGCATCAGACCGATTTAGTAAAGTTTGATGGCATATTTCTAAACCATGAAAATTATAATGGCACCAATCTAATTAACCCTTTATTATATATCGAAAGTTGATTGTATAGTTCGATTATATATCTATAGAATCTCTTTTACAAATGGAGGAACAAATAACCCTATAAATAGACAAGTTTACTCTTCACAAACAAAAATCTCATTCAGAAGCTTGAGCAGTTGCAATCAATCAGAATGAAGCCGCAAAAAGCCAAGTTGGATCAGGGAGGCCCCCGTGACAAAGTTGGATCAGGGAGGCCTTGACAAGTTGTCGTGGCAAGGTTACAAGATTACAATAAACAAAGAACAGCTAGATAACAAGGCAGAAAATCGTGTCCATCTTACATGCATTGAAGGATGTGCTGAATGTTTCTGTTCGATTGATGTTTTATATGCTACACCAAACACGAGCTCAGTAATTCAGAGCCTTTTCAGGCCAGCACCTGAAACTCACATGATGCCACTTCTTTCAGCAACTCTTCGTCTCAGGACTTTCAGAGTCTGATCATCACACTGATAGATAGTCTAGTCTGCAGAGATACAACTACCATATGTCTAGCCCATCATACATTCAAAAAATCGATGTATTAAAAAAAGGGGGAGAACTGAAACACAGAATAGCATAGCATAGATACTAAATAATAATAAAAGCTTTTGTGGCAGATTAGAGGGTTGCTAAGAAAACGGTCAGTTTGGAACAGTGAAGTTGGCCAGGATCAGGCAGAGGCAGAAAATGGTCATTTGATGTACATGATCTAATTGCAATACCTAAAATAAAATTTTATTATAAACTAATCCTTATATGACATATAATTAAAGGTTCATCGATTTTAGATATTTTATCAAAAGTTCATTAACTTTGGAAGAGACGGTGTAATAGTTAAAGGGATGCCCCACCCGGCAGACCCCCACACTGTCACATGTCAACCGTAGGTGAATACTCTCAAGACCATGGTCTCACCTTGCGACAAAGACAAAGCTCCTGCGACCAGTCCTCTAGTTGAGAATAAAATCCTGCGACCAACCCCTCCTGATCGCATCATATTTAATACCACCTACTCAAGTGTTTTCCTTCCTTAGCCACTCTCTTTCAACAAGTAAGTTCATGAGCAGATATGGTGACTGGCCATGTAGCATTTAATGCTACGAAATAGTCTTGTAGACGAGTGTGACGACGCTCAATGATGGGACGGGGCATGCAGGGCGACCAGAATAAGGTGTGCATGCCTATCCTTTGTCGTGATGAGATAGGAGTGGTTGGTTTCGTTAGGTGTAGGTCTGTCATGGGATTTGGCACGGTCCGTTTGTATGTGCATCTTTTCTTTGATTCTATAAAGGGGGAATGACCCGACTTGTAGGACAATAAAAACATATTATATAATAAATTCATCCAATTCTTAAGAAAATATAAATAACGTAGGGCTATTATCTTATGGAAGGTTTGAACTTAGATAAAATTCTCGTGTTCTTAAATTCATTAGATCTAACCTAAAAAATTAGATCAACGTGCCCATTAATATATATATCCCGGATTTATTATCCGGGATATTATCCCCTGACAGGGACATATAGTCAATTTCCCATGTCTTTAGTCTAGTTAATTGTGGAATTATTTTGAATTTAGACCTAACACCAAAGATACATATATTACTACTGCTACTCCTTGCTTTCATCTTTGCCTTTCAGTTTCAGATCCACAAGGCGTGCTCCAGGCTCGGAATTTACAGACGATCCTCCATTCGCCCACACCCCTAGCTCGTTCTCTAGCCCTAACAAAAGTACAAGATTGCGGAGGAGTGGCAATGATTTAGGCTGGCCAGGGGTTCCACACTTCCACTCAAGGAACCAAAACGATAAGATGAAAAGCAAGGTATAATGAACAGGAGCCGAATTGAATTCACAGTTCATTGAGCCCCACTTCTACTTGATATACATCCCACCTTTTCATCCACCCACGTCTGAAGCCAAGTTAGCCAACGAGAGAGCGAGTAGTGGAAACAGTAGAAAATAGAGGGGGAGCTAGCTGGAGCCGTTGCCACTGTGGGCTAGTAGTGCTACTGACTGAGTGCATTGATCAGCAGCGGTGGCAGCAGCTGTGAACTGATCTCACGAGAGAGAATGAGAACCAGTTCCCCCTATCAGTGGTACAAATACTCCGTGTCTGCAACCCAGAGCTAGCAGCCCAGCTAAGTATCGTAACTTCCTAATGTGCCGCTATATAAAAGCGAGCAGCTCGAACGTACCCGCACCAAAAGGACCTAGGGCCAGCTGAGAGTGAAAGGTCGATCGTGCGCGCGGCGCGCATCGCCCAGGCCCAGCTTCGTCCTCGATCGATCTCCTTGCTACCTTATGAGCTAGCCGCCTAGCTCGGCGCAGCGGCCGGCCGGGAGCGAGGGAGCGCGGCGGTGAGAAGGAGACAGCTAGATCGGTCAGGTCCGTCAGTCATGGATGCCATCCGGTGCTGCATCGCGTGCATCCTGCCGTGCGGGGCGCTGGACGTGGTGCGCATCGTGCACTCCAACGGCCGCGTCGACGAGATCAGCGGGCCGGTGCTCGCGGGGGAGATCATGAAGGCGTACCCCAAGCACGTCCTCCGGAAGCCGCCGTCCACGTGCCCCGCCGACGGCGGCGGGGGCATCGTCGTCCAGAAGCCCGTCATCCTGCCGCCCAATGCCGAGCTGCAGAAGGGCAAGATCTACTTCCTCATGCCGGTCATGGCCGCCTCGGCGCCCGCTGCCCATGCCGCCGCTGCGGCGAGGAGGAGGAGGAGGAAAGATCAAGCCGCGCCGCGGGACCACGCTGCCTGCAGCAACGCGGCCGCGGTGGCACGCAGCGGCGTGGAGGGCGAGAAGGAGCGGCGGCTGGCCAACGAGAGGTACCTGTCGGAGATCATGAAGGAGAATACCTCCACTGTGAGGGACCGGCGGCAGGGGCGCGTCGCCGTGTGGCGACCGCACCTGGAGAGCATAACCGAGGATGACTTGTAATCAAGCAAGGTGTCTTTTTTTTTCTTCACTTTTTCCCCTTTCATTTCTTTTGGTTTTTGTTACTACTGGAGTTTGTAGTTTCTTCCTTTTTCTCTTTTGTTAATCCCTCCTCCTTGCCCTTTGGCCTTTTATTTTTGCCCTCTTTTCCCCGGCCCATCTCCTTTAGAGCCCCATCATCATGATCCTCTCCCCTGCTCTGCTACTTTACAAGGTGAACGATGTCTTTGTGAAGAAAAGATACAATTTTTGCTATGCTCCTTTTCTTTGCCGTATGATTTAGGTAATGAATTGAATAGCATATATCAACGATACTTTGCACTATTCTGTGTCGATTCGTGTTACAGAAATTATCAAATATCTCACCTGCAGAGAGGTGCAAATCGCATCAACAGATGGATCTTCTTCTTTCCCTCTTTTCTGCTCCACATCCCAGGCTCAGACTTGGAGCTCCATCCCCCCCTCCTCCAGAAAGTGGAGCAGTAGTAGTGCTTCTCTGCTACCCCAGCTCCAACCTTGGTATTGGTGCATGCGGATTTGCAAATTCTCCGGAAAATTTTAGTACCCAAAGACTAAATTCCGACCGTGCATGCCTTTATCATGCAGCATGCACGCTCAGATGAGCCATTCGTTCAGCATCGAATGTCATTGGCTGCATGCATGGAGAAGAGAAATATGACAAAATTGTTGATGTCATTCACATGCAAATCTATTTCAAAACTTTAAAAAACTATAGTTTTCAAACCGAGCATCTAAATTAAAATCCGATCGCACCATTGTGTTTCGTACGATAAAAGCTTCAAAACTAGACCCCAGGTGAGTATATTTTGATGATATTTTTTTCTAACATCAACTTCATATAAAAAAGTGCTTCTGTGTGCATTATAATTTGCTTATGATTTTTGAAAACTTGATTATGACTATACAAAAACTTGTTTATTCGTCAAAATATTTTTCTCAAATCTGTACCCAGTTATGCTAATTTTGCTTTTCAAATTCACATAATATGCTTTTCTGGTTCACATGAATTGCTTATAATTTAGAACTAATATGTTTTTTATGAGTTTACACGGATTTGAGTTTTTCAAATTGAAACAATTTGCTTTCTGGATTTTTTGAACTGCTTGGGTGCGCCTCTCTTCTTTGCTGCTATACCATGCTAGTCTTTGTTAGGATTACTAAAAATAGAAAAGATGATTAGATGAAATGCTTTTTCACAGCATATGAAATGCTTTTTTTATAGTATATAAAATACTTTTTTCAATACATATGATTTTTGCCTGTGGACAGACAAATTCGTTTTTTCTCAGGTATTGTCGCGGACGTGATCTGCGTGTGTCATGCTAATTTACCTAATTAGGAAATCAATTAATTAAATATTTTCTTAATTAAGAGTGTGCATGCTATCCCTTTATAGTATGCACAGTCAGTATTTAGTCGTGTCCATTTTAGTATTCCGTGCAGCGGCCTACATTCCATATTTCCCTCCCCCTTTTGTGCTGCAAAGTGCAAGATGGCAGGCAGAAGAGAGAAGAGAGAGGCGAAGCAAGAGAGAGAGAGCAGTGGTGTGCCTGACTGCCTGTGCGTGCCACGATGAGCATATGAAAGTTCTGAGCGCTAGCAATCAATGAGTAGACCAATCATTACCGTCCAGGCCCCATTGGCCCTCCACTAGTATGGGGTTGGGGGGCGCTCCAGCCTCAGGGCCGAGCCGTGGCATGCCGGGCGCCATTGACGCACATCACCCAACAAGACAATTCCTCGTGCGCCATTAAACAAATTCTTAATTCGACATTGAAAAATTGATAGTCCCTCTTACACCACTGATTTATTTTTCATTTCCTTCCGTGTCATTTTCGTCACCTCAGTTATCTAAACTTTTAGTTAGCCTTCAGTTTGTTGTCAAATTTTTGCGTTAATGACTAAATTGCCCTTGCCTCTTTCTCCTTAGTGCTGTAGTACTCGTTTTGATCAGATTAGCTCCTCCCTCGGTCTCCGTGTCACAACAAGAGTTCTCAGTGACAGTGCAGAAGGCTCCACGGCCGCTTCTGCCCGTGCTCGCCAATGGTGGCGCCAACGCCGCCATCATCGCGTTCGTTCGGCCCACCATAACCTATCCACTGTGGCACGCACGTGCCTGTACGCGCCGTCGCCTCCGCATCGACCCTCGCTGCCTTTTCCACTCGTGTGTCCCATAGATGTGCCGCTGCCCACAGTCGTCGCTGTGCCACAATAGCGGAGTGCATCGAGCAGGTGTTACGGCTGTGGACGGAGCAACAGTTGGCAGTGAAGAGCTGGTGAGGTGGCTGAAACTCCCAAGCAGGCTGACTAGCTCGCCACCCCCATCCTCTCTTGGTTCATCCACGCCAAAATCTTCCAAAAAGGATCCAATAGTTGGCTACATAAAAAAGATGGCTCCACCAAGCTCATGCTCTCAAGCCAGACACACAAATATTACTGTCACAACGCATCACTGCTCAGCATATTGGTGCAAGAAAACGGAAAGGGCAGCTCACCTGTTCACAATCAAAACAAGGAATGATGCGACAAATCAGACTTTTCATTATGGCTTTTTGATTTGCTACAGAAAATGAATGTACTGCTGCGAGGAAGAATGGAAGAAGAAAGGGTGAGGGGCAAAGTGGTCTTTTTACTTCTCAGTTAACTCAATTTAGACGGAAGTGGCACGTAGGGAAAGGAAAAATTAAACTAGTAGCACACAAGGGATTAGTAATTTTTTAGTGGCAAATTGAGGTTTTCGTTATTATTTCATGGCACGGAAACAACTCATTGCTGTTGCAGCTGAAAACTTAAATAAAAAATATTAGGTTAGGATTGAGGATAAACCTTGGCCTGCCTGCTGCTTTAATGGAGCTAATCGACGGTGCATATGTGCATCCAAACAATCCTTGGTCCCAATCGCCATTGATGCGTTAGGAGCTTCGCTTTTCCTTTAGTGATCATGGTTTGTTGCTCACTACTACTAGCTTGTAGATGGCTAGTGCTGCTCCTTTTCAGTTTTCGTTTTTAAAAGAGGTAAAGTAAATGTTCTTCCTTGTAGGATTATGGATTTGACGTAAAGATAGGCACGTACAATGTGTTTCTTCTTCGTCTTTCTCTCAATCAAACTTCTGAAGACCACTCACCGCCTTATCCACGGATGTCTTGTTTGTTCCTCCCACAAATCGGCGAGGTACACGTGGACAGTGGAACAGATATATCACTTGCATGAGTAACCAACAAAGCACCAGATCAATCTCTCCTCCTTACTTATTAGCTTACTGCCCATGCATGTATTACCTTTTTTAGATGCTGTTGATGGATTAGTTAGAAGGCCTAGAATCATCACTACTCACTAGCCACAGGAGTATAGTATAAGCATGATATATAGCATTAGAACATGGATACACATGCAAAAATACGCAAATAGTAGTCTTGATAGCTAGGCTCAAATGGGGATTGCTTTTGCTGGGGATGCCGACTGCTGCATGATTATCTTGCAACCATCCCCACGCACTAATCCGCTTGTTTAATCGGTTAATTTCCCCCCAGGAGAATGCTAGTATCTGTTCGAGATTTACTATTGGATTAGCGAGCTCACTTTGTAGCCCTGATGGGGTGCATAATCAGTACGTAGTTTCGCGCCTTCTAAACATTCAGCCGCACGACGTCGTCAGCCGGGGCGCGCCGCTACCTAGCCCCTGGGCGCGCCATAACCGAAATGCAAAGATCTTGCATAATCATTGCTCCAGAATTCGCAGAATGATTGTGCAATAATAAACTCGTTTTGGGCATTTGGTCATCATTCACATGTTCACCAATCACAAAGCTAGCTAGGAGTACCTTTAATCTGCTGTGTAGTAGAAAGCGAAGGTGTTTTTTTTTTAAGACCTCGATCAACTGCCATGATCAACCCAAGTGTTTTTATTTGAGGCCAACTAATACGGTTTACTAGTATTTACATATATTTCTTTCTCATTAGCAAGAAGAAAAAGAAATCAGTGCAGCAAACGCTCACCTTTAGTAACCTCAATATCACAGCCATCAATTTGGTGTAGCATCTAACTGAGTTTGTCACCTTATGGGAACGTGTACAGCCGGTGCAGGTCGTCACAGACACACCCGATCAGACTACATGGAAACTAAGCGTGCATGGTGAGTATTCCGCAAAATCTACATACTTAGCACAGTTCATTGGATCAATCAACACTGATCTAAACAGGCTAGGCACCACCAAAGTATAAGTTTTTTTTGCATAGCTAGCCTACAAAACCGTCTATGGATGGCTGATCGACTCGCTACCCACGAATAGCTAAATCAACGTGTTTGCCCTGTATGCCGCTCGACCGATGAGACAACAATCCACCTCCTTACCCCTTGCCGCTACAATCGCAAAATTTGGGAAGAGATGCATCAATGGACAGCAAGAAACTTCCCTCAAGTGAGCACATGGTCAAATTGTCAATCCATCGTGCATTGGTGGCACATGAATGTCTCTGCCTCTGGTGTATCAATCAAAGCGGTTTGCTCCATGATGCTACTAGTGACGTGGGAAATTTGGAAGGAGCATAACGTTAGAATTTTTCAGCGAAAAGAATCCACAACAAAAGTTATCATCGCAAAGATAAAGGATGAAGTGAAATCATGGTGCCTAGTAGGAGCAAAGAGATTTTGATGTGTAGTTC
Organism: Phragmites australis; assembly: GCF_958298935.1. NCBI lineage: Eukaryota > Viridiplantae > Streptophyta > Magnoliopsida > Poales > Poaceae > Phragmites > Phragmites australis. Next base: position 39,536,332 of record NC_084922.1, on the reverse strand, counting down.
TTTTTCAGGCTTCTAGGGTACTGTTTTTTTTTTCTCTTATTTAGTTTTGTCCTTTTGGTCGGCCTGACCTTCTATTTGACATTAACTTTTCACCTTCTTTATCAATATAAAAACCAACAAACCTCCTGCTTGTCCGTTAAAAAAGTATTTACATATATTATTGAACCAAATGTTAGAGAAATTATCCAGTCAATAGATAGGCAAATCCATGGTGACTTCAGTTAGCTCTAGCTTCATATAGATATCTAGGGCTCTGGGCTCGTGAAGCTGTGATGTCTAATTTTGTAATGGCAAGTGGATAGCCTGATGCAGATTAATAAAAGAGACCTTTAAGCAACTGCCAAGCTAAAAAGAACTGATTGAGCGCATGTGTCTGCCCCCGGAGCTCTTTTGAGATATACTCCTACTAGATATGTGTCAAGTGAGCAGTAGGAAGCCGCCCTTTAGTTGCACTACCACACCATACCTCCCAAGCTCGTGGCAACGACACGTACGGAACATGAAGGTGTCGACCAACTAAACTAGCTGGCCTCGCCGTCTTCCAAGACATCTCGAGGGGCTAAGCATGCAAAGATATAAGGAGCCTTATTAATAATATTTTTTATTTTTTTTTCTTCAACAGATTTTTAATACCATATTCTCTATATCTATTATCTTAGTATACGGGGAAAAAAGGAGCCTCCACGTTAATCCTCAAGTCCTAGAAATTTCCACATTAATCATAGAAAAAGGGAAGGATCTACACCATCTATTTTGGGTACTAAATTATACGGCTTGGATTGAATCGTACTGATGTTGGTTTTCAAGATTGAATCGTACTGATGTTGGTTTCCAAAAATATCTAGACCGATGTCGGATAGGAGATAGATTGAAATTTGTTTACGTAACGATGTTGTTCTCCAAAACTGTACATTAGAAAATAGATAGACATCTCCGTATCCTAATAGATTCCTTATCAATAGCTTATCATGACAATAAATATGGCATCACCTAATACCAGAACCACACACGCACGCCCAGATATTGGAGTTCAATCGGCTGTCCTCACCAAAGACCAGAACGACAGATTTAATCGGCTGGAATCACCAAATACCAGAACCACACAGCAAACAACACACGCACGCCCAGATTTTTTAGTTCAATCGGCTAGCATCACCAAATACCAGAACCACACACGCACGCCCAGATATTGGAGGTCAATCAGGTAGCTTCACCAAAGAACAGATCGACAGACGCACGCCCAGATTTTGGAGTTCAATCGGCTGGACTCACCAAAGAACATAATTCTCGCTGGTATGCTCCATGCTTATGCCTTCATGCCTGTTATTGTACTGCATTACGATTCTGCTATTTTGTTAATGCCAAGACACCTGAGAGAAGCATGTTTGAAGCACCTCATTAGGCTTCACAATTATTAAATAGGAGACGAATATGTTTGAATAGTAGATGAAGAAGCATCTTATGATCATGATTCTGTGATAAAATAGATGCCAACACACCTGAGAGAAGCAAGTTTGAAGTACCTCATTAGGCTTTACAGTTATTATATGGGGATTAAACAATGCCCCTAAAGATCCTGAAAATAGGAGATGAATATGTTTAAATAGTAGATGAAATTTCTTTACTGACTATTGAAGCATCTTATGATCACAATTCCTATCTGCCTTTCTACCTTGAGTTACAAACATTATGGCAGTATATGATTTATTTATTGTTGAAAATTATTGTTATTATAAAATGTATGTTCGTTATGTACTATTTAAGCATATTTTGACTACTACACTGTCACCATATATGAATTCCTATTTGCCTTTGTACTTTGAGGTACCAATACTATGGCATATAAAAAACTGAATGAGCTCACGATAAAAGTAGAATCAATGAGCATTAAAGTGAAAGTCATAAGAATTTGGGATCCTGAGAGAAGAATGTTTGAAGTACCTCATTAGGCTTCACAGTTATTTTATGGAGATTAAACAATGCCCCTAAAGATCTTGAAAATAGGAGATGAATATGTTTGAATACTAGATGAAATTTCTTTACCGACTATTGAAGCATCTTATGATCACAATTCCTATCTGCCTTTCTACTTTGAGTTACAAACATTATGGCAGTATATGATTTATTTGTTGTTGAAAATTATTGTTATTATAAAATGTATGTTCCTTTGACCATATCTGAATTTCTATTTGCCTTTGTACTTTGAGGTACCAATACTATGGCATATAAAAAACTGAATGAGCTCACGACAAAAGTAGAATCAATGAGCATTAAAGTGAAAGTCATAAGAATTTGGGATTCGATTAATAATGCAACTGATGAACTCATGAGCTTGGATATGATTTTGCTGGATGAACAGGTATTTTCTGTAGTAATATTCGTCTATACAAATACATATGTTGTTATTGTTTGCTAAATTCCTTTGTTTGAACAGGGTGAAACTATTCATGCTACTATCTGGAAGAATCTAATAGATACTTATAGACCACAGATCAATGAGAAAGCTATATATGCATTCAGTAATTTCAAAGTTCAGGAATCCAGCAGATACCATCCATTGAGCAATTCAATTAAAATTGTTTTCATGTATAATACAAAGGTGAAGCAGGTGAACGAGGCATCAGATAAATTCCAGGAATACTACTTTGAGTTTGCTACAAAAGACAAATTACTAGAACGAGAAAATAAAGATAAACAATGCTCAGGTAAGTGTTTGTTTATGACCTAATTTACTTTATAACTGTTTGTACTGTACATTAATTTATCCTTAACTTTGCAGATATAATTGGATTACTTACCAGTATTAAACCGGTACAAGAAAGAACAATAATGAGGAATACGTCAAGTCAGCGTACTAAAGATATCCACGAGATTGAAGTTCTCCTGTTAGAGTAAGACAACATATTCATTAAATTTATGGACATCCAAAAAATATTTTCTCGCATTCAGTTTTTACATTTAAAGTTCATCCTCTATACAACACAAAATTTCAGGGGTGAAAAGATCAGGATAACATTATGGGGGAAACTAGCACATTATCTAAATGAAGATGTAATTGGAAAGCATACAGTTGTTATTGTTACATCAACTATGGTTGAAGCCTCAATGTTCAAAAGTAAGTTCAAATATTGTACAATATATTACGATGATTTGTCATAAATATAGATAACATATAAATGAGTCAACCAGGTCTTTCTTTGAAGAGTACTAGCGCTACAAGATTATATATAGATTTAGATCTATCAGAAACTTGGCAACTCATTGACAGGTATGCAATATATTCTCTATGTATTTTCGAAATATGGAAATATTAATCTTTTCCTGCATATTGTAATTATTACATATTTGAACCATTTATTTTTACGTATTAGTACCGTGTACTGTACAGGTACTCAAATGATGAAACTTTACCAAAAATAATGGAGGTAAACAAAAGTACACAAGGGACACTAGAGGAGCAAATGTTTTACAACAGAAGAACATTACAGGAAATCACGGAAATGAGACACGACAACCTAACAGACCAAGTATATCAACTTTAATTGGTTAAACTTATATATTTGCAGTACTAACATTTATATATTTTATTTGTAGGAATTTGTATTTACATCAAAAGCTAGGATAGATAAGATACAAGAAAATGCTAGGTGGTGGTATATGTCATGCAAGTATTGCAACAAAATGTGTGATAAAATAGACGAGAAGTATTATTGTAACAACTGCGACAAATATCCCAACAAGACAACACCTAGGTAAACATGTTGGACCTGCCTTTATTAACATTTTTTAGTTATATTATATTTTCATTGTTGTAACACATGTGCTATAATAGGTATTTTCTTCGACTGCAAATAAGTGACTCTACAACAACTACAACATGCACTGTATTTGATGATGAAGCACAAAGAATAGTCAACACATCTATCTCAAACTTATTGGATTCCCTTAATGGAAACTGTGAAGACGTGCCCAAGATTATACAACAACTATATGGAAAAATACTTATCTTTCGATTCAAGTTGAGCAGCCAAAACTTGACTGAAGGGAAGGTAGGCTATTTAGTAAAAAGAACATTTGTGCCTAATGAAAATCTTGAAACAAAATTCCTGAATGATAAAGATAAGAAGGTAAGGAATATTTCCTATATTCTTAAATCAAGTAATAGTATTCTCTTATATTATAGATTAATATCTTTATATCTTTATGGATTCTTCCTGACAGGAATTGATGCATGATGAACTGGATACATCAAATTTTGCTGCGCATTGTAAAGAAGATATGGAAGATAGGGATGAAAGCAACATACATTTCAGTGCATGTAAGAGAAATAATTCATCATCAAGAAGTAGATGTATCATATTAGATGATGACTCAGACGAAGAGTACACAGAAAGAAGTAGACCAAAAGAAAAGAAGGATACAAAAGTTTGCAGCAAAAAGAAGAAAATTGTTGTTGCAAAATCCAGAAAGAGAACTCCTGAAGTTGAAGGCTTGGAATTTGATGAAAATCTCGCCAAACAGAAAGCTATTTTAGAACAAGCTATAAAGACTGGAATAAGATTAGGCAAAAAGATTGATCTGAAGAAGAGGAAATGGAAGGACACTGGTGATCGAACATCACAGATCAAATATCCTTATAGAAAAAAGAAAGGAAGAAATGTCGTAATAGAGGCAGAAATTCCAACTTATCAGGTATTTGAGTGAACAAAGCTTTATGTTCTTATTGTGTTTAATGAACTGAACAACTTATCGATTTTTTTAGGAACGACAGACCACTGATTCAGAGGAGCTAAAGGATGACCAAAATGACAATATGAAAATTAAGTATGAGAAGATTTTACAAAAGAGACAAAAGAAGCAAAAAAAGGGACAAAATGATGCAAATAACAACAATATTAACACAGATGACATTGATGAAGAAACAATGCAGAAGAAACCACGAAAATTGAAAAAGAGAAAGGTGAATTACAAAAGAAGCCCAAAGGAAGTAAAAAACCCAGCAGAAATTGAACAGCCCAATCAATATGCATCTTTGGATAATGAGGTAATTCTATGAACATGTGTTTATCAATTTACTTTACCTTGACAAAATAACATCTTGGATATAAATATTATCAATTTTTTACTGCACGTTACTATTTTTTAAATCAAACAATACTTTGCAGAACAAGCATGAAACTAATGCAGAAAAAGTAAAGGAGGACAATGAAGGTATTACCGGCATAAGCAACTCTGATGAAGGACGAAAGAAAGAGCAAAAAATAAAAAACCCAGCAAAAATTGAACAGCCCAATCAATATGCATCTTTGGATAATGAGGTAATCCTATGAACATGTGTTTATCAATTTACTTTACCTTGACAAAATAACATCTTGGATATAAATATTATCAATTTTTTACTGCATGTTACTATTTTTCAAATCAAACAATACTTTGCAGAACAAGCATGAAACTAATGCAGAAGAAGTAAAGGAGGACAATGAAGGTATTACCGGCATAAGCAACTCTGATGAAGGACGAAAGAAAGAGCAAAAAATAAAAATCCCAGCAGAAATTGAACATCGCAATCAATATGCATCTTTGGATAATAAGGTAATCCTATGAACACGTGTTTATCAATTTACTTTACCTTGACAAATAACATCTTCGATTTAAATATTATCACATTTTTTACTACACGTTACTAATTTTCAAAACAAACAATACTTTGCAGAATAAGCATGAAACTAATACAGAAGAAGTAAAGAAGGACAATAAAGATATTACCAGCATAAGCAACTCTTATGAAGGATACAATCCAAGAACTGCAGTGAAAAGAAAAGAGAGAAATATTGGTACCGAAAAGAACAATGAGGAGGACATCTTACCAGTGCACAAAACTGAACATCAAATTGTATATAGATCACAAAGAAATAGGAGAGCACCTATAAAATACATGTATTAAGTACATAATTATTATTGTATCATATTAATTCGATATTAGGTATATAATTATTGTTTTCTCATATTAATCTCCTTTACATGAGTTTAAACTTATATTCTACAGAGAAAATTAATGAACAACACTATTTATATCCGTAGTTCTCACAATACATTATGAATATTTCATCAAGTATTTATCTCATCAATTAACTTCCTTGAATGTTATTATTTTTCTTATATATATTAAGACAATGAAATACCAGTACCATCTAGATTGTACAACTTTAACAATATTTTGAAGACAATTTATGAAGAGAACAAAGATATTATGAATGTAAATGTCTTTGACAAATAATGCAATGATGAGAGCAACATACCAGTGCAGAAAGAATACAAATCAACAAATCAAGAGGAGTAGCTAATTCGATACAAATCAACAAAGTCAAGAAAAAAACCTGCAAGATACACATCTTAGAATTACGAGATGTCAGGAAGCACTTTGGGAAAGTAGCCTAGAAGAAGTAAAAAAAAAAAAGAGTTTATATTAATACATTATCTGAATAGTTGTTCGTTTAATTTGCATTATTTCAAATTTCAGTCGGATTATTCATCGGATATCTATAGTTTTTCACGTAGGTAACCAGATTTTCACTAAAATGAAAAGGAAATAACAATTATTAAAGTTACTGCATACTGCTTTTGAATAAGAAGAATCAGCCAAGAAAGTTCAGATTTTAATTATTTTGGCAACAATACCAAAACATGATTCTAGAAAACGTCCTAATATGCTGACTAGGATAACAAAAGTCATAAGATGCTTTGGTATTAAAACATCAGCTATGCGACATATACAATGTCAATGTCCCAAACCTTCACACATGAAAATAATATTATCAAATTTATTTCATGTACCAAAAAAAAAACTTGCCTCGATTTGGTTCTGGGCGTCGACATTGAGTAGAACCCCTTGGTACTTGGCAAACTGAAACATAACAGCTGGGTTAGTCATAATCAAATTTCGTAGTGCAGCATTAAACACATATTTCATCATTTTCTTTAAATCAACTATGACTTTGGTAACATTTTGTATATTGGATAACTAAAAGAGTCACATTATAAGTTTTGAAACAAAGAGAACATACATATTAGAACAAATCATTCTAACAATCAGCTAAACGCACCACCTCCAATTCCTTAATAAGCATTTGAGATTTTTTAGAATTATTCTAGAAAATAATTGGGCTTCGACCATATAACCCAACAAAAATTTTAAGGGCCGGTGAGAAAGAATTACTGACAAATATTGCAGCACTTGAATCTAGCTTCTGAGAAAAATCCATGCAGTGTCTCACCTTTGCCTGCTACTCGAACTTTTCCTCTGCCACCTCCTCGGCTTCTCCGCGATAGGCTTCTCAGCGACAGCTGCATCACACCTCACCCCGGCCAACCTCCCACTGCTACCGAATCCCCACCTAACACCTCTCGAGCAGCTCGCCGCTCTACTCCCCCGTGCCGCAACCGAGCTCACGGACGGAATCCCCACCTAAAACCTCTCGAGCAGGTCGCCGCTCTACTCCCCTGTGGCGCAACCGAGCTCGCGGTGGCCACCCCCCTCCTCTTCAACATCCTCCACCTCTTCTCCTCGGCTTCTCCGCGGCAGGCTGCTCAGCGACAGTTGCGTCGCACCTCACCCCGGCTAACCCTAACACCTCTCGAGTAGCTCGCCGCTCTGCTCTGCTGTTGCGCAACTTCACCCCGGCCAACCCTAACACGTCTTGAGTAAATCGCCACTCTGCTCTCCCGTCGCGCAACCGAGCGATATGTGTGGATAAGGAACTGAGGTGGTAGCGGCCTAGCGGGTGGACAAAAGGACGACGCGTGGATTCGTTTCCGTTTAGATGTGTATACGTATTCGTTTAGGCGTGGCGTGGATGTGTGTCCGAAACAAATTCAAGCGAAGACGCATGTATATTTATCTGTTCGTGCGCACGATGTCTTTGGTCTCATTGTGCCAAGTCCCAGTCTTTCATATCTACAAAACAATCATTTTTTCTCACGGTACTTTGCCCATATGCTTTGATTGGGTTAGGCTAATTATGTATTTGGAATAATTAGACTGACTACACGCCAGAATAAATTCAACACCATTTCTCACGATTCTCAATCATCTTCAATCAACAAGGTATTATCATTTTTATTATATTTCAATATATTTCTGCCTATCAATTTTATCCTTAAATTTTGTGATCTAATTCCTCTGAAACCTTTGTAGTTAACAGACAACTGATTCTATCCATCGTATTCTTCAATCTTTGTCAATCATACAATTTTTATTTAAGAAAACAGAGAAAAGGTACGATCAATTATCTTATATTATTCTCAGCAGAAATTCTAAACTACTTTTACTCAATCAATCCATTGAATTCAGATTGCTTTCTCGCCCAACTCGCCGATTGATTTTTTGGTAGAACATCATATATTGGTTGCTTGCCAGATTCTTCAAACCATACTCCATTAACACTTCTGGTACGTTCCATGTCCATCTCTGTACATATTATTATATCAAAAAAGACAAATAAAAGTATCACACAAGATGACAAAAAACGATATTATCATATTATATCAATTTGCTTCTATATTTGTCCCTGTATCTATTTTACGTGCTAATTAATTCTATTTTTTAAGAGAAATTTTTAGTTTCAAATGAGTTGAAACTCCTATATATGTAAAATTATAAAACTATCGATAACTCACTACAATTAATAGCTTAATGCAAAGGAAGAGTGCTCCACATATGTTCATATATTATTTAAATTCCAATATGTAACAAACTATCTTTCATGTTACCTTAAGTACAGTTCTGAAACATGCACCTCAATGGCACACCAATCAAGAGGACAAGCATTGTTGAATAGAAAAAGAAGGAAAGAACAACTTGACTTGAAAAAAAACAAAAGACAACCTGTAAATGTAGAAGAAACAAGCAAGATAAACTCAAGAGTACGAAGAGTTAAAAGAAAGGAAATACTTCAGCAAAAAAAAGAAAGCGAAGCGTGCAAGAACAGACAATTACGTGCAAAACCAAGATTCAATCAACCAAGGATCCAGCAGTACCAAGCGTTTAGAAAATATTGACAGCAAAATATGGAACTTTGGAAAACCAACATGCAGATGCAAGAATTGCAATGCTCTGCTATGGCACGAGGAAAGATTGACTCCCAATGTTGGAACAAAAAGTCCATCTTTTGGAATATGCTGCAAACAAGGAAAAATCAGCCTGCCTCCACAAAAGGAGCCTCCATCTTATCTCGAGAACCTCTTGAAAGGTGAAGAAAAAGAATCAAGAAACTTAAGAGAAAACATCAGGTCCTATAACTCAATGTTCGCATTTACATCCACCGGAGGAATTGTGGATAAAGAGATAAACAAAGGGTACGAACCATATGTTTTTCGAATGCATGGCCAGAACTACCACCACATTGGAACCCTTCTTCCTGAAGAAGGCAACAAACCACGCTGGGCGCAGCTATACATCTATGATACCATACATGAGGTAGCAAATAGGATAAGTGCACCGGGATGCAAAGAAGAGACATCATCAATTGATCCTAGCATTGTCGCCGGTCTTCAGAACATGCTAGATGAGAACAATAGCCTAGCCAAAACATTTAGAATGGCACGAGATAGATTCAGAGAAGAGGACTATCATGACTACACGCTTCGATTAATAGGAAAGCGAGATAGAAATGGGACACATAGCTTGCCTTCAGCATCTGAAGTTGCAGCCTTGGTTGTGAGAGATCCAAGTGAAGATAGCGAAGGGCGTGACATCATAGTCGAGTACAAAGACATGATGCCCCAAAGAATATCAGAAATCCATCCAAAGCTCATGTCCCTACAATATCCGCTGCTCTTCCCATACGGAGAAGATGGATTTACACTCGAAATACCATACAAATATAAAGCAGACGTTAAATACAAAAGGAGACATGTAACTATGCTAGAATACTATGCATACTATCTTCATCAGCGTCCAGGTGAATCAATGTTACTGCTGATGTCAGGATGTCTATCACTGCAATTTTGGGTTGACGTTTTCACATGCATCGAGCAAAATAGACTAAACTGGATCAGGCACAATCAAGGAAAGCTTAGAACAGAACTTTACAGCGGTTTGCAAGACCCTATACAACGAGGAGACACTAGAACAGACCAGGTCGGGAAAAGAATATATCTACCTTCAAGTCATACAGGAAGTCCAAGAAACAAGGCACAAAACTTCCAGGATGCAATGGCAGTATGTCGTTGGGTTGGATACCCAAACCTCTTTATAACATTCACATGCAACGCAAAGTGGCCAGAGATACAATATATGCTAGATGAAGGAAGAGACAAACAAACACCAGCAAACCGATCTGATGTTGTAGTACGAGTCTTCATGATAAAACTGAGAGAACTACTACGAGACATAGTGAAAGGGAAACACTTCGGAGAAACCACATCAGGTTAGCACCATCAAACATCAATATTTAATTAACATTTATTTAATAGTCATAGTTTTTTACTACTCAACTAATAACTATGATATTTAATTACAGTCATCTACACAATAGAGTTCCAAAAACGGGGGCTCCCTCATGCACACATCCTAATATTTCTTAAAGACAGAAACAAGTGCCATGATCCAACACAAATCGACGATATAATATCTGCTGAGATCCCAAACAAAGAAGAGGACCCTGAGGCATATGCAACTGTTGAGAACTTCATGATGCATGGGCCATGTGGAGAGGCAAACAAAAATTCCCCATGCATGATGGATAACAAATGCACCAAACACTTTCCAAAATCATTCAATTCTGAGACAACAATTGACGAAGATGGCTTTCCCGTATACAAGAGGCGAGATGATGGGAGACAGATAAAGAAGGGCACAATCATGCTTGACAATAGATTTGTCGTGCCTTACAACAGGGATTTGCTGGTCAAGTTCCAAGCTCATATAAATGTTGAATGGTGCAACATGTCTAGGTCAATCAAATACCTATTCAAATATATTCACAAAGGCGTTGACTATGTTGTAGGTTTACTAAAGGAAAAAGGATCATCAGAAGATGAAATAGACGAGATCAAGAAATACCTAGAAATGAGATACATATCAACAACCGAAGCATGTTGGAGACTATTCCAATTTGATCTACATTACCAAGATCCACTGGTTGAGAGGCTAAATTTTCATCTAGAGAACGAGCAGCAAGTCATTTTCCCAGACTCAACCGATATACAAAAAATAGTGAGAAAAGGAGTGAAAATTACTAAGTTCACTGAATGGATGGAGACAAACAAACAGTATGAAGAAGCAAGAGAACTAAAATACGGAGATTTTCCTACTAAATGGGTATGGCACAGCGACAAGAAAAAATGGGAAAAACAAAAAAACATTATGCAATAGGAAGAATCTACTACGTACATCTAGCAAGTGGAGAGAGATATTATCTCAGGATGCTACACAACACCGTCAAAGGATGCACATCATACGAGGACATCAGGACAGTAGCTGGAGTCATCCACTCAACATTCAAATCAGCATGCCAAGCATTGGGATTTCTTGATGACGACAATGAGTGGATCGACTGCATCAACGAGGCAGCTAACTGGGCAACTGGAATACAATTACGCCAACTATTTACCACAATAATGTGCCACTGTGAGGTAACAGACCCAAAGTTATTGTGGGAATCAACATGGGAAGCACTCTCCGAGGACATACAACACAAGAGAAGGATTATCCTAAATTTTCCAACGCTGAAGCTGACTGATTCTCAAATGAAAGCATACACTTTGATTGAGATAGAGAAATTAATGAGACAAGCTGGAAAGTCAATAAGGATTATCCGGAAATTGAATTGCCAAACGCAGATTAGTTTGAGGAACTTGGTAACAGACTTATAAATGAAGAGGAAAATTATGACAAGGACAAGCTGAAGGATGAACACCTCACCATATTCAACAATCTTAATCACGACCAAAAAGAAGCATTTGGAGTAATTATAGAGTCAATAGACAAAAAACTAGGAAAGCTAATATTTGTTGAAGGATACGGCGGCACCGGAAAGACATATTTATGGAAAGCCATTACGACAAAGCTACATTCCGAAGGCAAGATAGTACTTGCAGTGGCTTCATGCGGCATTGCTGCTCTACTACTCCAAGGCGGAAGAACAGCTCACTCCAGATTCCACATTCCACTTAACATAACAGATGAATCTACATGTGAAATCAAGCAAGGCTCACATTTGGCAGGGCTGCTAAATAAGACATCGCTAATTTTGTGGGATGAGGCTCCAATGACACACAGAAACTGCTTCGAGGCACTTGACAAAAGTCTAAGAGATATCCTCAAGTTTAAAAATGAAAATACTGAGATAAAACCATTTGGTGGCATGACAGTTGTGCTAGGTGGGGACTTTCGACAAATCCTTCCAGTGGTACCTAAGGGAAGGAGAGAGCATATAGTAAATGCATCAATCAAGCGCTCATATCTGTGGAAACACTTTGAAATATTAAAGCTCACACAAAACATGCGGCTCAATTGTATATCAAATAACATGATAGAACAGCAGCAGGTTGCAGATTTTGCAGAGTGGATACTTAATATTGGTGATGGCAAAACAGCATCAGATGACGGAGAAGAGTTCATAAAAATTCCATGTGATCTACTGCTAAAAAAAGGAGATGACCCCAGACAAACAATTGTCAAAAGCACGTATCCAGACTTGATGTCTAACTACAAAAACAGAAATTTCCTTGAAGAAAGAGCCATATTGTGCCCAAGAAATGAAAGAGTCGAGCAGATAAATGACTATATCATGAGCCAAATAAAAGGTGAAGAGGTGACTTACCTAAACTGTGACTCTGTATGCAATGCATCAACAAACAACATGGAGCACATGTACCCTAAGGAGTTTCTCAATACCTTGAAGTTCCCAGGGATTCCAAACCACGAACTGAAGCTCAAAGTCGGACTGCCAGTAATGCTCCTTAGAAATATCAACCAATATACAGGGTTATGCAACGGTACAAGAATGACAATCACTCAACTTGGAAAAAATTCTATCGAGGCACAAATAATTAATGGAATACATGTGGGCAACAAAGTAACTATACCACGAATAATCATGTCACCAAGCGATACAAAGCGGCCGTTCAAGCTAAAAAGAAGACAATATCCTTTGTCAGTTTGCTTTGCTATGACTATCAATAAGAGTCAAGGACAGTCACTTAACAAGGTTGGATTATATTTGCCTAAACAAGTATTCTGCCATGGATAATTGTACGTGGCATTATCTAGAGTCACAAATAGAAAAGGTTTGAAGGTGCTAATCGACGACTCAGAAAGTCAAGCTGACGACATGGCAAAGAACATTGTGTACAAAGAAATTTTATAATTTATTTTTCATTCAATTCCTGTATATATAGATATTTCTAAAGTTTAATATGGACTATCAATTATATAAAAAATGATGTATCAAAACTAGCCGCGCAAATGCGCGGGCAGCCTTCCTAGTTTTTTCTTATATGTTACCGACGGATGGACCCATCCGTTATCTCTACTTTTTATCTTTCTCTTTGCCCTTTCCTCTTCACGAGCAAACAATCAACGATGAACTAGTCTGACAGCCGATCGGGGGACGCCACTCCAACAAGGTGATGCGCAATCGGACTCCGAGTCCGCTCCGAATTTGACCTTGCTCCTCGGTAAAAAGCCACTCACACCCAGTGGCGGATGGCAAAACCACTGAGTGTAATAGCCACAGATCGAGAGGATGGCTTGGTCCTCCTTCGTCTTCCTTACTACCACATCCTCTCCATTCCCACCACCTCGTGGACCCTCTCCTCCAAGCTCCAGCCTCTCGGATCCCATCCCCATCTTCGAGCTACTAGGCAGCAAAGATGAAGCTCTCCATCCAATCTTTCGCCAAGAAGCTCTCCATCCTGTCCCGAAGGGGACATGGGGCGGCAAGAAGGACGGCAGTGGCAAACGGTCCCTCTCGTGCAGCGAGGAGCCTTCATTTGCGTCTGCATCTTCGTCCTCCTCGGATGACACGCTAACGCGGTCCTCTATGCCACGGTTTGTGCTGGTCCTCATAGAGATCCTGTGGCAGGGACTGGAGGCCGTGCTACGGCGGCTCAGCCATAGGGAGCCCTCCGGCGATGAGCTCGACGCCATGGCCACGTAGCTGCCGGCCCCTGACGGTGAGGACAAGCTTAGGGTGTTCGATGCCAGGGGCCACGACTGCATCATGGCTGAAGAGCTTTGCGTCATGATGGAGTCCATCCAAGCACACGTTCGGGCCAAGGCGGGTGGGTAGGAATGGGGTCGGATAGGGAGCGAGAGTTACTCGCTAGAAGTAGAGGGTTTGAAGGGTGATTTTGGAACTTGGTAAAGATTGGGGTCGTATTGGGAAGCTGTTGGAGTGAGGGTTTTATGTCAAATTCTCAAAATATAGCTATTTGGACTTGAATATGACCTCTCTTAAAGATGCTATTAGGGACGACAGCCAACTTAAAAGCTACAACACGTAACTAGCTTGTGTTTTAGAATAACTGTTTCACATACGATTTTTGGAACCAACTGGCCGATTTTGGTTTTTATAGTAGTGCCATGTGTGAGCAAGCGATTTGCGAGGCAGGTAGATAAGAGCGGAGGCGATGGCATATGTGCGTGTGGGCCACGACTGCAGGACCCACAAAAGGTTCAGTTGAGCTAGGGGTCGGAGTGGGCCAAGCCATCTTTATATATGCGTGCAAATACGCCATGGACCACAGGCACCATCATGGCGATCCATCTTCCATTAAGCACAAGCTCACAACCCTCCCTCTGCCGATGGGTCACCTTTAGTTTGTTGCTAGTTCTCGAGCTGGATGGAGAGGTTGGAGCTCATGCATGTGCCCGAGTGGTGGCCCTCTTGGCGAAAAGCTGGACGGGATGAGGGCTCAACTACTTTGCCAGGTAAAGCGGCCACCGAACCAATCCGAAAGAGTTAGCGGTTAAGTAACAACTGTTATTGAGGGTAGTTTAGCGATCACTCGAGAGAATAATTATAAAGTAGATACAATTTAGAGAAAAATTATTTATTCTTTATGCATCTATGTTTGCAATGAGAGGTTTTGTCTTGTATATATAGTGTAAAAACCTTAAGAGATAGAATTAAATCTTTTAAGAGATCAAGACGGGTCCACATTCGGCTACAAACTTTAGGATTTCTAATACTTTCCCTTGGTTATTTCTCGCGAAATGCATATATCTCATTAAAACTCCTCAAAAACACAGTGAGAAAATTAGGAGAAAGAGTATATAGCTTACGACATAGTCACACAGATTGTCTCATTAAAAACGTTATCATGAGAAACTTTATGAAAACTCATTTAAGAAAAAAAGAGTACAATCCACATAAAATGCTTCATATAATCTTTATGATTAACGTTGGACACTTAATCTTTTTGACTAAGATTTAATTCTTTATATCGGTATTATGTGAAAATTCTCTCCCTGAAATATGCAACTCTTTAAGTCTCATCATTCCAATACCATGAACACATCTTTCAAAACTAGATGCAGAAAAAATACTTAGTGAATAAATTTGCAAGATTCTCACATGGCTTGGTATGCATTACCTTTATTTCATTCATCTTATGCAATTCATGAGCATAAAAGAACTTAGGGTTGATATACTTTGTTAAGGTTCTTTTCACATATCACGATTGCACTTGTGCAATATATCAGGACCTGACCTTGGGTTCCCCTGTGTCTCTTATATTAGTCTCTGGATCAAGTAATTGATACGCACAAAATTCAACAGAATGAATCAAATACATACTTCAAATAAAATAAAATAAAATAATTACCTGAAAAGAGTAAAAATGGTCTTTTGGACAAGGATCCGCGACAGACCAGCCAGGCAGAAGAGCCTACAGCGGAGCGGAGCAAAACGAACGATGCAACCTAATACCACAGACAACTCGGATGCGGACGCGACCTTAGACTTCTTCTCTTTGATTTCAACTGGGTTGAGGTTGATCTCCATCTCAACAATCTGAAAACAGCAAGATTGAGTACATATGGTACTCAATAAGTCCTATACTACTTCAAGAGGTTGATAGATGCATAATGGGTATTTCAAAGATAAGGTTTTGTAGTATAGTTTTAATCGTAAAGCAGATTTTATGCAGGTATCTAGTTATATTATCTTTATGGTATAGTTTTAATCATAAAGCAGATTTTATGTAGGTATCTAGTTATATTATCTACTTTTAATCTTTTGAAAAAAAGATAAGGTAACCTGATAACAAAGCTTTTGAAACAGTTTAAAATTAGGTAACCTAATAATAAAGCTTTTGAAACAGTTTAAAACAAGGTAACTTGATAACAAAGCTTTTAAAATAGTTTTAAATAGTTTAAAACCAAGTAACAAGCTATATCTAGAGAGTTTTTTCCTAGGAGTGCTACACCTCACTTCGCAGTCTCTATTATCACATTTGCTGTACCTCAAGTACCACCCAGCTTCTGACAGATTGAACCAGGAACCTCATCACATGGATATCTAGTTCACACACTCACTCATTAAGACATACGCACCCGGAGTCTAATCAAGCGTGATCATGCCTTCGCATGTCCATGATCACGAATACGGCTATTCGAATAGTTTTACATTCTACATAGGTTGTACATTGTACCCATATGATATAACTCCTAACGAATTTCTTGCCTAATAATGTACAAACTAAGGAACACGATTATAATCTTAGTACCATCTAAAATATAACTACAGTCCTTATATATATTAATTGTAACTCATTTGCTTCTCATGTTGCAATTATATACTTGTGAACCCGTGGTACCTAGTAGATTGTAACTGATAATTTTTTGAGTTGTAACTAGGGTGTACACAGTGGTAAACTATAGTGTACCTAGACACAGACTAGAGTCGTCATATGTGTGTGTCTCTATATATACACACGTTAGCGCTATTCTACACCCAGAGTGTAGAATACCCAACCTGACCTAGCCCACCCCGCCAGCAGGCCACCCAGGCCCAGCCCGCCCACCCCAGTCAGAGCGTGCCACGTGGCTACGCTAGCCGCGCACCCGCGCTTGCTCGTGAGCAGCGCGTGTGCCTCGAGCCTGCCAGCCACGTGGCGCGTCAGCTGCATCCGCGCCCCGCGTGCTACTGCCTTGCACACGCCACGCGTCGCCCTCGCCCCGCGCGCTCGCGCCCTAGCCCTCCTCCACCTGCATCAGCTACTGAAAGATACTGGCAACTACTGATAATTGCTGAACAAACTACTAGCAACTACTGACAACTGCTAACACTATTGACACAATACTAACTAATTTTACTATGATACGAAACTACTGAATACTAAACTACTGACAACTTGTTACTACTAAATAATAACTACTGACACTACTGAACAAACTACTGATACTACTAACAACTACTAACACTATTGGCACAAACTACCGAACAATTTTACTATAACTTGAAACTACTAACAACTACTGGCACTACTGAATAAAAACTACTAACACTACTGAACAAACTACTAACACTACTGAATAAATATACTATGACATTGAACTATTGACACAAACTACTAAATAATTTACTATAATTTGAACTACTGAATACTGAACTATTGATGACTACTGAATAATTTTCTATAACTTAAAATTATTGGATAACTATTGACATAACTACTGAACAAAACTACTGACAACTACTGAAACATTCGAATCGTAGTAATTTTTCACACTTCTACTCGAAAACATCCATACCATAGTAAATTTTTAACCTATCGTATATTTAATTTTCAACTTATAGTATATTTTCATACTTATACTTAAAGGTATCTAATTTATAACAAAATTACTAAAGAATTTAAATCATAGTAAATTATCACACTTGTTAGCTATCGAAGATCTACTCGGATACTACAGTAACCGATGGAGGAGTGGGTTATGCTCGTTACTACAGTAACCGACAGGAGGTGGGTTGGGCTCGCACTACAATACCAATGGGGTGGGTTGGGCCGGATACTACAGTGCTGTGGGATGCGACGTGTTGTTTTGTTAGTTGGTTGGGTTAGACAGGTTATGTATTGAGCTCAATAGTATATAATACTATTCTACCATATAGGTATAGTATAGCACTATTCTACACCTTATGTATGTGTATATATATCCTCTATTTATCGGGAAAAAAAAGAACAGACAGTCGTGGTTCCGTATACCACTCGCTGTTCCAGGCAAGATGTAGGTAGTCTTGAAGGCTTAGCCCCAAGTTAATTGGTTGCACAAGAATGTGGTTACGTGACTGTATCCACCCGTGCCATGCTTCATGTGTTCTTTTCAGCGAACTGTGTTGCTTCGTGTCTCGGCGCCCTCTTCGCTCTACAGATCTTCTGCATGAACTATGGAAACCAATAATGTTTGTCGGAGCAGCATCGCAGTGCTGCACCATCCAAACATCTTCCGGATGGACCTAGTACTAGTAGTTTTCATATATGCTATTAATACGTGTCGAAAATGAAGTCCAGGGACGAGGGGAAACTTGACAAAAACGGTAATCAACAGGTGATTGGCACGCTGCATTTTTTATTTTTTTTATTTTTTATTAAAAATTTAAATAAATAGATTCTCCGTAGGAGAATTTACAAAACTAGGCTCCTGTAGCCCTCTCAGGGGGCTGCAGCCCTTTGAGAGGGCCCTCTGAGGGGGCGGTTAGGGCCTTTTTTTTTTCCTCTAAAAATGTAATTTTTTGTGTAATTTAAGAAATAAAAAGGAAGGGGTGTAAGGAAATTAAGAATTTAAATTTGGAGTAGGTTATGTAATAGTCGGAGAATAAAAAATCAGTAATTAGCAGTCGCAGCATTTTACGTGGGTATGAGGTGCGAACGAGGACAAACATAGTATTAAACATAGGGTGAAAACATTATAATACACTGTAACCGCTACGATACGATGAGAAAACAAAGGTAGCATATACGGTTCGCACTAAGACCTACTTATTAGTGCGCCGATCCTAATCATAACATGCCTTAGTGAGGAAAAGTATGTCGGGTTATATTAGTTACTCTCTACTGAGTGCATCTAGGATACTTTCCCTTTCGGAGGGCATCGGGACCTGCCGCCTTAGCACGCCGGGCTCTCTCCCGCTTCCTTTCCCTCTCAGCCTCCCGAGCTTGAACTACGGTACGGTCGTGCGTCGCCTTCCTCATGCGCTCTTCTTCCTCCCGCTTGAGGCGAAGTTCCTCTTGCTATTGCTTATACTCCCGACGTACGTACGTTTCCCTTCTCCACCTCATGTTCATGTCGACCCACTGCTTCTGTGAGTCATTTTACTCATTGTCGAGCCACTGAATAAAATCACAGAGTGGTGGAGGGGACTGAACAAATGGAACAAGATGAGCGGTTAGTAAAAGAGGGTGCGAAATTGGAAGAGATGAGACGGATATCTGTTACCGTACCGGTTGATAATCAGTTGTTGCATGTCGAGGCTTGTCATACTAGTAGTTGGCACACATGAAGAAGCGCAGCCCATAGGTGTATGAGATGTCCTGCGACTCGCGGAGTTTACAAAGGTCACCACAGAAGCACATTGGTGGTTTGAGACCTTCAGGTATGGTAGTCCCGCAATGTTTCTTTGGTGGGCTTGATGGAGCTGAGGAAGATATTGCGCTTGAGAGATATGATAAATGAGTGATGCTTCAACGTAAGGAGGTTCGGCTATTTATAGTTGGGGGAGGCAGGAGCATTGGATTCGCTCGTGAAGAAATGAGTGAGGGCAGGGGCGTAGCTGGTGGCAGGAGCATCGGATTCCATCTTGAAGAATGGGAAAGTTGTGTCATTAATCATGGTCAGAGATTCCACATTTATTGGTACCCGTGTTGTCATTTATTATTTGGAAAAAGTTGGGTAGTGTTGTCACGTCTTGTTTAAAGCCTGCGCAATGAGGCATGTGTTGTTAAGTCATGGTTAAAATTTAGTAGTGTGGTCACTTCTTCATTGAACGTGTCTGAATACGAAATGCATTTACGACATGCTAAGTCTACCATACAAAGTAAACGTGTCTGAATACATAGGAGTACATCACGAAGCGAATATGCATATGTAAGTTACATAAAATGTAAAATTCTACTACTGCCTCCCTCGTTGCCGTCGCCCGTGCGCCCCATCGTGGTCCCGATGCCGCTGGTTAACCCTCACATGACCCCTGGAGTAGGTGAGGGGGTCGGGTGGATCGACGTGTCTGGTAGGCCTAGTAGGGACCACCGGTGTCGAGGCCTCGTCCTGCGTGGGCTGTGTCCGAAGGGGAGCACTGGAAACCTATGACCGCTAGAGGATGTCGTAGTCAGGTGTGCCCCCGAAGAAGTCACGGACGAGGTCGTATGCGGCGTCCGGACCAGCCTCATCCTCCTGACTAGGGTAGGAGGACTGTGAAGGCTCCGCAGGCGTCCATGTGTACTAGCTGGAGGGGCCTACGAACAAATAATCACGTTAGATACGAACAATGTGGTATTGGAAGTAGTAGTAAAAATTGTATAATTGTACCTACGTGGTACAACGGTGCAGCAGAAGAAGGCCACGCTATCGTACCGTAGTATAACTCGTACGTTGCGGGCGGGGTCGGTCGTGGGGCCGTCGAAGACGGACCGGCCTCGTCACCAAAGTAACCTGAGCACAATATTAACTTATTTTGCTGAAAGTATTACAAACTAGGATGAAGGGTGCCGCCAGTACCTGAGGGTGGACGCACAGGGCTCGATCTACAAGGCTGCGTCGAGACTTGTGCAGGCGGACCTAATGAAAGTTCAATAATAAGTAAATGATATTGTTCAATATTATTCAAAAGTATAATTCGTACCAAGTTGCTCCAAGCCTCCATGACGTGGTAGAAGGGGTCGTGTGGGTGCCGACACGGATGAACGACGATGCATGTCTGACGGCCGAGATGCGGCGTGGACACCACTGGACCTGGGAGGCGCCCCTGCTACATCTGTGGTAGATCGGCAGGAGGTAAGCTTCAAGGCGTGCGCTATCTTGTCAAAAACCCGCTTAATGAAGCTCGCAACATCCGACGCACTTAGGTGGTGCCCTTGCCGGAGGCGATCCATAGCACCAGCTGCATCCCTATGTACATCATAAACGATATCTGCCAGCGGATACGAACAGAAGTAAACAATTACAGTATACGGTTATATTCGTTCAATATGGACTACTGACTTCAAAAAATAACTTACTGCTAATACGGCGTCCTCGTCCCAATGCACCGGGTATGCCTCCATTATCGACGCGATGTGGGGCCGGACACCCTATGGGGTGTAGGTGACACGTGTGCGCTTACGTGGAACGTACCACCGTAGGTACTCGTTGAAGATCCGTTCGGTGTGGGGACAAGCCTCCTCCACGACATCCTGTAGCGCTTGGGCCCATGTTGCCACGTAAGAGGCCAAGCGCTCTGCCCAGAGGTTGCCAGCTGGCTGGTCTTTCCGCGTATACCTGCATTTGAACCACGGTAAATGTAAGTCACAGTAAAACGAAGGTTGCGAAAACTGTAATTTTTCATATGTACTTGTGGACTTGCACGGGGACGGTACGGATGTGGACGAGAGGGAATGCCTAGTGACGACCAAACTACCGCATGATGTGGTGCGGTGAGTACTCTTCGACGTAGATGTCGAAGACAAGGGGCGCCTTCGTGAGCCAGTACTCCTCGTCGCGGGTACACAACGGTGACAAACCCAATCCTGTACGCCCCTGCACGGCCAAGATGCTGTATGGCTCCCATATCACGTCGTCTGGACGTAGCCTGTCGAACTGGGTACGAAAATGCTCGTACGGGCTGTGAGGCTGCTCGTGCGCCCAGTGTGGCTGCGTGACAAACATCAATACAAATCTTTAGAGGGAAAAAGAACACGAAGGAAGTTTTTAATGTAAAATCCGTACCCGACGATGACACCACATCGAGGCCATAGTAGGCACGTCCTCGTCCGGCTCGCCGTACCATTCCTCTAGGTACGGGGAGCGATCCACCACCGGCCTGCCTATGGAGAAATGCTCGTATGACCACAGCTGCAGAAGAAGTGGACACCCGGC
Source organism: Phragmites australis (assembly GCF_958298935.1). Taxonomy (NCBI): domain Eukaryota; kingdom Viridiplantae; phylum Streptophyta; class Magnoliopsida; order Poales; family Poaceae; genus Phragmites; species Phragmites australis. Next base: position 39,514,251 of record NC_084922.1, on the reverse strand, counting down.
GAAAGTGACTAGTGGTTCTTTCTTCGTGCACGCGTCGCAGAGCGCCCAATACATCGCAGCAAGAACAACGGATGCCCAACTAAACTGCGGTATATCCTCCGCATCAGCGTTCGCTATCGACCGGGCGTACGGCACAAGCGTCTTGGCAACCAGGTGACCTTGGCCACTAGTGAACATTACCCACCCAAAAAACCAAAGCAGGAAGACCTCCAAATGCCTGGAGACCGCGTATGCATTGGCATGTGGGTGTATGTACGCCGGCTGCAAATATGACTGGTGTCAAAAACGAGCATTACTACATACTATATTAGTATTTAATAGGTTGTATGGTACCGTACTTGGAACTGTAGGATCCACTTCTTCGTTGGCCCTCGTGCATCGGACAAGAACTCAGGCACGTAGGGGGATGCGTCCGCCTTTCGCTCCACCGGGCCAAAGCACTGATGCATGTCGTTGATCCAGTCAGCCTGGATATCGATGACCTCAACCGCAGTTCCCGCGCAAGGAAGGCCTAAGAGGTAGGCTACGTCCTGCAAGGTCAGGGTCATCTCGCCGCACGGGAGATGGAACGTATGTGTCTTCGGCCTCCATCGGTCGACCAGTGCTGCTATCAGCGACTGATCAAAGTAGAAACGACGAGCCGCAACCTCGGGGTTCTCCGTCGATCGGGCCTCGACCAACCGGCAAAGCGGTAGGAGTCCGGCCGCTGCCAACCTATAAGTGTTACAGTATATCAATAATATGGAACAACATCAGTGATATGGCAATTTCGTATCAAATTTTTGAAGTACTTGTGCTTCCATCGCTCGTTTATCGTCAGCAACTCTCTAAGGCCTCGTGGTCGAAACACTCCTAGCTCCGTCTGGTGCTTGGCGGATAAGAAGCTGCAATGCTTCTTGTCCACGGCTGGGTCTAAAAGCTCGGGGGTCGCAGGGTTAGCCATATCTGCATTTGAAAGACATGTACATTAATACATTGTTAAATAAATACAGTAATAATATACTTTGAATGCAAATTAACTATATCATTATATGCAACATTAACGAATATTAAAATGGTACAAAACGAGCACAACGCACATAAAAATCACCTAGACAACAGGTGCATCACCTGGTGCATTTTTGGGACAATACTTGTATGTGTGACCTATTTCACTGCACTGACTGCATCGCTTCATCCTAGGGCCAGCCTTGGATTCATCCATATCTTTGCGAATCCGACGAGTTTGTCTTCGGCCCGGTGCGTTCTTCATCTTTTCCAAATCAGGCACATATATTCTTGCAGGCCCTGGATTACTTGTAAAAGTGTCAATAATGCTGTAACCATACAGCTCCTGGTTCCAGGTGTTGAGTATTTGATCTTTCATAAAATACTTTGACACATATTGCCTGGGAAGCATATGGTGCTCTGCACACGCAGCTATGACGTGTGTTCAAGGTTTGTGGAGTAATTGTGGCTTCTGACAACTACAGATGCGTGTCCCACTCCTTAACATACACTCTTGAACATGCCGCTCACGTCTACCCCCTCTCCAACCCTTATCCCGACACAGGACATTGAACCATGCTCCGTAGTTCCCTCTTGATTTGCGCGATGCAGGTTGGCCTTCTTATTAGCCTTCTCCATATACTCACATAGCATCTGTCCGTAAAGCATACGATTGTCCTCAATTACAACCTTAGCAGCTGCATACCGATCAATAAAGTACTTACAGGTCCTATGCAAAATGCCTTCTATAATTCCAACTAGTGGTAGGGACCTCATTCCTTGCATGACCCAATTATAAACCTCTGCAAGATTTGTAGTCAATACTCCGTACCTTGCACAATCACTGTCGTACAACAGAGCCCATTTTTCATTTGGCTCATTACGTATCCACTGTGAGAAGCTCCTAATAGATGAGCCTGATCTCCTTACAATCTGCGGAGTATCGGTTGGAAGAGGCCAGAGAGCTATTGGTTCATCACTATTAGGTGCAGCCTCCGTAGTTTGTTTTAGAGTCTGTTCATCAAGTCTTGCCCATAGTGCATTGAACTTACGTTACTCGTTTTGATTGCACAACTTCTTGAAAAGCTTCATTAACTCTTTATTTTTAAACTATCTGTAGAAGTTCGCACCCATATGGCGCATGCACCACCTGCTTTTGAGATCGGGCCACTGTGTTGCTACACCCCGTCGCACGCTGCCATGTTGCATATCCAGCAAAGCCTGCAACAATCCTGCATGTCTACCATGAATGAGATACACATCTGGTCGGTCAAGAACAATTGCATGTTTAACCCGCTCTAGGAACCAATACCAGCTGTCCCCGTTCTCACTCTCCACGAAAGCAAACCCTAGTGGCAGGACTTGGTTGTTACCGTCGACCCCAATTGCAGACAAAATTTGCCCTTTATACTTTCCAGTCAGGAATATTCCATCTAGGCATATGATGGGTCGGCAATATCGAAATGCTTTGATAGTTGCAGCGAATGCAAAGAAAGCACGCTGCAACACTCTTTTTCCGCTGTACTCCACATCAGTAGAGGGGTAATGCTTGATATCATAGTAGCTGCCTGAATTTCTTCCACAAATTGTGGCTAATTAACGAGGTAGATTGTGATATGAATCTTTATATGTTCCGAACCTCATCTTAATAGCCTTTTGTTTTGCCCTCTATGCCTTCGCATAGTTTATTGTGTACTGAAACCTTTGCTCAATAGCATGGATTATTGATCGTGGCTCATACCTTAGGTTGTCCACAATCTCTCCGTACATAACATTTGCAATGAAAGCAGAAGACATGTTCCGGTGGGCGAACTCTATTTCCTCAATGTGATAATTATGTTCCTTAACTATTGAGCATTGCCAGTAGTCTACCCATTTCCCTCTGAATGCGTGCACCCACCAAGGGCACTGAGGCACCAAGCACTTCACATCGTACTCCCTTTTACTGGATTTAACAACCTTGAATTGCCTATGAAGAGACAACGACCAGAATTTCACTGCATGAATAACTGCCTCTTTTGTAGGGTACATAGCACCCTGTGACACCTCGTTCTCATGGTACTGCCACGGTGTCCGGTCAGCCTCGCTAACGACCAACTTCGAAAATTCATAATCCCGCCACTCTGCAGGAACTGGAGCATTACCCTCCTCGTCAGACGAATCCCCATCGGTAATGCCTTCCTCCAACTCTTCATCCTCCAAATCCATATCTTCAATGATACTAGGGATGTGCTCCCCTTCATCAGCTACACCCATCGGTTGCAGCTCTGGAACATCACCAACTTCCTCCCTGGACCCGACATTAGCCGCCTCTGATTCATCTTCCACTGCCTCACTTGGTCCTGCTACTGCTTTCGCAGAGTTCACCTCATTTTGATCTTTCAGGTACGCCTCAGCTAACAAAACAAGCGGCAGGCCACGTTCACAACATATATCTATATACTGTCTCCAAGTTGATGTGGCTTCGATGGGAACAAACTCACCAAAGTATCCATAACTAGCACGGCTGAGGATAGCTTTCAACTTCAGCTCATGTTGCTGCGGATCCAGTTGGAAAAACCGCATGAGCCATTTGCACACACCCACAATGATCCTCTCATTAGCTTTACTAAGCCCCTTCATGACATGACGACAACAGATCTATACCGTTAGGACCGTACCTAATTTCACCCTCACCATAATATATCTGAAAAATTAATTTATCTGCCATCCCTGAAAACACCCGCAAACATAACCAATGTTAAGACAACAAACTATATTTCTAATTATCAGATAAAATAATTTCTAAATGCTATCTTAGGTTCGCAAATTATCATATACTGCTACCTCCTACGTCCACAGGTACAACCCCAATATAGTAAAAATAATATACTAAAAATAATATTCTACATTGCACTGCTATCGTACTATTTTCTAAATAAATTTGACAATTTTCTAAAACCTATGTCATACATGTCTAAAACCTATGTTATATACTACTACTGCACTAATTAACAACAATAAAAAGGAAAAAAAGACTTACCCGAAATTATTCTTCAAATCCGCTGCCCAAATGCAGTAGAACTTCACCGACATCTCTTCCTCCCCTCTCCTCTCCTCTCTTCTCCTCCCTCTTCTCAACTTTTTCTTTTTTCGGATTTTAATGAATTTTTGGCCTATTTTCAGCCTTTTTATAGGAGAGGGCGACCAGGTGGGTAGCGCGGCACGGCGGGCGGGGAGGCCCCTTATCGCCCCCTAAGAGGGCGGTAAGGACCTCTACCCGTCCCCTCAGGGGGCGGTAAGGGACCGGCTCGGGCGGGCAAGCCGTACCCGCCCTCTGAGGGGGTGGTTAGGTCTACCACCCTCTCAGGGGGCGGTTAGGTCTTCTAACCGACCTAACCGCTCTCTCAGAGGGCTGCAGATGTCTAGTTTTACAAATTCTCCTGCAGAGAATCTATTTATTTAAATTTTTAATAAAAAATATAAAAAAAACTCGGAAACGTTACGCTTCGGCCCATAAGTAATAGGTTATGAACGTCAGGCCCGTAATCCTGGTAAGAAGGTCTGGGTCATTGGATGGACATACGGAGTCCAGGCCCAAAAGTTGAAAGAAGCGGACGCCTGTGAATTGAGCAGAGCTATTGATCCAAAAGGTTCTCAAACGTGGGCCGAGCCTTGCTTTCTGTGACCACTTTTTTGGGCCTACGCTTGCGCTCGCATGGCCCCGAGAAAGCCGCGTAAAAGAGAGGATATTGCTCGTACCCTGATGAATTACGAGATCATGTCTACCGGATTTTCTTAGTGATCTAAAATTTTTTTAAAAAGATTTTTTAAGTATTCTAGTGATTTCTCTTTACAATTTTTTTCACGAGTGATTTTCAAAGTTATTCATTTCAGGACGATATTCTATCTTCTTTCTCTTTACGAATTATTTCGAAATGAAGTTGTTAAAATGAGAAAAAACAAAGATAATAGAAATCAGAATGAGAATTAGAAATAGAACGAAATAAAAAAAATGGTTGAGATGATCTGAGGTCGATTCGATTCCCCAGATCTGCTGTTTCCTTGCGTCGCTCCTGACCACTGGGCACATATTCTCGCTCCACTCCCGCCGAACGAAAGCAGATAACCGAAGCAGCATGAGTTCGTATACAAAAGCTCTGAGAGGGTGCGCCCCATGTGTTCGTATACAAAAGCTTGGCTTCCTTTTTACAAACGGGGCATAAAGGCTCGAACCGTCGAGGACAAGAGCAACTGGTGCGATACATATGTTACGTGACCTTTTTTTCCACGTGATTCCTGCAAGATTACGGTACCTACTTACATCATCTAGAAAAGAAAACATAATCTGCCAAAGTCTGGCAAGAGTTTGCAGTATTTTACTACCACGTCGCCACGCCTGACCAGTTGGACTCGCTGTTATGTTTGATTTTAGACGGCGCTATCAACTTCTGCAGAGCTTTCAGTCAGAAACAATTTATCAAGACATCAACCAGAAATAGTTTTTGAAAAAGCCTTAGCCAACTTCTGACTGGACGGACCGGGACACCTCGCATCTTTGCGCACGTGCTCGTAGCAGCTGATTCTTCAGATGGAACCTCATGGAGTAGCGACAGCATCTGCACGGATTCTGCAATCACCTTTCCGAATTTTGACCCGGCAGAAATCCAGCATATAAGTGCAAATTAATTAATCTCAGGTATCCTCGGCCCTTCTTATTTCAATCAATAACAATAATTTTTTAATAATACTTAATTTGAAAAAAAATACTATTATTGATGGAACTAAAAATGTAGTGAGTACCGTTGGATTAATTAAGTTATACCCCTAATCGCTAGTCCACTGATCAGCAGTTGCAAACAGCATGGAAGGATATGCTTATATTTAAATAAGAACCCTTTGGTTTTCACTATTCCACACCATTCTCCCAACTCCCAAGCCTGCTTTGGTTTCTCAAGCTGAGGGATTTGCGAAATTAAGCAAGGAGCCCCCCCCCCCCCCCCGGGCGAAAAGCACACAGGGGGGGAGCCCGAGCACCACAGCCGCTCGAAGCTTCTGCCTCACCACTGGGCGAGCGGGTGTTCCCGCGCGGGCTTCGGGCCTCGCCGGAGACCGCCCCTGCCTCCCCGACCCCGAGGTACTTCCGTCTCCCTGTGAGCAGAGCACACCGCCCCTACTACTGTACGCCGTCGGAGTTCCTGTTTTGCTGGATTTTGATCTGTGGCCCGGTTCTGGGTGATTCGGGGGAGTATCTCATATTCTGCGTTGCGATTGTTGGTTGTCCACCTGTCGAATTAGTTGGTTGGATTGGATGGAGGCTGGTTGTCTCACCCGCCTCTGCAGCCCTAAGCCCCTCCCCTTCGTTTCTCTTCCCGTACCCTGGCCACGGTGAGGCGAGGCCGCCGATCAACCGGTGCCCCTCCCCTCCCCGCCAAGCACGCCTACGTCCAGGCGTCCTCTCCTTCCACCGGAGCTCCCACCGCCCACCTTGTTGGTGAGGAACCCTAGACTGCTTGGAGCCGGATGGATTGTTCCTTTTGTTGTTCTCAGGGATATTTCTTTTGCTGTGGGCCCTTAAAGCCGAACCTTTCTTCATGGGATAGATGCTCCAACCCGTCCAATTTGCTTGCCGTGAAGGGGAGTACTGGGAGCCGTTGGTTTTCCTTTTCGTTTCCTAAATTATTGGGGGTTCTTCTGAACCCACATGCTCGGTTTTTAAGTCTGCTCCTGTATAGTAGCTTATTGTTAGAGTGTGTTTTGCCTGGTGTTCCTCTCATGACTCATGTAACCATTGTATTTTAGTAGAACGATTAGCAAACATTCTGTTTGGAGAAACCAATTAGAATTGGTTCTAATTTCCACTTGCGTGTACTCTATGTTTTGGAAGCGATGTATACTCTGTGTTTTAATTGCTATACTCTTAATTAGAATTGGAGAATGTAATCTATCATGGTTTGTAGATTGAGTAGCAGAGATGCAAAGGGACACTAGCTCTAGCGATGCTTCTAATTCTCAAGTAGGACGTGCTAGGCGTCGGAGACATCCTACTGAGGTTAGTTATTTCGTTTTTCTGGATTTCCGCTCCTTGTTACATTCCTGTTTTGTTTCCACATTTCAGCAAAGACAAGCTCTTTATTATGACCTGGGCAGGCCCTTGTTGTTGAGGGGAAGCAATCGATAGCTAATAATTAATTTACAGATCTATATAAATGTAAACTACTGGTGATATTAAAGGTGTCTCCTTTGCTCTGAATGCTAGCAATTCTCACTTTAATGCATAAATTGAAAATAAAATCTAGAACTCTTGTCTTAATCGTGAGAAAAATAGAAGGAAGTAAACTTATGTGGTGTGGTGAGATTATGACTGTGTAGATTAATAAGACATGTAGAGATATTACTGCTGTATAGCAAATCTAACTGAAGTATCAATGATGGATACCTGAGTTACATGACAAATACAACTGTATTTTCAATTATAATGTTTTATATTTTAGTATATTTCTGCATAAATTTAGCTAATATATTTGTTACTGGGATGGCTATGCTCAAAAGGCTCTGTTGTTGTTGTTGGCTATGCTGAAAACACATTTTTTCTATGAAAGTTTTTAATCGTGCTCCGCTTCCACAACTTTTTTCAACTTCTCCACACCCCCGCATGTAGGATAAGTAGCGTTTGGTGGAAAATGTGCTGTAATGTGCAAAAGAGTTTGTGTGTACTGTTACTCCTGTATTTGCTGTGTTAGTTTATTCATTTCACCCGTTCATTCATCTAATTATCTGCTAATGGAGTTTTTGGTGAATTCTTACATGAGAGCATGATGCAAAAGCTACAGCAACCACCTGTTATTTGTGCTCATTTTCTTCAGGTTACTGCGGATGGGAATAGATCTAACGGACAGCCGTTGCTTGTCAATGATCAGAACAAGTATAAATCCATGCTTATTCGTACATATTCTACGGTATGGATGATTGGAGGCTTTGCCTTGATTGTTTATATGGGTCATCTTTATATCTGGGCCATGGTGGTTGTGATTCAAATATACATGGCAAGAGAGCTTTTTAACCTACTCAGAAAATCCAGTGAAGAGAAACAACTGCCAGGGTTTAGGCTGCTGAATTGGTAAACTTTGGGTCATTTTGATTCTAAGTTTAAATTGGAAATTGTTGATCTCATAGCTGCCACCAATGTTATGCTTTTCAACAGTATTTTTTCTTGTGTTCTTTATGCACATGTTTTATCTTTCATTGCAGGCACTTCTTTTTCACGGCGATGCTGTTCACATATGGCCGCTTTCTTAGTCGGCAGCTTGTTAATACAGTAACTTCAGATCACTTGCTGTATAAGGTCGTCAGTGGCCTAATAAAGTATCAGATGTTCATTTGCTATTTTCTTTATATTGCAGGTAGGCTCAATATCTATTGCAACATGCAATAATTTCCTATAGTAACTACATTAGAAAACTTCATTGTGTATTCAGAATATTTGAAGCGATTATATTTGTCTAATATGATTTTATGTTAAAGAGTTTGTCCGAAACAGACTATCCTATCAATAACATATATGGTCTGCTATGCTATAGTTAAGGAGTCCCATAGTTAATTCAAGGTTACTCTGCAACAAAAACATCTCCAGTCATTTTTTGGTTATTGCTTTTTAGTTGATTTAAATGAGAAAATTCAACTTTGGCATTAAATATTATTCATACGAACTTCTCAAATGGAAATGTTCTATTAATTTATGCTGATATTGGACATTCACTTCATTTCAAAGAATTGGATGGACGTTAGGCATTAGTGTTTGCAAATGTTTGAATCAGAACCCAGTATTGGTATTGTGCATAGCTGCCTAAGTGATTGCTGTTATGTGTACAGTACATACTAGTTTTTTTAAGTGCTCTCATTCACTTTCGATTGTATGTGCTGCTTTATAGACAGTCATGCTTTGATAACCTTCTTATCTGGAATTTCTAGTTCTTATTTGGAAAAAAAGGTTATATATAGCTCCCTTGATCCAGGGTTTGTATGGTTTATTTTGACTCTGAAGAAAAAGGCATATAAGTATCAGTTCAAACAGTACGCCTGGACGCACATGATACTTTTAACGGTTTTTGCACAGTCCTCTTTCACTGTGGCAAATATATTTGAAGGGATTTTCTGGTAAGTGATACATTTCCCTGTTAATACCTTGTTTCGAGTTTCTACTTATTGAGATGTCTGAAATACTCAGCCAATTTTATTAATTTTGGATATTAGGCATGCATTTATTAGGTATAGATATCAATATCTGTAAGTTTCCTTGTCTTCCGAAAAAAGGGTTCCTTGAAATTTTATCTTTCATCTTTGCTAACCCTGAACCTCTCAGCTTAAAAGGAATTTTCCACACTTCCATTGTCCAACACTATGTGCCTCTTCACAAGATCTACAGTCCACATTCATTACTTCAGTAACAGTGGTACCATGCTCCGGGTTGGCTATGTTGACCTGATGAGCTTCTGTGATAATAAAAGCTTGTAATTAGATTTTGGACCTCCCAGATTAGTAATATTCCATTCTCCACAGGAATAAAAGGTAGAATATTTAGGAGTAGTGGTATATAGTGCCCTATCTGACTTCTGTGCCTCGTTTCCTTGTATTTTGATTTTTGTGAGAAGGTATATTTTTCTTGTTTTCCCTTTTGAGAGAGTTTGAGCTATTTTATTCCAAAGATGCATATCACTATATATATTGTGGAAGACATATGTGCTGTTTATTTATTTTAAGTAAGTAGTTATTGATCTTATACTACATTTAACGAACTCCATTCATCTAAAACACTATGTTTACTCAGGTTCCTCTTGCCTGCTTCACTCATTGTGATCAATGATATCGCTGCTTATTTGTTTGGGTTCTTTCTTGGGAGAACACCATTAATCAAGTTATCCCCAAAGAAAACTTGGGAAGGTTTTATTGGTGCATCAGTGACAACTATGATATCTGCTTTTCTGGTGAGATTTTGTTCAACTTTCCTAGCAGGATTGTTTTTCATAACAACATTTTTTTTAAAAACAGTAAAATTTGTTACTAACCTGCCCCTGTTCTCACTTGCGTTTGAAGTGTTAGTTTTTTTCTGCACGTATAATTTGGCATCTTGTGTTGAAGTATAATCTTACTTGTCATGGTGTCTAAATTAGGGTCTTTCCTTATATTTGAGCAGTAAATGTTGCCCTGGTCCTGCTGACATGCTATGGACTTATGGTGTTGGCCTCTTATATTTTTTTTGTATGCTCATGTGGTCACATTACCATGTGTTACAAGTTAGTGATTACACTTGTTAGGAATAACAACTTGTATTCCCTGGAGGTCATGGGCTGGTATATATACAACACTAACATTCACCTTTTTATCTTCTAAGTTATTATTCAGCAGCAACACTCGGATCTCTCTTCTTATTGATCATATGTACTTCAATTATGGCAATTACAGTTGCACATGCAATTATGCTACTAATATATTTCTAGTGCACTGGGCCCTTTTCCCTTGCGGACCTCAACAGTATAACTATATGTACTGAAGCATTTAATGTTTTTCTTCCACTACCTACAAGAGAGATCGGAACCCTCAGTTCTCTCTCTATGACTGCAATTTTGCATTCATGCCTCCAAATTTACCAAATTGCTAACGCTAGAAGTGTTAAAAGTCAGCAACACTTGAACTGTCACAATCTGAGAATGAAACCGGCGACAATGCTCTGGTCATGTTACCTTCGCTCTGTACAACAACAACAACAAAGCCTTTCAGTCCCAAACAAGTTGGGGTAGGCTAGAGATGAAACCCATAAGATCTTGCAAGTCTAGTTATGGCTCTGGCACGTGGATAGCTAACTTCCACGCACCCCTGTCCATGGCTAGTTCTTTGGTGATATTCCAGTCTTTCAGATCCCTCTTTACAGACTCTTCCCATGTCAAGTTTGGTCTACCTCGGCCTCTCTTGATATTATCCGCACGCTTTATTCTTCCGCTATGTATAGGCGTTTCTGAGGGCCTGCGTTGTATATGCCCAAACCATCTCAAACGATGTTGGACAAGCTTCTCTTCAATTGGTGCTACACCAACTCTATCACGTATGTCATCATTCCGAACCCGATCCTTTCTTGTGTGGTCACACATCCATCTCAGCATGCGCATCTCCGCTACACTCAACCGTTGGACATGTCGCCTTTTAGTTGGCCAACATTCTGCGCCATACAACATCGCAGGTCTAATTACCGTCCTATAGAACCTGCCTTTTAGCTTCTGTGGTACTCTCTTGTCGCAGAGGACGCCGGAAGCTTGGCGCCACTTCATCCATCCGGCTTTGATTCGATGGCTCACATCTTCATCGATTTCACCATCCTTCTGCAGCATCGACCCCAAATATCGAAAGGTATCCTTCTGAGGTATCACCTGCCCGTCAAGGCAAACCTCATCCTCCTCGTGCCTAGTAGTACTAAAATCGCACCTCATGTACTCAGTTTTAGTTCTACTAAGCCTAAAACCCTTCGACTCCAAGGTCTGTCTCCACAGCTTCAACTTTCCATTTACCCCCGTCCGACTATCGTCGACTAGCACCACATCATCTGCAAAGAGCATACACCATGGGATATCACCTTGTATATCCCTTGTGACCTCATCCATCACCAAAGCAAAAAGATAAGGGCTCAAAGCTGACCCTTGGTGCAGTCCTATTCTAATTGGAAAATCATTTGTGTCACCATCGCTTGTCCGAACACTTGTCACAACATTATCGTACATATCCTTGATAAGGGTAATATACTTTGTTGGGACTTTGTGCTTCTCCAAGGCCCACCACATAACATTCCGCGGTATCTTATCGTAGGCCTTCTCTAAGTCAATGAACACCATATGCAAGTCCTTCTTTTGCTCCCTGTATCTCTCCATAAGTTGTCGTACCAAGAAGATAGCTTCCATAGTCGACCTCCTAGGCATGAAACCAAACTGATTTTTGGTCACGCTTGTCATTCTTCGTAAGCGGTGTTCAATGACTCTCCCATAGCTTCATCGTATGGCTCATCAGCTTAATCCCACGGTAATTAGTACAACTTTGAATATCCCCCTTATTCTTGAAGATTGGTACTAATATACTCCGCCTTCATTCTTCGGGCATCTTGTTTGCCCAAAAAATGAGGTTGAAAAGCTTAGTTAGCCATACAATTGCTATGTCTTCAAGGCATCTCTACACCTCAATAGGGATACCATCAGGGCACATTGCCTTGCCTCCTTTCATCCTTTTTAAAGCCTCCTTGACCTCAAACTCCTGAATCCTTCGTACAAAACGCCTGTTGGCATCATCAAAGGAGTCGTCCAGCTCAATGGAAGAGCTCTCACCTCCTCCATTGAACAGCTGGTCGAAGTACTCTCGCCATCTATTCTTAATCTCATCTTCCTTCACCAGAAGTCGATCTGCCCTATCCTTGATGCATTTGACTTGGTTGACATCCCTCGTCTTCCTCTCACGGATCTTGGCCATCTTATAGATGTCCCTTTCCCCTTCCTTCGTGTTTAACCGCTGGTAGAGGTCCTCATACGCCCGACCTCTTGCTTCACTCACTGCTCGCTTTGCGGTCTTCTTCGCCACCTTGTACTTCTCTACGTTGTCAACACTCCTGTCCAAGTGTAGGCGTTTGAAACATTCTTTGTTCTCCTTGATAGCCTTCTGGACATCCTCGTTCCACCACCAGGTATCTTTCGCTTCGCTTCTACTTCCCCTCGTCACCCCAAACTCCTCGGAAGCCACCTTCCGAATGCAAGTCGCCATCTTTATCCACATATTGTTTGCATCACCTCCTTCCTCCCAAGAGCCCTCCTTAATTACCCTCTCCTTGAAAGCTTGAGCCGCTTCCCCCCTGAGCTTCCACCACTTCGTTCTAGCGACTTTAGCGCGCTTATCCCGCTGGACACGTATCCGGAAGCGGAAGTCAGCCACCAAAAGCTTATGTTGAGGGACAACACTCTCTCCAGATATCACCTTACAATCTAGGCAAGCACGCCTGTCTTCTCTTCTCGAGAGGACGAAATCGATCTGGCTAGAGTGTTGGCCACTACTAAAGGTCACTAGATGGGATTCCCTTTTTTTAAAGAGGGTGTTAGCTACGATCATGTCGTAGGCTAGAGCAAAGCTTAAGACATCCTCTCCTTCTTGATTCCTGCTTCTATAACCAAAGCCCCCATGCACCCTCTCGAAACCTGTGTTAGATGTACCCACGTGGCCATTGAGGTCTCCTCCTATGAAGAGCTTCTCGCCAATAGGTACACTCCTAACCATGTCCTCCAGGCCTTCCCAGAACTCCCTCTTGGTGCTCTCATTGTGGCCTACTTGAGGGGCATACGCGCTGATAACATTGAGAACTAAGTCCCCAACGACCAGCTTGACCAGGATAATCCGGTCCCCTTGCCTCTTGATGTCTACCACTCCATACTTGAGGCTCTTGTCGATCAAGATGCCTACTCCATTTTTATTTGTAGTTATCTCCGTGTACCACAGCTTGAAGCCGGTATCCTCCACCTCCTTCGCCTTCTGTCCTTTCCATTTGGTTTCTTGGACGCATAGGATATTAACCCGTCTCTTTGCTCTGTAGTAACATCTAAAATATTTTTAACATAAATGATAGGAACATGAGAATGACCATGAAACTATGGCAAATGGATGAAATAAAGCTCATAAATAAATTGCAAAAATGACCAATGGGGCAAACCAACTTGTGTTGAAATCCAGATTCTTCCCAAAAAAGTTGGTTACAGCCATCATATATGACCTGATTTATGCCGTTTTTTTAATATCATTTCACATTTTTAGCATTGATTTACGGTGATTGCGTCTAAAAGATCACAAAGTGGAGGCATCTTCTTTAGGACCAGAAAACCATTATGTCTGTTCCGTTAAAAACATATTGCAGTTTGAAGATCTATGTTGGCTACCCATGGTTTATATTCTCATGGAGTACACCTATATACAACCTTTAAGGGCCTAATTCTTTTACATAATAATCTATTTTGAATTCCTTTTTGCGTAAAATGGTATGCACTTATTTTAATTCTATATGATATATTGTTCACTTTTCTGTTTCCTGTGGCAGTTAGCAAACGTAATGGGCCGTTTCCAATGGTTGACATGTCCAAGAAAGGTGACATACGCTCCTTCAGAATCCAATTTCTCGTTGTATGGCCAAATTGCTACTGTGTTCTTAATTTTTCACGCAAATAATTTCAGGATCTATCGACAGGGTGGCTTCATTGTGATCCTGGTCCCATGTTTAAGCCAGAACATTACTCTTTAGGAGAATTAGTGCCACAGTGGGTGAGGAACACATCTTTTGTTCAACTTATTTATTTTAATATTATTTCTTGTACTCTAAGATGTCGTCTTTGCAAAGTTCCCAACCATAAAGGTTATTGGAAAATTATCGCAATAGTCTCGAACCTTATAGCTCTTATTGCACTTCAATTTTTTTACTAGGTTATTGATTGCCAAACCCCTAATCAACAAATCATTCCAAAAGGAACAACATTTTTCTTCCAAATTAAGAGGTGGCTGTCCTAAAAAACACTAGGTTTTGTTTTATTGAGATGAAGGAATACAGAAATATTAGTTAAGCTAGTGCATTTGCTGCGGAAACACTAGGTTCTTGATGTGTATTAAACTTGAAAGAAAAAAGAACTGGGATGGAACTTCAGTCTTTTTGATATACCATGGAATGTTAGTACATTTGCATTCACTGAAAGAATTTTCAGATGAAGACTTTAACAAATATAACACATCATCTTGAAGATGTGGGGCCTCTACATTACATGCCATATTATGGAGTCAAAACATACCCACAAGGCCATGATTTATCTCTTTTTGTTAATGTTATCTTTTAGAATGAGGCCATGAAATAGTTTGAATCTTGTAAATCAATTGAGCACATGCAATTAGACTTCATAAAGCACACCAATGTGTGGGTTCTGGGGAAGAGGAGTAAGGGGATCAGATAACTGGGAAGACAGCGAGAGCTGTATGTGATGCGGGGCGCACCCATGTGCTGAGTCAATGGTAAGGTCAAAGTTAGTTCTTGATGAAAGAGCAATGGAGAAGTTTGTTACCCCTCCCACCCCCCCCCCCCCCCAAATTTTTTTTTATTGTTTTCCCTATCCCAATATTTTCTCATGTTTTTATCTAATATTACTTTATTACAATAACTGATTTTTAGTCTATTGTTTCAGTAACGGTTTTGTGTCGTCTTTCTAGAGTTTCTGGATCTTTGATTATTGAACTTTATCTGATTACATGTGTCTCTCCTGACAGTTCCCATGGAAAGAAGTTATCATTTTGCCTGTGCAGTGGCATGCTTTAGCCTTAGGCTTGTTTGCATCTATAATAGCACCATTTGGAGGGTTTTTTGCAAGTGGCTTCAAGAGAGCTTTTAAAATAAAGGTATATATTGCTTCAACATTTTGCTGTCCGTAGGAGTACTTTAAAAGATTAAATTGCTTTTACTTCAATCAATCTATTTCTTTTAAAATAAATTTGTAGGATTTTGGTGATAGCATACCTGGGCATGGTGGAATTACTGACAGAATGGATTGTCAAGTAAGTTATCTCATGAAAATTATGAAATATTCTAGCTATGAGAAAATGTCGCTGGCCTATATTTATGCAAGCTTTTAGCATTCACATTATATCCATAAAATGTACAAGGCCTGTGGGCTGTGCTAGTCCAAATCATTTGTTATAAAACAATTATTTGAATCAAATGTTTAACCTTATGATGGCAGGAGTAGCAACATCATTTTATGGTATACCATTCCTCCATTTAGCGAGATGTTATGCATTTTGTCTGGCTTTGATGTGTCATGTCATTTTAAGGACACTGTGACCCATGAACCAACTTGTAATTCTGTTGAGAAAGGAGAAATGATGGGGAAGGAAGTTCTTTTTTTTTATTTATAAAAAACCTGTTTTTTGAGAGTATCAGTATTTCTCCTTTTCTATAAACCTGCTCGTGTGTTTCCTTTTTTGTTTTGGCATAGAAATAAGGTACTAGTTCCTTTTATTGCTTGTTTTGACTAATGCTGATGGAAGAAGAGCTTAAAGAGACAAAAATGCCTTTGGTATTTGGATTAAATGCATTTGTCAAAAAATAATGGATACATGTGTTTATGGGAAGAAAGTGTACCTAGGCTGCAAGAATGACTGTGCATAAGTTTTAATTTAAAATACATATGTCACTGGTAATTCTCTTGCTCTGGTGTTGATAAATTCACAATAGTTTAATGATTCTTAAATAGATTGAATGAAGGAGCAGGCATGTTGAAGAACAAAATTTGCCCTTTACGAACTTGCCCATATCAAGCTGAAGAAACCTCATGCTTTAATGTCTTAGTACAGTGTAGCTTAATAAATTTTCCTCATGCTTTTCCCCAGATGGTTATGGCAGTTTTTGCATACATATATCACCAATCATTCATTGCGCCCCAGAACTTCTCTGTTGAGATAATCTTGGATCAGGTCAGGATCACACCTTAATAACTGATTTCATTATCTTGAGTGATTCTAACCAGTGTTTACTTTCCGTCATTCAGATTATAAGAAACCTAACCTATGAGGAGCAAAAATACTTGTATCGACAACTTGGGGAGATCTTCCATGAGAGGCAATTGATGCAAAGCTGATAATTAATTTGCTTATGAAGCATGATATGTTGTGCATAGCCATTCTGTAGGTCTAGATTCGTGTATAGCAGCATGGCTACAATGTACCGTGATGTGGCGGAGTCCTTTTCCAAACCATTGTACAAAACAGTAGAATGGATAGATATGAAGGGGGTTTAGGTACTTTATTCGCCCTCCACTTGTGCTGCCTTCTGCAGTAATCGATATCCTCCGTGCTAATTCTCTCCCCTTTTTTTATTATTGTTTCTGCACAATATTGGGGGGGGGGGGGTGGTGGAAAGTTATATTCTTGTGTATCATTTCGTGGTTTTGGGCTTGCAGCAAAATATTCGGGGATGAATAGAATAAGAGGAAATACGAGAATTTGTTGTCCCTTTCTTTCTGTCATCATGATTTTTTTTCTCTTCATGATTGTGATAAGCATCCTGTTCTTAGAGCCTAGTTTATGCGTTCTGGTGTGGTTCATGTGTTGTATCCAGCACAACCATTTGCACTACAATTGGCTCTATTCATTAGAAAGAAAGTTGTTCTCCTTTAGACTATGTCTAAGGGATTTCTGTTGGGGGCGAAAATCCCGTCGTGAAGGAATTTTTGTTCTCTTTAACGTTCCAACGATTTTTCTTTACAGTTCCTGTCATAAAGTAATTTTTATGGTCATTTTCTTCAGGATGAGATTTTCTTTCCTTTTTTCTTCACGATTTTCTTCGAAGAGAAGCTGTTGCAGATGAGAGAAAATAAAAAAAAAATAAGAACGGGGAAGAGAATCGAGAAGGGAACGAAATGAAGGAAATATGGTTGAAGACGGTTTTAAATGCATCCGTGTATGTGCCAAGGTTTTATGTAACTACTAGCAATGTAACAGGAAACGATACAATTCCTCTAGGATTTGGGTTTAAATGGTAAGAAGCAACAGATGGTGACTTTGGCATGCTTTGTACTTCTTTATGTATTTGCAATTGCTTTGATGGACATGGATGAAAATTTACAAATATTCAGGCACCAAACGGGTGGAGCTGTAGATGTTCCACAGACCAGGGAGCCATAAAACGTGGATGGCTCAGAATGTGACCCTACCTGATCATCTCATATCCCCATACATTTCCTCTGTATAATCGGAATCATTGGAGTCAGTAAAGCATGGGCATTTTCGTTCAAAATAAAGGGTTTTGTTCCGGTAGTCCTTTTTAAATAATGTTTGTGAATCTTAAAGCAAAATTAGGTACTAAGAAGTAGGCGAAATCTGTACAAGCCTTTGTTGTCTCTCCCTTGGATTCGTTGAGTATGCTGTTGAGATCCAAACAAGCTGCCCCAGATTTATGCCTAAGCACGGATAAACTGCATGCCCAACTGATAGCAATGAAGCAATATTTCCAGCCGCAGCTTGTGCTTGGTTGTATAAACGGCGATGGATATCGTTCAACCAAATCGCACGGAGAACATGTAGACCACGATGTAGAAATAGGAAATGCTTCACGCAAGACATTGCACAAACTCTCCGATAACAAGTCACGTTTTAACTAGCAGATCCTCTCATGAACTTCGGCTCCGTGTTTGTACGAGGACATTACAAGATCATACAACGATGACGACCTCCGTATGAACAAGTGAAGTGCAGCGGTGGGGACCAAACGAGGCAGCCGGCCGCCGGCGACAGCGACGATCGTAGCGCGCCCGACGTCCAGGAAGAACGCAGCAGGGAGGGAGGCTGAGATGAATCCCTGTATTAGGGCATAGATTTTTTATTTCAGATAAGATTAGATACTTCATTTCAGTGTCTTCTGGAGAGAGGGTTCTCACATGTGCCAATCATTTCTCCAGTAGCATGTTTACAAATTTGCCCCTACTTCTTGGTAACTAATGTTGCTTTAAGGTTCACAAACATTTTGAAAAGAGGAGCACCGGAGCAAAACTCCAAAATAAAAAGTAAAGCATGCGCATGATACATTGTGTCGAATAATCCTGGTATAAAATATACTTCCGTTCAATTCATCTTGTATGTCAGATCCACCAGTTCCAAAAATAGATGAACCTTTAGATGTCGTGTTAGGCAGTTGTTAAAAAGACTCGAATTCATCCTCGGGAGTCAAGACACAACAGTTGTCCCCTTGGGATATCCGCTCCGGAGTCCGGACAAACGTTTCGTACGACTCTCAAGGATTCGTGGCGTGCCTTTTTGTTTACTGGATGGATACAAATACAGCATCCGAAACACCATGGAAATTCCTAAAAAAAGTAATAATGGAAATCGCCCATAATATCTTGTTGCATGATACAAATCGATTATGCCGTGTTAGTGTGAGCATCTAGCATATTGCTTTCTGCTGATTGGATATGGCCATCTTACGTTTACAGATTTACAATTACAATGCATTATATATGATATTGCCTCCGTTTGCTATGGCCACTTAAGGTAAATGATTTCATGGGGGAAGAAATACAGTTGTGTAGATTATTTTAGAATGGAAATGGATCAATAGCCATGCCACTGAGATATCGAACCATTTCATGAGAATCCATACGTAGAAATGTTTTATTCATTTTGCGGTCACATAAATTCTTACCGTTTATCGTTCATTTTTCATATAAATCAAAATACATGGAGAAGATACCTTGCTTACTCCATGTGTGAAGGGGCATGTGTGAAGGGGGAGAGGGAGGTGCTAACAAGAGGTCGACTTCCCTTCTTCCCCCTTGTTTCCTTCTATTCTATCAGAATTTTTCATCTGATCTAAAAAAATTCAAATCGATTTGGTGGAGTGTCAACTTGACTAGTAAAAGACTCAACTCCATTCAGAGTAGCTTTAACCTGATTTTGGGAAAAATTTCAACAAAATCAGAAAATATATGATCCAATTGGAAAGAAAATTCAAGTTGATTTAGAAACCTTCACCTTGAATCAAGGAAAAATTAGCTTGATTTTTTAAAAGCTACAAAGAGGATATTAGAAGAAAAGCAAGACATCAAAGGTTCCAGAAATTACATGTCGAAGCAACAAGAAAAGAAAAGAACTACAATACCACGGACGAGCGGAGGCTTGCCGGGACAACAAAGCTAAAACAAAAAACACTAACTACCAGAACAACTTTTCCACTGAGGTCGGTTGGACATAACAACAACACACAGACCGCGTGTAGACACACCATTAACACCCTACAGACGACGGAGCCCGTCGCAAGTCATCATTGACAAGTTCGCAATGATAGCGACCAAGGAGCTCTGACTTGACCACGGTGGACCTCAGCTTTTGCCTCAAAATTGCTTCAACCCATGCACACAGTCCCCACCAAATGAGCCTGCTACGTGCCATCATTGCCAAGCTCGGTCGCACATCCATGAAGCAGCAGCTCCGACTTCATTGTAGCTTGCTCGCTTGTCGTGAAACCATCATGGGACGTGGCTTCAAAGAGACAAAAGCCTCATCAATATGCCCCCTTCGGACCACCACCAAGTGGTCACCAAGTCCTAAACAACCTAGGGGAGAAGCTCGCCTCCAGCCACACCACATTCCCCACATAGCTCCCCTCTACAAGGACCGCAGACCCAAAGCCATCGGTCTAGCACCATCGCTAGACGGAAGTTTCAACTTCACCTGATTGTGTCATCGTTGTCGCCAATCTGAGCAACGCCATGGGACGTCCAACACATGACAATAAACTCCAAGGGAGCGCCTCTAAGGAGGACATGACATCAAAGACGCCATCATTGCCCGATTTGGTAAGCCAAATATAGGTTTTCACTTGGAGAACCCACCGAGGGTTGGGGAAAATAGGGGCACCTCGATAATGCCTCCAAAGAGGGGAACAAGTCCCAAGAACATCGTCATTGCTAGCACCGATAGAACGACGAGCATGGCTTTTTCCTAAAGCTCTTACACAACCCACCTCACATGTTGTACCAAACAACACCAATAGGTTGAGCTACATTGGGCTACTCCTGCACAGCCGCGTTGCCACTCAGTGGCCACCACCACCTCATGCACCTGCTGGCAACGACCACCTAAATCTGGTAAGGGGAGGTCTACCAATGAAGAGAGGTCCACAACGGGGATAGCCCCTAGAGGCCTAGCCTAGACCAGGCATGACATTGCCCTCTAGACCCAACAAGCCTAGCATCACGCCAGTGTTGGGCCCGAACTGTGTGAGCCAGTGACACAGTGGGGGAGCCGAGTGCTGCCCTAAAAAGTGCGTTGACGAGGTTGACGCAACCTGCAGCACGCGTGACCACTGCGATCTCGCAAGAGAGAGTAGGGGAGCCCACGCAATCCACCAACACGTAACTGGGACAAAGGTCCCCAAGGGCACCGTAGGTGTGGTCTAGGATCCCCATAATGGAGACTCGTCAGACTAGCCCTGGGTACCACCAAGGCACCGACGGAGCATGGCTGAGCAGTAGTATAAATGGTAGCCATGACCCCTGCGCACTATGACGACCCTCTCCATCGACCCTCGATGGCCCATCACACTAGACTAGCAAATATGACCATCATCGCACATATTCGATTGTCCCCCAGGCAGATTGGACACCATCGCATCGTCTTGCACACCATCACCACCATCTATAATGCCACAACCACTAGTTCTAGAAGAGGAGTGAGGAAAGGAGATGGAGGTAGGGAGTGAAGGAGAAGCACATGGATGCTACTTGGTGTCGCCAGTGGCTGCTGCCATCACCGTCTGTTGATGACGACGACAACCACGCACGTAGGATTTGCTGGGTTGGCTGGTGGAAGGCTCTGGCGCCCCTGTGCTACCTTGAGTGAGACAATGTGAAGGTCGAATCAAATTTTGTGTTTCACGTGCCTAAAAAATTAGCTTGATTTAAATTTTGAAGCTACTGTTAGGGAAAATCACCATCACCTTTGTCATTGGCTCACCCACCGACCACTGCTTACCAAAGCTCTTGCCGTCACCTTATCAGCTAGAGAGAGAGAGAGAGAGAAACAGGATCAATGGCAAGCAGGAAGTGATGATTGGGTATTCAGATTCTGGGAAGGATGCTGGTCGTTTCTCTGCTGCTTGGCAACTGTACACAGCTCAAGAGGAGTTTATTAAGGTTGCTAAGTTGTATGGGGTTAAGAGCATCTCCAACTGATTCTCTAAATCTCACTTCATACAGAGAGCCTCTCCAAAAGATTCATTCTTTATTTCTCTACGCGCTCCAACCGACTCCTTAAATCCCGCTCCTTAAATTTTACTCCCCTCTATTTTATTAGTATCCTATAAATGAAAAATATATTTAAATTTTGTTTGAATTCAAATTAAATTAAAAGAATAATATCACATGAAATGATAAAAATGCATATAAATAGGACATTATAAAGGAACTCACTTTTTCACCATATAAACTAGGGCTGGAAATAATTTGAAAAATTAATCCATCACATAAGAAGAATATTAGTGAATTTTCTCAGATTTTTGGGAATTTATTTGAGGCGCAAACAATTGTTACAATTTATAAAAGTGGTCTTTTTTTTGGAGATATGTAGTTTAAATTATACACATGTTTTTTGGGTGGATCTAGTTAAAATGGGTTGCACATAGATTATGGAACAAGTATAAAAAAATTTAGGATTTTTGGAGCAACAGAAAAGCATTGTTTTGAATAGAGAAGATGAGGAGGAAAATTTGAGTACTGTTCAATCATTGTCTCTAGCGAATGGAGATGGCGAGCCAGACCTGCTCGCTGGACGTGGTGAGCCACACCTAGCGGATAGCGAGGGAATAAACATAGCGAGCCGGTTGGAGGACGTTTTTTTACTGATCGCTATATTTGACGATAGGGAGTTCGGATAAGGAGCCGGTTGAAGTTGCTCTAAGCTGACTATGTTTCATGGACGAGGTGGACTGTGGGAAGAGGTGGGGGTCCTACCCATCTTGCTATCCTGTCACAACCTCCAGAAACTATTCATGGATCACTTCGGGTAACTGTTTAAGGTGAAGTCATTGAGCAATCCTTTGGAGAGGAGCATTTGTGCTTTAGAACCCTCCAACGTTTTACAGCTGCTACTCTTGAACATGGCATGCATCCACCAATTTCACCAAAGCAAGAATGGCGTGCTTTAATAGATGAAATGTCCATTGTTGCCACAAAGGAATACCGATCAATTGTATTTGAAAAACCACGGTTTGTTGAATATTTCCGCCTTGTAAGTCTTCAGTTTTCTTTGATCATCGTTTCCTTTTTTTACACCTTTACTTTCCATTGTTATGCAAATACCGCTCTGAATTATAGCTTTTATTCAGTGCATGACATTCCAGGCTTGTTCTTGCGAACTGGGAACTCATGTCGTATTCCTGAATGTAAGTTAAGATATAATATTGTTTCAACGAACATATTTGTACTGTTATGTCATTAGTCTTTTTGCTACTTAATAAATTCATTATTATTTTTTATGATTATTCTATTTGTGTGCATAACTAATCCTGGCTTAGTGTTTTTCTTTCGTATAGGCAACAGCAGAGATGGAATATGGTAGGATGATGAATATTGGAAGTGGACCATCAAAAAGAAAGCCAAATGGAGGCATTGAATCGCTTCGTGCAATTCCTTGGATATTTGCTTGGATGCAGACTCGGTTCCACCTACCAGTGTGGCTTGGTTTCGGTGCAGCTTTCAAGCATGTCTTGGAGGACATACGAAATATTCAAACCCTTCAAGAGATGTACAACGAGTGGCCCTTTTTCAGGGTTACAATAGACTTGGTTGAGATGGTTTTTTCCATAGGTGATCCTGGTATTGCTGCTCTGTATGACAAGTTACTGGTTTCTGACAATTTGTGGTCATTTGGCGAGCGTCTTAGAGCCAACTATGAAGAGACAAAGCAACTTCTTCTACAGGTGATTCTTTAAGACCTTTGTGTATTCATAAGTGAATGAGACCATACTAATCACTGGTCCTGGTCAAAGGATTCTTCACTATATCTTCTCTGACCCATGGCAATGTGATTGCTGAATTTCAGGTTGCTGGGCACAAAGACCTTCTGGAGGGCGACCCTTGAAGCAGAGACTGCGCATCACGGCACTGAACGTTTAGTTTATTTAGTCAGCTTATTAGCTTTTAGTTTATTTTATCATAAATTAGCTTTTCAGATTTTTAAAAGCTAATAATAAGTTAGACTGTTTGTTGCTAGCTCGTTAGTGTTTGTTTCAGTTTATGGTCAGAAGAAAAAGGGCCTATATCGAACTCCTATATATGCTTATCCATAATACTTTTAGCTTTTCGAGCATCCCGTATTTCGAGTCACTGAATATTGGGTTGGGTCATGGTTAGATCTTTTATCATCCTTGGGTACCTTATTAAATATGTCGGGGACGAACGGTTGAGGGACCTCTTCTCTGCGGTCTGCCACCGTGCTCAGCTGCCACAGCCCCAGCAGGGAGGTGCACGCGCCGCGGCCCTCCAAAATGGCGAAATGCTGTGTTATGTGTGTGTCAATCGTCGCGAGCGCTCGGCGGTGCCGTCTGCCCGGCGTGGAAGATGCAACAAAGGGGCAGCCTCCCCTCGCCGGCTCGCCCCTCGCGCACGGCACCTCACCGGCTCACCCTCTCATCTCTCAATGCCACCTGCACAGTCTGCTGGGTTCGGTTTGAACGTTCCCGGAGCCATGACTCCGACCGCCAGGGCGTGAGATTGGGTTTATTGATTGGTATGACGCTGTCGCACGCGGGGATCATGTTTCTAACATTTGAGTTTTGACTGCCGTAGTTGATCCCTGTCTTGCTCATTTGGGCTTTCAGCATGTCACGTCAAGGCAGTTATGCAACGGAACAAACACCTTTCGGAGGACTATTTTGTGCACACCGGCTGACTCTTTCCCTTGCTGTTTTGAGGCACGATTAGACTCTCCTTTCTCCTCGAAGCTTTTGTTAACGTCAGGTTAAACACACTCCAACATGACCATCGTACTTTATCGTCCGGGTTCTCGGAGTACTGGTATCTACGCAAGATAATGTCGGATTCCAATACATATCATGCCGTGCATTTCCGTTCTCGCTCGCGAATTCATGCATACTGCCTCCTTGGGCCTTTCTCGCGTGCCACGATGCCTTGGGGTCCCCGAACCGCCCGTACTTGCTATCATAACTCTCTGATGTTCGATTTTCTCCATTTTCTTCTGTGAAGACCGCTCTTTTGGATCAAAGTGTAGTACTGCTCCTACTAGACCGCGGTGAGCATGACCAAATCATTGGGAGAGGGTAGTAGGTGCGGATTCATCCCGTTCGGACATGGTCTGGGAACGAGCTGGGACGAACTCATCATGTCCTTACAAGCAGGACACGCTTCACGTTCCTCCGCCCATACAGATCATGCCAATCAGGAGACCCATTACATGCATACAAATCGGAGGAGCATTCTCACGCACGTAGTACAGCACCGCAACTTCTCCGTGCCTCGGTGAGCGCCCGTGGGCCGCTCCGAATTGATGGCCGTCTCACGGCGCTTTAGCGCAGCAGCGGCGGCAGCAGGGAGGCAGCCGGTCGCAAGTGCCTGGAGCGGCGACACGGCCGGAATGGGATCTGCCGCGCTACAAGGCGTGGTGCGCCCGCCCGCGATCGTATCGTGATTCGCGAGGAGCAGAGTGGTACTGTGCCATACCGCAGCAGCGAGCGGCAGTCTCAGATCGTATCCCCTTCCTCAGCATTTCACTCACTCATTCATTCACTCGCTCGTTCATTCGTCGCGTCTCTGCGAGTCTGAGGCTGGGTGACTGACACTGCCGCGCACGGCAAAAAGAGCCAACCGGACGGGCAGAGCGAGGCAGGCAGGGGGCCCAGCCGAGGCTCCGCTCCGCTCCTACTCCGTACCGGCGGTGGAAGAGAGAGAGAGAGACAGACAGAGAGAGGGAGCGAGATCTCCATTAATTTGCGGTGATGCACCCACGTTGTCTTGCCCGCATCATGGAGTCATCAACGCGATGCCGTGTTGGAGCTACCCCTCCTCCCAGTGTCCCACCAAGGCGAAAGAGTGGATTCAATCGAGCTCAGCGAGAGGAAAACGGCTCTTCTTGCTAGTACTCGTTACTGGGGAGGGATGGTGTGCCGGTCTCCTACGGATGATGTCAATGTTCTGACAGAACAGTAGGACTTCAACGGTACAAGGTATTGAAAGTACAGCCAACGTGGAGCTAGGACAGTAGGACTTCGGATTTATCCGTAAAGGAATGTAGTTTATAGTGGAACACATTTCACTAAATTTCTGCCTAATTCCTCTATTCCAAACAGGCATCAAGGGCCACTTGTCAAAAGATGGAATGCTGAATGGATTGAAGTCTCAACTTATTAGCAACGTAAGTCACTTCGGAGAACTAATACTCTCTAAAGTTATAAATGATATTGTTCTGAAATACATATTGTCAAACTTTTGAAACTTTGACTACAAGAGTACTTCTAAATATTCAAATCAGGATTAAGAAAATTGTAACAGCCCAAAATTTAGTTCTAAAATAAAAATATAACTTTAGAAATAGCTCTAGAATTTTTCCCTAGATTCCTCGGCCCTCGCTAACGCTACATCATTGTCCACCGCCCCCCCACCACATCTCTGGGCCCATGTGGACCCCACTCTTCCCCTCTATCTCCTCTTGCGCTGACATGTGAGCACGCCATGCGTGCACGCCGTGGTGAACTCATCACGTTCTCATGGACTTGATGGCTATAAAACCCCAATTACCGCGTCATGGCCTCCATTTGATCTCCCTATCTCCACTGCACCACCTCCTTTCCCACCTTGGCTTGGTGAAACCGACCCTTTCTTCCTCAAAGCCGACAGCTTCGTCGAGTCGCCATCACTCCAGTGAGCTCCCTCTCCCTGGTTCTATGCTTATTCTCGCAACATGCTCCTTGTCCAAGTCGGCATTGTCAAGCATCTGCGTGTTATCGTCTTCCTCGCCGTCAGCCACGATCCCCACCTTGTATTAGTTGGTTCAAGTATTTGATGAGCAATATACAATTGTCCTGGAAGCTGTGCAGCAGGACCCTGAACCGGTTTCGGATGTTGATCAGCAGCAAGGCAAGCACCCCTTGATCACATTGCTCCCAAGTTTGTAAAATGTTTATACTATGCATGTGGTGTTTGATTGATCCAACTATCATTTTATTTGTCTGATAGACACGTCCTACTTGTATGCATTTACCCGCCTTGTTGATTTGATTCCTTTACCATTATCGCTGTAAGGTTATGGGTTATTCAATGTCTAAGTTTGTTATTGTCGGTGTATCAGGAACCAGGGGTCCCTGAGTCCCGAGACCGGGCCGGCCATCCGCCACGCGTCACCATCCCACGAGGTCCGCCCTACAAGATAAGAAGAAGCTAAGTTCCGGGAGAAGGTGCTCGGGGCCGCCGCCTCTGGTTCCCGAGCACCCCAGTTCCCTGATGATCCGCGGAGTCCAAGTACCGGGAAGAAAGTGCTCGGGAGAGAGTGCTCGGGGCTGCACGTGGCAGCCCCCGAGGGCTCGGTTCCCCGAAGGTTTCCCCCAGTGCTCGGGAGAGAGTGCTCGGGGCTGCACGTGGCAGCCCCCGAGGGCTCGGTTCCCCGAAGGTTTCCCCTAGTGCTCGGGAGAGAGTGCTCGGGGCTGCACGTGGCAGCCCCCGAGGACTCGGTTCCCCGAAGGTCTCACCAGAGTGCTCGGGAGAGAGTGCTCGGGGCTGCATGTGGCAGCCCCCGAGGACTCGGTTCCCCGAAGGTTCGCGCAAGATCGTTCGACGACCGGAAGGGTCCCCTCGCCGGGGTGTCAGCCAGTCAAAGACGCAAATGCTGCATTTAATAGGCACGCGCGGCCTGACATCCTAACATCCTGACATTCTCAGCTGCCCACGCCCTAGTGTCAGACCCTGCCATGTTCTGGCAGGGGGGCGTGGGTCCATTAAATGCACGGGTCTCGTCCCGTTTCGCCCGGGTGCCTCGGGATAATATTGCCAGAATCGAAGCGCTCCGCCTGCCACCCTGCCCCGGCAGAAGGACAAGACAGGGTGGGCGCACCGGGCACCTCTGCGGCTGCCCGGTGGGCCCTCTTAATGGCGCCGGACGACCTTCGCAGTGGCGGGTGGTCGGATACACGCCGCAATCTTCCACCGCCCCTGTCACTTCGCCGAGACGGAATGATGACGCCTTTCTCCGTGGCACCTCGGCACGTACGCCCCCTCTTTCCCATTCAGGATAAGTCAAGGTCGGCGCGCCTATAAAAGGAAAGGGGCTCATAGCTCACAAGACAGACAGCTCAAGAGGCACACACTCACGACTCATCTTGGGAGAATTCCGCCTCAGATCCGGAAGCCCTCAAGAAGCATTCGAAGCCCAGATCAAAAGACGGAGAACGTCACGAACAAACTCAAGCCAAGCTAGAACATGAGAGCCTCAAGCTCTCTGTAGACAGCTCACTCCTGTAACCCGATACATCCTTGGAGAATTCCCTTCAAGAAGAGATATAACACACACAGGAGTAGGGTGTTACGCCCCCGTGCGGCCTGAACATGTCTAAACCCCGGTGCACCCATCTTTCTTGCACTAGGTCGATCATCTCCCACCACCAGCCACTGCATTTATTTCCGTTCCCATTTATTTCCCCGACAAGCTCGTTCAGGATCATCCCCCCGGCCGAATCTCTAAAAAGGGGTCTCTCGGGATCCCTGCGACAGGAGTTCATCCTCCGACAGTTATCAATGGTGCTTAGTCCTGCTTAGTGTTACGGTGTCGGTTAGTCTCACTGTTGGATTGAGATGCTTTAACCTGGAAACTTGGTTAAAATTCTAATTACTATAAACTGTGAGTCTATATTACATGAAGGTGATGTATATATGAGTTCTACAGTTGTTATAGATAGATTGTGATGGTTGATATGATATGGTTGAGTTTAAGGCACAGTGAGCGCAAGTAAGTGGAAATCGCTTGTGTCAGCTAAGGACTGGAAATTAGTACCCCTAACTTGAGCCTATACTACAACAAGTATGCTAATCTATAATGAAAACAACTCCCTCTGATTGTAAATGTAGGTCGTTTTAAACTTGTGCACAAGGATTAAGAAAGTAGATCAAATGACCTTATTTCCCTTCATTTATTCTATAGTGGAAAAGATAACTCATTCATTTATGAGAGTGATAGCATTTATTAAACAAGGGCAAGACGGGAACAAAAGAGAAAAAATACATAGAAGTTCGAGAATGACTTATATTTAGAGAATAGTTGAGGAGGCTAAAACGACCTGCATTTGCAACCAGAGGGAGCATATGACAATGCTATAAACCGTCATTGATTTATGACATTTTTTTCTAGAAAGTGTCATAAGAATTAATTTGGTGCTATAACCCTTCATTTTAGTGACAAATAGTGGTACAATCATCACTAAGGCCAAACAAAAATCGTCACAAACCGATACATCAAAGTGTTGTGACGAAATAATTTTATCATAAGAGTTCGGTTAGCACCTATGATAAAGTTCTATTGTCATAAACTTCTGGCGTGGATAAAGCAAGCGTGGCCCACCAGTCAGCCAGAGTCCCACATGTAAGTATGAGGTGAAAAGTAGGGAGGTATAACAGAAAAAAAAAAACAACACATCCCAAGGTTCAAACCTGGGACCGATTGGATGAGGAGGGTCAGCATTACCATTGAGCTATGGAGGGAGTTCGAATCCTTGACATCTTAAATTTTATATATACATAAATCTATGGCCTGCCTATTAGTTGCAGGCCAGAGCAACAAATCTATTTTGGGACTTGGCGAGAAAACAGATCGCACCCCCAGAGCTGAGACGGCGGTGCACCCCTTCAAAAAAAAAGAAAGAGATGATGACGACGACGGCACACTCCGGTGGCGTAGACCAGATGCAAATAGTGCGCACCTTGCAGCGTAGATTTGTGGTGCTCCATGACGGTGCAACCAGGCAGTGCCCCGCAGCGGCGCAATCAGGCAGTGCATTCCTGCGGTGCACCCCGATGGCGTTGCCTTACGGTGCAGGCCGACGCAGCAACCACGCCTCTGGAGCAACGCAATAGCCCTGGAAGGGCTTGTCTTCCTCGGCAGCGACGTTTTCCCACGTGACCCGTCATCCGGCTACAGCACCTGGTCTAGTCAGTCTTTCAACAAAGGTATGAATGCCCTCCAGTTGGTATTGGCTTCAGTAATATCCCTTGCTTCTCAGTGCCTAAATTTTGCTTGAATAATGGTGATATTATAGATTGTTGCATATGTCTATGCTATTTTAGATAGTACATTGTTTAATTTGAGTATATTCTAGTAAATAACTAAATTGAGAATGTGTTTATGAATTTTATGATTTCTTCTGTCATGGAACCATTTTTTTATTGATTTATGTTGCACAGTACAAAGATTTATAAAGCATGCACAATAATGTTGATTTATTCTGGGCACTGTAATGAGCTGTTAATTTTTCCTTATTTGAATGTTTGACAGATGGATAGAAGTTGGATAAATGGTATATAATTTAGCAAGGCACACATTGATGGGGTCAGCAATTTCATGAAGTTGTTAAGGAAAGATTTGGTGAGAATGAAGAAATGCTTTGCCCATGTCGTAAATATCTGAATCGGATTCATCGACCTCAAGGACACGTAAAGGATCACTTATATATTTATGGGATGGCAAGCACATACAATAGGTGGATCCATCATGGAGAACCATCTTATGCTGGAGTTCATGAAAATGCACACCATAGAATTTTTTATATGATAGAGGAGATGTACACAACTGAAGGCTATTATGACGGGTAAACAATGTTTGCAAGTGTAATAGAAGAGTTAAAGCGTGAACTTTACCCTGGATGTGCTGGTTTTACTAGATTTTCATTTGTTGTGAAGTTACTTCATATCAAGTCATTATATCGGATCAACAATGTTTCATTTACTGCACTACTGAAGTTTTTATCTTTAGCATTCCCGGCTTGCTCTCTTCCAGCATCTTACAATGAAGCAAGAAACTTTCTTCGTTCCATTAGACTTAGATATGATTCAATCCATGTGTGCAAGAATAATTGTGTCTTGTTCCGGAAGGAGTATGCAAAAAATGATGAGTGTCCAGTATGTGGTGCATCAAGATGGAAAGATGCAGATGGAAGAAAGCACATTCCTAATAAGGTATTGAGACATTTTCCATTGATTCCAAGGCTGAAGAGGATGTTTGCTTCTAAGAAAATAGCAGAGGAGGCACAATAACACAAGTTGAAGTGACAATCGGTGGAGAATGAACTTAGCCATCCAGCCGACAGTGAGGCATGGAAAGACTTCAATAGAAAATTTGGGTGGTTTGCAGAAGATGCTAGGAACTTGAGTCTTGGCCTTATGACTGATGGTTTCAATTCATTTGGCAATATGGCCTCCTCATACAACATGTGGCCAGTATTTGTTGTGCCTTACAATCTGCTACCATAGGAATGTATGGAACAATCTAACTTAATGATGGCCTTACTCATCCTTGGTCTGAGTTCTCCAGGAAAGGATTTTGATGTGTTCTTGAAGATTCTCATTGAAGAGTTTCTTGAGCTTTGGAATGGTGTCCATACTTACGATGCATTTAGTGCTAAAATGTTTGATCTACATGTTGAAATTATATGGTGCATTCATGATTATCCAGCATTGAGCACATTGTTAGGGTGAGTCACAGAAGGTTATTATACTTGTGTGCATTGTGACAAAGATCCTTGCTCAAAGAAAATAAGGAACAAGATATGTTATATTGGCCACCGTCGTTTCCTTCCACGAGAACATCCATGGAGAAGTAGAAAAGTTTTTAATGGTCAGACTGAAACACGTGAGAAGTTAGGGGAATTTAGTATAGAGGAGTTGCTTGAGCAACTAGAGAATGTCAAAAACGTTAAACCATGAAAGCATCTTGGATGGAAGAAAAGGAAGCATGGAGTCGATTATCAATGTTAAAGACGAAGAGTTTGTTTGTTTGACTTGCCGTATTGGACAAGTTTGAAGCTGCGGCATAATCTTGATATCATGCACATCGGAAAAAAATATATGTGAAAATTTTATTGGAACATTTCTCAACATTGTTGGGAAGACAAAGGACATGCTTAATGCTAGGCTTGATTTGGAAGACATGGGTGTAAGATCAGAGTATCATTTAAAGCCTGATGGAGATTCATATAGTGTGCCAAAAGTAGGCACAAGAAACCTAATGGAGATTCACATAGTGTGCCAAAAGCAGACACAAGAAGCCTGATGGAGATTCATATAGTGTGCCAAAAGCCTGATGAAGATTGGACAACAAATTAATGCTCAACAACAAGAGTTGGATACTTTGAAGAAGTAGGCACAAGAATCAGAAACAGTAATGAAAAACCAGTTAGAAGAGATTGATAGTTTGAAGAAGACATCACAAGAAACTAATGCTCTCCTTTGTCAACTGCTAAGCTTCAGTCAGTATTAGGTCCATCTACTCCCTAAAATTTCAGGGTTCTCCTTATCAGCTTGATGTAGCTCCAACTATTGGTGAACTGTTGTGATTTCTATTTTCATGATTTTGAGACTTGGGAGACAGTATATTCTGTGAACTTGTAGCTGTTTCATTCTATCTAGGGTCTGTGAACATTATTATTGTATTTTGGTCTGTGGGTGAAAGTGCATCTAGGCCCCCTAAATGAGTTTTAGCTTATTTATGACAAAATGATTAAGTGACTAATATGTTTATTGAAGCTATGAACATGTTTTAGTCTTATTTGTGAAGATACACAACGTTGACATCCCTCAAAAAGAAAAGTGAAGCGGTTAATAGTACTCGATAGGATTAAATTTGTTTTATCTTTGAAATTGAGTCTAGAAAAGTCGTACTATCAAGAGGGATGCAATTGTCAGTTTTGATGGTGTCTCATTGCTCAAAGTAACCTTTTAGAATCAATAGTTGAGACACATTCACGCACGAACACCGGCAAAAATAGGCAAAATGTCCTGAGTTCGGAGTCTTCGGTGTTCACCGGATACTCCGGTACTCAGTGTTTTAGGTCGGAGTCTCTGAGAGAGACTCCGCCAGAGAGTCTCGGTTCTGAATTATTTTTAATTATCCGGAGTCTCCGGTGTTCACCGGATACTCCGGTAGATGGTGAATTTTGGCCGGAGTCTCCGAGAAAGTCTCCGGCAGAGAGCCTCGGTTAAGCCTTTATTTTAAAAAGACCAGAGTCTCCCGTGTTTACCGGATACTCCGGGTAGATGAAGTTTTTGGCCAGAGTCTCCGAGAGAGACTCCGCCAGAGAGTCTCGGTTAGCATTTAATTTAAATGACCGGAGTCTCCGGTGTTCACTGGATACTCTGGTACCTGGAGAGGCCGGAGAGTCCGGCAAGTCTCCGGACTGTTTCTTTGAGTTGACTAAGTCCCACCTGGAGACTCCGGTGTTCACCGGATACTCCGAGTAGTTCAACAGAACCGTAACGGCTAGTTCTGACACTGTTCTGAGCCCGTTTTGGATTTCAGGCCGGAGACTCCGGTTTTCACCGGATACTCTGGGGTAGGTGAGTCAGAACAGTAACAGCTAGTTTTTGAGGGTCAGCTATATATACCCCCACACCCCTAGCATTTATGGCTTGCTGTTGCTGCTGAGCTCCACTTTGAAAAAGCTTCCTAAGAGCATTCAACAGCCCTCCAAACATCTCTAGTGTTTAGTTTTGCGCCAAATTTGAGAGATTATGTTTGGAAGACTAATTGAGTTGTTGAGCATTGAGTTCGTTATCAAGCACTCATTTGTGATTGTTTCTCTTGAAGCCTCGTGCTCCTAGACGGTAAGGCGTCACCTCTAGAGCACCCAACAATTGTGGAGTACCACGAGAAGTTTGTAATCGCCATCGACTTGAGTAAGAAAACCTAGCTTGATCTTTATGGTCACTAGGAGAGGATAGGGTTGGAAAAGACCTGGTTCTTTGTGAGCTCCTCAACGAAGACGTAGGCACTTCTTTGTGAGGTGGCTGAACTCCGAGATAAATTATTGTCTTCTCATCTGTGCAAGTTTTACTAATTGTTGTAGTTCTGGGATTTTTCCCAAATTCTAGTATTTGTGAGAATCTTACTGCTAGCTATTGTTGTTTAAGCATTTTACTCATAGTAGAACTAGTGGTATCTTTTCAACTCTAGTAAACTTGCTTAGATTTATTTGTTTTCAAAATCTTGTATAACCCGGATATTCCGAACTAGACAGGATATTCCGGACAGACCGGAATATCCGGCCTCTGAATAATCCGCTGCTGAGTTTTAATTTTCAGAAATGCCTATTCACCCCCCTCTAGGCGCCTTTAAGTACATTCAGTGGGAGCTATGGAATTAGGGCTTATAAACTAGTATTGACACTCAAATTTGGCTCGGGTTAAAATTAATACGAACACCGAATAGTCCGATGATATCTTGTTTTAAACACAAGATCATCCGATGAGTTCAAATTAGAGTTTACTCTCTGACTTTTAGTCCAGTGAATACTCCGGTGTCATCACCAGATCATCCGGTGTATAGAAGATGGAGGAGAGGAGTTGCAACAGAAGATTGTGAACACCAGACAACGAGCAAAACTCCAATAGGTCATAGGAACATCCATTGTTAAGAAGGATTTCCCAAAACGCTTTTGAGTAATTGTATGTCATAAGCATAAAACTCTGGCGCTAGCATTTTATTCACACTGATTTATTCGAAGAGAAAAAAGCTTGAAGTTTAGGGTTTTTGAAGATTGCATTCACCGGATAGTCCGATGATAGCATTTTGTGCCTCAAAATGGGTTTAGCAAAAAACCAAATTGGGCCTCAAAATGGGTTCGGTCAAAACTGAATTGTGGCTCAAAATGGGCTGAGCCCACATTACTTGAGCCCAACAATCAACAGACTCAGCAATCATATGGGTCTTTCGCTAAATCATGACAACAAAATTCATCACAACATTTTGCCACGTTAGATCCATAATTCGTCACAACATTTTGCCATGTCAGATCTATGTCACTAGGTTGTAGATTTTATGATGATCGCTATCCACGTGGCAACACCGCAACCACCAACTTGTGACATTTTTGTTTCAACAGTAACGATACATAACGTCATAAAAGTAATGATGATACAATATCGTCATAATTTCTATGACGAAAAAGCTTTAATTCATCACTGAATTTGATTAGAGATGCAAGAAAGGTGACAAACAAATTTTTGTCATACAACCATCATAAATATCATGCCACGACAAATATTCAATAATCAGTGACGAAAGCTTATGGTCATGGAATAACATATTTGTTGCAGTGCTAACTTGTGCAACCATAAGGCTAATGTTGGTACGACCTTAGCTGAATAAGTTGTTTAGCCCTAACTTTGTCTCTCTAGCAAAAGAAGAAAGTGTGGGATGGTTTTTTCCGTCACTTGATGCAGAGTGCAGAGTTAGCTCTGATCAATGTAAAGACTATGTCATGATAGTTTGCCAGCACACCAAAGGAAATATATAATTTGTATATTGGCAACAAAATAAATCATGTATTGTGGGTTAAGTGTACAATCTCTGTAGAGTTAAAACTATTTGAACAATCGTGCTCACGATCATGAGCAAGTTTGGGTCAGACACTGGTTATAGTGTTCCGTTGGGACTTGGGTTTTGGATTTGGGTTATCACATGCACCAGTACAACAATTATTTTTCATTGAGATGGTTTGTGGTTTGAGATTGATGTTAAAGTCTGGCTATGAGTTTATGCTTATTATGAGTATTTTCTTTTATATGTCTAACATTGCTTTACATAAATGTTGTTAGAATCATGTTTTTGTTTATGAACTGCTGCTTTATGACAAATGAAACTTGTTAAGCCATTTGTTGAATAGCCTGTCATGTATTAGCTTTTGTAAACATTTAATGTATTGCTGAGTAAAAGAAGTACTCACCCTTGTTGCTTTATCATTCAAAGTTCGAGGAGGAGCTACCTTCTATGGTTCAGTACCTCGCAGCAGGTTTCAGGATGCTGAAGCTGGATCTTTCTAAGTTTAATCTAGTCAGTTGTGTGTGGGATGGTAGTGGGCACACTACTAAAGAATAAGTTTTAATAGCTTCCGATGAACTCTATATTATATAGTAACTCTGTTAAAGAACATCAGTATTATAGCCTGTTGTAATGTAATTGTGTATGTATGGTACTAATATGTTGTGCGTACTGATCATAGGACAAGTACAACATGCACTTCACGACCTTGGGTATTCCACGCCTAGTGGCTGATAAAAATCATGTGTAAATTTATCTTAAAAAGTACTTTTGTAGTATCATATTTTAATGTTTTTTATAAATGTAATTTAATGAAAAGTAGTGATAGAGGGTTGCCATAGCGCAGATGGTCAGTCTCGGTGAGGAGGAAATGGCCTGCCGTGTTTGAACCCCGGATATCACATTTGTTCAGGAGGGACGAAACCTCATCCGTTGCCCACCTCATAAAAAATAGTGATCAAAGATGAAATTTGGATATTTGTCTCAACCGACATATTTTGTTACAGAAGAAACCATTGCATTATGCCTCGGTAATTTTTTCTTTTCAAATTAAAATTTCTCATTATGCATGCCCTACCGTAGACAGATATTACGTCATGTTTTGATCTATCAAGAATTCGTCCAAGGGAGAAACATATCGAAAGGTGAAAGTGCTCTGTGTGTTCCCATTGTTTTTTTTTTAAATCAAAGTGCAAAATCCGAAAGCATCGCTTTTGGATTAACAAGAAAAGGCAACATGGCTTGGCTTTTCCAACCTAAGCAATTCCTTCTTTTGTCCTCACCAAAAGCTACTGCTATTATTCTAGGGCCAAAGGTACAAGTGCACACCAAACGCTTATCTCTTTCCATGATAAAGAAAGGGATAGATTCTTGTTTTGGATTGTTTTATGTCCCAAAAGTAATCAATGGATTGGAAGGTGTGGAAGGTGCCTTCGCATCTTTCGTAGTATGTCGGTTTCTTAGTAAACAAGTCACATTCGCGTTGACACTTGAAAGCCCAACGTTCCGGCCAAAAACAGAATGGGTCTTTGGATTTTAATTCGGAAGGAAGCAAAGCCGGACAAACCATTTTTTGCATGACTTCGCGGAAATGGTACACAATGCATTCGGGTAAATTCTTATATGCCATTAGATATTCGCAAAAAACCTTGTTGTCTCACCGCAAACCTCATTTGCAAGATTTGCGCATTTAAAGTTTATTGGATAATTCATATATATACGCATATGACTAGGGCTAGAATTTCTTAAATACGTGTAGATAAGAAGAAAGAAAAAAAATGATTCATCACACACCTGATCTGATTATAAGCCTAAGCCCTGGAAACATGCACCCACTTTGAGATTGTTCCAAAAGCTGGATGGGCATCCATGAACTTTTGGGTAAAATAATGACACATGATGCGGTGGAAGTGGGATCGACGAACCCAGAAAGAAAAGAAAAAAGGAAAAGAAAAGGTGGAAGGGCGCTGCCGTGCTTATTCTTTTGCTTTATTCTAATCGGGAGATTAGTTTAGCCGACGCCCAAAAGTGGACAGCACGTCAGCTCGGACTTCCGGAGCAAGCCATCGCGGGCGTTGTCTAGCTGGATATTATGCCCCGGGCAATTTATCCTATATGATTGTATGGCATCTAATTCTGTGCTACAACTAGCAGGTGGTACATGTTAATAGCATGGTTAGTTTTGTTACACTATTTTGTTGCAATAATTTTTTATTAAAAATTAATCTCTTTAGTTTTTTATGATGTTAATGTTATTTAATTACAAAATATATAAAATTAGAAGAATAAATAAAAATTATGTTAGTGGAAAATAAAATTATTTATGCTCCAAACTTATACCCGAATCGTATACACATATTAGCTAGATTCGTCTATATTTTGATCAATTGTCAAAATCATACATCATGTGTAGGCAACCCAATCAAATTAGAATATATTTGCCTTACTTGCATGTTGTGCCTTGTTTGCTCCCTGCTCGATGTGACGATCTTGTGCTGCATCGTGCTTCTTAATTTATTTTTGTCAGAGTATTGAGTAAGAAAGCGTTCTGGCTAACGGGCCCCGCAAGTGATATGATGACCGACGGGGATACTTCCTGAACCCTAGCCCATCGCGTGACCAGTTCAAGGCTCGCTCGATCAACGAGAGGCTTGCGCGGTCAACCTCCTTGTGATATATTGTGATCCTGCGACCAGCAAGGGCTGGTCGTGGCAGGTCAAGGTTTGCTCGACCAACGCGAGACTTGCGCGGCCAGCCTTTTTGCGATATATTA